>NC_053157.1:193351775-193669275 GCF_016835505.1 Polypterus senegalus | reverse complement strand
CCAGGGGTTTATTATATTCAGCATCCAGCTAGCCACAGTTTCTGTTTTCCTCTCTTTCTCAGACATCAGACCATGGCATTGAACCCTGAGTTGTATCATTACAATGAGTAGAACCTTAAACAGTGCTATTAGTACTTCCACTGGGGACTAAATCTGTTTTATTTGTTATCACATTTTATATAATTGCAACTCTTTATTCTACTTCTTGTAAAGCACATTGAGGTACACTATTTGTATGAAATTATCCTATATAAATAGTTGTTGGGGGTGGTGATGTTGCTGATAAGGGATGCTTTGTGGTCCATAAGGGCAATAGGCAGTAACCCCAATGCAGCAGAAAGAGCGAGTCTGAGGAAGTCCTTCCAGAACACGGGATGGCTGCCAGACCATCAGATGGCAAAAATATCTGATCCTTTACTTACTGCTATGAGGGAAAAAAGCTATGGAGGCTTACAAAGTAAGCAGAATACCTACAAATTAATAAGGGGCTCCATTGGGTCTAAAAGTGGGAGTCATTGTCCTTTAGCCCAGTAGTTGGAAGCAAACTGACCCCAAATGGGAAGAGAAGGACCATTTTATCTTTCAAAGATGGTCACTCTAAGACTATTGAAGGCTCAGAGATGTAAGAACACCAGAAGTCACCAATGAGAGCTCTAGCCTAATGCTCATGTAGTCAAAGAAGGGCTATACTGACTCTACAAACGATGCTGAAATAAGGTTCCATGTCAGAGTATGCTCTTACTGAAATCATGCATATATACAAAATGTGTTCCATTTTAAATTGTGGTTCATAAATCATCAATACAGTGTATATGTTTCATTATTTTGTCAAAGAAGTAATAGGGCTCAAATTCAAATGAATGCTTTTTAAATAAAAAGTGTTTTAGAGGTTGGCTAGTGTAACTGCACAAAAGTACCCTTAAAAACTGAGTCTGAATGAAATAGTAAAACAACATATTTAATTTTTGCCCACTGAAAGCTCGATGCTTCTCGTTGTAACTAGTGTTAAATGTCAACTCTTTTAATGGGATGCAGTCTATAAATTAGGAGTGGCAGCTCCTTTATAGTAATCACGATCATTTACTAGCTATAGCAAAACTGTCAACAGTGTTTGACTTAACTGCCAGAGAGAGCTGGTATTGGCAAGGGATCATAAACAGACCGCAGACAAAATGGGGACTTTGTGACCTCTGTCCTTAACAAGTGGTGACTTATTGATATGTCTGTATGTCACCTAATTCAGGATGATTCTTTCCTCTTCCATCTTCCTTATGTTCATCAAATCTACTTTGCAATCACATCCTAAAGCTTAAGATTATCACCACTTCCTGAATGTTTTACTGTCAGATAATGTGCTTCCTTTTCCATCAATTTCTGTCATGTCAGGCTTTAGCCAGTAAAGCTGTGACTTTCAGCAGTTGCGTCATAATGCAGATTAAGAAATGAAGAAAGTAAATTAAACCAAACTGAAGTAGACACAGAAATATTTCCTGCATTGGGCCTAGTGCTTCCAAAATGGGCACTAGCTCTCTGTGCACCTGCAAGGGCTAAGCAGGTTAGGAAATGGATGGCTGGACTGATAAACACTGCACACCTAGGGCAGTGGCAATCTAAGCATTTCCTATAGTGCATCTGCATGGAAAATTGGGGTTGTGAATATGAATTCAAAATCTACCCATGGCAAAAGCAATTTATGGAACTGTCTGGGGTTCATCCCTAGTGAAAGTGCACAGAAGGTCTGATGTACTGAATACCTAGCATTTCTGACCAGTTATGGATGGTTCTAAAACATCAAAGCCTATTCTGATGATTAAAAGCTGAGAAGAGAAACCCGATTCCCCTCTGCAGTACTGTAATAATGAGTAAACTTGGGGGTCACTCCAACCCAAAATAAAAATAGGAACAAAATTAACAAACACAAAAAGAGTGCTTTTCTTAATTGAAGAAACATACAAGAAATAGATGTAAAAAACCAATGAGTGAATGTAAGAGAGTTAAAATAAAGCCTAAGCAACATACTGGTTCTATCTGTAAGATGGCAAAACTAACCCAATTTCTCATCTTCCAGTATAACAATTTCTGTGTCAGTTTTTCCGTCTGTCACTCTGTGATTTGCTCTTCAGCGAAATTTGTTTCAAATCACCTCAACTCTATGGATAAATATTTCATACAAAATGGAACAAATAAATACATTTGCAAATAGCTAAATGTATTGTGACATGTGACAATAAATAAATAAAAACAAAATGATATGTTAGCATAGATAATTCACTGCTTCATGAAATAAATGTATTGCTGCTGGTTACTTTATGTATTTATTTATTTAAGAAATGCATTTATTTAAGAAATTCAGTGCCATTTTTACCAGTCAAAGTTCAGAGGGTGGGCTGTAGTGAGTACTGTGTTTTGATTGATAAATCATCAATAAAGCGCATACTCATAGTTATGATTGTGCCCATGTGTGGAGGATATTATTGCAAGAAAAAGAATTACCACATGAATTGACTACTTTAATTCAGGAATTTTAATTCATCCTCTGAAGTCTGCATCTCTAGGCATCTGCTGTAAATGTGGACTTTGATGGCCCTCTCAAAGAAAGTACTCACTAGAGCCCATCCTCTCAACTTTGATGTGTGAAATTAACACATTTTATTTCAAGCTGTATTTTATGTTGTATAAGGTGGAAGAAATAATCAAATACATAAAGAAATAAGTGACAAAAACACATTTCATAAAACATTTAATTATTTCTGTTCACATATCATGTGTTTTTTATTTATTGTCACATTTCAAAATACACTTACCTATATGGGTATTCATTTAATTTTGGCCTAAATATTCTTGTATACGGCTCTACCTTCAATGCTTCACTTACAGAGAGAGGCCTTTGTAAACCCATCCTCAATGCTACCTACAGGCTAAGCACCACAGCCATTTCTGGAGTTTGAGGACAGGTCTAGAACATGTGGGTTCACTAAATCACACAGTGACTGAACACTTCACACCACTGTGCTATTTGGCAGATTATGTTTAGTGTGTTACGCAATCCATTAATTTTGTCTTTTACTTCAGGTATGTTATAGCCACATTAAGTAATATGTAACACACTATTATTAAACAAAACCATTATTTATAATAATTACAAATATTACCTGAACAAATGGTGATTGCATACTGTAAGCCTAAGACATTTCAATGTTATAGTATGTTAGCAATAGTTATTAGGAATATACATGCAAAAATTCGTTTTCCTCAATGTCTCATCAAGGTGACCCTTTAATCCATTGCTGCAAACTCTAATGTCAAGGATGAAACAGCCTGTCCCGATAAACTTTGGCTTATAATGGTAACCAAACATGGACAGGTGCAGCAGTCCATTTCAGGTCACACCCATTTACAGTATACACGTGAAATCCAATTCTTTCATTGGATTGGCTGGCACAGCACTGACTCAGCTGTGGAATGGCCAATAGGGGGAGGCAGCTTGATGGCCAAGGTCTCCAGTACTCTTAACAAATCCAAATTTTATGTGATATCATCTACTGTTGAATTCTGATCTGTACTTGTAATATTTCTATTGTACTATAATATTATATTAAGGATTACTTGTGTTCTGTGCATTGTACTGTATTGTATTTAGCCCCTTTTTTGACTCCCTACAAGGGTTTTGTTTGGGAGTTTTTCCTTGTCTTCTTAGAGAGTCAAGGTTGTTGGTGGTGCCAAAAGGCAGGGCCAGTTAAAGCCCATTGCAGTACTTCTTCTGTGATTTTAGGTTATATAAAAATAACTTGTATTGTATTCTACTGTACTCACACAGGGCTAGTTAAAATAATTTAAAAAATACAGTACTGCCTTTTTGGATATGAGGGGAATAGCAGAATATCTGAGAAAATGTAGACAAAAGGTGAAAACTACACACAGTGGTCATTCTGGGATTTTAATTCAGAAATCCAACACAGCACTGTGAGGCAGCAGCACTAATCATTGTGCTACCATGCCACCCAGTTGTGCACAATGAATATCAGTCTTGTCCAATCAGAAAGCGCTCAAATGGTAGGAAGGACAGAAGAAACACATTTAGAACTGGCTTAGTATAGTACACTAGCATGGTGCTCTGTTTAAGCCTTGTTGTTTTCAATATAGTTTTACATTGAATATCAAGTGCTTTTTTGACTTTTGTTCATTTAGGCTTTTGACTTTGCTTGGGTTTTCATAGCCTCCTGTATGTTACTTCTCTGTTATTCATTTAGGGTTCTAGACTGATTGTCAATTTTGCTTTGGGCCATGTTGCTCAGTTTCTGCACCACAGAGGCAAATGTCAGAGGGCAATGCTAAGCTGACCAATGCCTCTCAGAGAGTAGCTAACATTTGACAGCCTGATTGAGATCTGAAGAGAGATTGATTACAGATTTGTACTAAGATGGCTGGGTGTATCTGAGTAAAGAAGAACATTTTGTACTTTGACCATTTATGCATTAAAATGTGCTCAAAGAATGAGTTCTTAAAGACTGCTGTATATCAGCTCTATAGTTGGTTATATAACCTTCCATAATTTTCAGGAGGATAACAACTACCAGCTTTAGGACTACAAATCACAGCCCTGTGACTAGGGACTATGCTGACCCTTCTAATCAATGGCAGTGATCTTTAAGCTCAAATTTGCCTCTTAAGAAACTGGAATTGGTTCAGCAAGAGCTATACTTCAAGAAAGATCAAATGGTGAAGTGCAGTTTGTGACTGTTGTGAGCCTTTAGGTTTTGGGATAGTTTCCCGTTCAAACGTACCAGATGAGATTCATTGAAGTGTACATGATGGTAGACAGTCAGTAAGCTAGTCAGCTCTCCTACAGAATGAAAGTCCAAATAAATACACAATATTAGAGAGACACAGCATATAAGAATTAAAAGAAACCAAAAAAGGCTGGCTAAAGCAGTGAATAGATGTATTCGCTATGATAAAACATAAATAGGCTGAATGTAACAAAGAGAAAAAATGGAGTTGGTGTGGACTGCATCAGTGTGCATCTGCAAAGGAAAACAAGGTTACAATTTATTCTCACAATGAAAAGGAGAGAAGGTTAAAGAAACAGCGTTTCAGTTGTATAACCTTGATCAGGTGTCCACTAAAAAGAAAGGAGCAGGTAACATACTGTATATAGGAGTTGATGGAGAAATCAAGGATATGATTTTTACACTGAGCAGAGGCCTGTTGTTTAATACTGAATTTACCAGAGGGACCAGATACAAGGGGATTTGTTGGTGACTTACCTGTAAGGAACACAGCAGCTCCTGTTACAGCTGAAAGTGCCTGGCGGGGAATGTAGTTCTCCTCTGTGAAGGGAACTGTGTGAAAACCTAAGCAAACTTCACATATTTCTTCAGGTCTTAATGACCAACTAACTTTAAAAATCTTCTCTAATAACACCTTTTTCTCATCTACTCTCACCTTTTCTCTTTTTATGTACCATGGCTTTTATCCCTCCTATACACTTCCTGGTATTTCCTTTTCAGTTGCATATCTGATGAAGGCTACACAGCTGAAACATAGTGTCTTTAACCTTCTTTCCTTTTCAGCATGGAAATAAACTTTAACTACTTTTTAATCAAACAGAAACAGTTTATGCATCTCTGTCCGCAGTGGTGTACACAATACAATCAATTTTAGAAACTGAACAGGAGTAATTTTCTATGCAGATTATATGTTTGTTTATGTACAAAGAATTTTTAGCTTAGTGTTTAGAGCAATATATTAATTGCCAGTCCACTTCAAGCAATACTATCTATCTATCTATCTATCTATCTATCTATCTATCTATCTATCTATCTATCTATCTATCTATCTTAATGAATGGAACCATACTGTGATTTCAGATTGCCTTCTTTCTCCCTCCATGTGTTTAATCTTGTATAATCCACTTAGTGTCATATCTGTAGACATATGACAAGAGCTCATTTAATGGGCTGGAGATCCCTGCAGAGTTGCCAAGGAACATTTGACTTGCTATCTGTTAATCCTATTGTTTTAAGCTTAACTCGTACCTCTATTAGTTGCAACTACTATAGCAAAAGTTTCAAAGGTGTCATTTGTGCAATCCACCTTTTAAGAGCTCTCTAAATCGTTGTCAAGCTAAATGGGATCACAAAATAAACTGCTCTTCTTTCTGTTTCTAATTCACTCAGCCTTCTTCATAGCAACAATAAAATGATAGTTATGTCTAAAATTTCAGCCCTTCTGATTAACAGGAACTGAATTGCAGAGTGAAGGCAAAATGAAGTACTTTAAACAATCAGTTTCATGCAGTGGAAAAGAATTCTGCAATAGCAATATGCCAGCAGATGCCAGCTACTGTAACACAAAAAGCACTGTGTCACAAGTGTTAAAGCAGTTGAATGAATTTCACCAGTTTCTTTCCTTCTGAGCTCGCTGATTAGTCAAGCCATCCCCTATGAAGCGAGACTTTTAGCTGACAATGGTCTGAGGTCTGAGGAATCAATGACTTCAGGCATTTCCGCAATGTATTGGGCAGAAATTCATTTTCTAAACATATAGATCTATCATGTTGTCTTGTATTTAATATGGATGTTGTGTTTTGACCAGGTATAATTGATTGGGGCATGAATGTGTTTTATCATGAACAAGTACCTTGTTTAGAGCTGGTTCCTGCCCTGTGCGTAGTGCTACAGAAAAATCATCATAACTTGGTGGTAGTGTCAGAAAAATGGACTGTGAAAAACAAATGATATTCTTTTTACTAGATAGATAGATAGATAGATAGATAGATAGATAGATAGATAGATAGATAGATAGATAGATAGATAGATAGATAGATAGATAGATAGATAGATAGATAGAACTTTAATTGTTGCCAGGGGGAAATTTGGCTTTTAATTTTTCACTTCTCTCCACTACTTACCCCTGTTACCTCTATCCTCTACTGGCACTGACTCACCTGGACAAGGCAGTGTGGTCTCTTTTATTGAGGGCCTGGAGTACTTCTGATGCCAGGGCTTTGCCTGTACCAGAGTGCAATTCCCGACATTCCTTGCGCATGTCTGAATGGGTACCAAAACCCAGGGATGTTGTCATCTAGCGAGTTAGGGGAACATACAGCCTTGAGACAGAGCCTCCCTAAATTTCTCCATTATATTGGCCTCCTGGCCGGTTAAGGAACTAGAACTAGTGCCAGCAGGGAGGCCAGACCATACGTGTCATCCATTACTACAGTGGAACCTCGGGTCTTCATGACCTAAAATAATTTCCCCCATAGGACTGTATGTAAATACAATCAATCCGTTCCAAACCATACGAGCTGTATGTAAATATATTTGTTTGAAGATTTTTAAGCACAAAAATTGTTAATTATACCATAGAATGCACAGTGTAATATTAAACTAAATATAAAAACATTGAATAACTCCGCATCGAGAGGAGTCAGATGAGGTGGCTCGGGCATCTGATCAGGATGCCTCCTGGACACCTCCCTGGTGAGGTGTTCCGGGCACGTCCAACCAGGAGGAGGCCCCGGGGAAGACCCAGGACACGCTGGAGGGACTATGTCTCCCGGCTGGCCTGGGAACGCTTGGGATTCTCCCGGAAGAGCTGGAAGAAGTGGCCGGGGAGAGGGAAGTCTGGGCCTCTCTGCTTAAGCTGCTACCCCCGCGACCCGACCTCGGATAAGTGGAAGAGGATGGATGGATGGATGGATGAATAACACTGAGAAAACCCTGAACAGAGAAAACTAACATTGCAAGAGTTCACGCTATTGCCTTACGGACTGCTCTCTGTAAACATTTTTTTAATGAGTTTTAAGCACAGGGAAAGAAATGAACATTTGAAAAATCCGTAATCCATACACAAACTAACCACAAACAACCAAGAAAACTAACCTTGCATGAGTCAAGTTCTGGCATGAAGAAAGTAAGGAGGAACTGGGTGGAGATGAGATTACGATTTTGAGGTAAAGTCTGTGAAGATGCGGGTTCGCTGCATTCTCCCATCTCGCTTCCGGAAGCCCTTAGACCCATCATCGTCGGTAATGTTACCGATGAGCATGACAGTGGAGCAATCGGATGGTGAAAAAAGTGCTAAGTGCTTTTATTTATGCTAAGTCCAAATTAAAGTGCAGTGCTTTCAGAATTCTTCAATAAATTAATGATCCCATTAAAATTGAAGTGAAGTGGAGGTTAAAATCCAATAGAAAAAAAGTCTTCATTAAATACAAAATTAAAACAATGTTCGAAGCAGTCTCTTTAAAAACAAGCCCGGTGCATTCTTTAACTGTCTACTTGTACTCTCTCTCGTTCTCTCTCTCTCTTTTGCTCGCTGCACAGGGAATGCACAGGGTGAGACTGAACACATGTGGAAATCATCAGCGCGTACGAACCGGAAGGGAAACGGGCTTGTGGTCGTGAACAGATGCAAAAGTTTGGTAAACTTTTTGGTCGTAACCCGATTTGTACGTGGTCCAAGACGTTCGTAACCCGAGGTTGCACTGTATATATATATACTATATATTTGACCTTGCCCTTAGCTTGTTGACTTAGTGGGCCTCTCTTGAAGTGATGTTACCAGCCCAGAACACCATAGTGTAGAAAATAGCATTGACCATTTCAAAGTTTTATTCCAAGACCAGTCCAACCTGTCATTAATGTGGAACCCCAAGTACTTGTAGGAGTGCACCACTTCTACATTAACGCCTTGAAAAGTCATTGGACATAGAGGCTCTTTGGTGTGCATGAAACTCAAAAACCATTGTTAGTATTTAATAGTTAGGACAAAGAGGGGACCTACAGTAAGTACCCAAATCTACACTGTTCCCGGATGATATTTTCAGGCATTACCAAATAACTCCGCTTTCCCAGATTGTACTCACGTGAACTTTGAGTCAAAAATTTTTTTTTTTATCTTTAAAATACATAATGGAAACTGTGCAGTGCTTAAATTAAACTTATTAGGTGTTTGGTTCAACCTAATTGTGTATTTACCCCATTACAATTAATATATCATTTTCATTTTAACTGATGGACTCACATGCTTGTTAACATTAGATAACTTGTGCAGATTGTCTGAGAATCAGAAAGATTCTACTTAATGGCCATCAGACCTGGACTGGTGCTCTGTCCAGAGATTGTACTTGTATAGCATGATTGTTGGAATCGGCTACAGAAGCTGTCGGAATCCTGCCATGAATAAGCAAGTGAGGAAGTTAGGAAGGTGGCCATCAAGTCCACCCCATGGCATGTATTTACCCAGATACTGTACCTTCCTGTAGAAATGCCACTGATTCTTCACATCAGTTTGTCAAAAGACACATTATAATTCATAAAGTTAGTAATAATTTAAAACATTTACCATGAGTTACAAATTTGTAAAACTACAGTACATATACTAAAAATCATTTTGCAAATCTCATTTTTTGTATCAGCATCCTTAGTCTCTGCATATCTTTTCTAGCAATAAACACTTCAAGTTAAATAAAGGCATTAGCTACTGACAATCTTATGTGAGAGAAACTGTTGAATCATGCCAGTGCTCCTATATCCTTTCAGAGAAAGTGTTTATTATCTGTATTCATTTCTTGACTCTAGACCTATGGATGATATTCCTTAAAACAAGTTGATAACAATAGGCAGTTTGAGTACTTTTTCACAGGCAGTTTGCTTCCCCACAGTTAGGAGAGCTGCAGGTCAGAATCAGTGAGATGGTCAGCTCCTTTTCTCGATCTGGATCAATTCCATCACTCTCATCTCCAACCTGTCACCATCACTACTGGTGAAACAGGCTTTTGTAATGAAATAATGTAGTTCCACAATTACATTAATTAAGAACCTACATATTCCTCATTCACATTTATTAACTAAGTCAGTGTGAAATCTTGATTGCCCTGGAATGGGTAGCTTCCTATAGAGTTTAGCCACAGAAAGACTTACACTATGTGCAAAGACCATACTTCACCATAGCTCACATAGATGACTGACTTGTTAGGCTGTGTTTTGTCTTGGTAGAGTAATATATTACTGTACTTTCCCCTTTTGTAATATTAATATGTACCCTTTGTTAGAATGCTCAAATCTTAAAGACTTACCACTGTCTATAAAGTATTGTACCATATAACCTCTCCCCAGCTTCCCTCCTACATGTATAACCTCAGGCAATTAAGTGTAGTAAAAGAGGAGCAGGAGTTAAGTTACAATTAAAATAATATTGATAATATTCATAAATAATAACAATGTGCAAAGTACAAGTAAATACTGGCAACCATACAACCTGATAAATGCTGATGTGTTGTTTCAGGCGGCACACAGACTTGTAGTTACTTTAAATGTCTATAGTTCATTTTTGGTCAGCTTTCTTCAGAACAGGCCGCATGCCTGTCTCAATATGGCTGCCAAGTTCTGGTCCTCATGGCAATGGTGTTACATGTGTTTCTTCATTGTGATGTTTGCAAGAAAAAAAAGCTAGGCAGAGGTAAAGCAAGTAAATTTATAGACTCTCTGTTCAAACCCTACAGCAAATAGGGTATTGTGGTACTTAATGGCTTCTGATTCTGCCAATTCCAAACAGCCATACTTCAGACCAATGGGGCACAGAATACCTTTTACACCTGCCCCCAAAACTATTTGTTATGGTGAAGCTTGCCAACTAGGTAGTTGGCATCCATGTGGGGGTTGACTGAGAGAGTCCTGCAGAGAATCATTTGAAAACTGGTTTGTGGCACTTCCCCCAACCCTGTCATAAAATTACAAAGAGACTTAATCCTCGAAGGGGCAGGGTTCTTAACCATCTAACCATTACTGTTCTTATCAATGATAGACATTAGTTTTATAAGTTACAAATAAAGACATACTAAATATTTATCAACTTCCATGCAAAATTTCACTGCACAACAAGGGCAGGGATATTCCAATAAACAAGACGGCAACTGCACCTTCAGCAATGGCAGTGTATGGAGCCTAATATATAATTATGGCTTTGACTTTATGGAAAAAATCATAGATATAATGGTTTATGTTTTTAAGGGGTTGGTCCACATATAAAAAATATGTCACGGGGATATTACTTTCTGTGCAAGAAATGAAAACAAGTTCACCTCATACAACAGTGAAGGACTGCAAATAAAGTGTAAGACAAATGACTGCCTAAGCATATACAAATTTGTAGTCAGATGCAATAGGTTATAAACATATAGATATTAATTGAAAAGGTGATGTTTAACATGTTATTATGAACAAATCTACCACCATTGTACCAAGTGTACTGAGACATAAAAAAAAGTTTGAACCTGAACGTTTGGATATTTTAGGAAGGATCAATATCACTTAGTAATATTAGATTAGATTTGTCAACAACTGCAAAAAAGTAAAGGTTGTGGCCCAATAGGGGCGCACCAGTTCCCCAAACCCAACACAGATACATACAAGGCACAAGTCTAGCAACACCCAGTTTTATTCAGTTGTGGGAAACATTTACAAATGCATCATAAACAGCACAATATATCACTTTCTTTTCTTCTTTCTCTCTCTCTGTCTGTCTTCTGCCTCCACTCCTCCTCCAGCAAGAGTTGTGCTCTCTCTCCCAGCTCTGGCTCCGTGAATAAAGGCAGGCGGCTCCTTTTATGCTGCACCTTGGAGTACTCCAGATGGCTTATAAGCGAGGTCTGGAAGCACTCCCATGTGTGGTGGAAACCCAAGAAAGTAGGGCTCTGGCGGCCCCCATGGAATTTAACAGGGCTGTTCCAAACTCCAACTCTCATGGAGCCCTGTGGGAATCTGAGGTGCCGCTGCAAACCAGGGGGACTGCCATCTAGCATTCCAGGAGAGGCACTGTCCTGTACACATCTGCTTCCCCAGTCCTTCCTTTATGATGGTGTCCCAGCCAGGAAAGGGCCCCAGCCATCTGTCACAAGGTATAGTAATGATCAATCACTGTCAATTGAACATCATGGTCAGGTAGAATCCAGGATGATAGCACATGTTCAAATATGACAGTTTTTGGACCTTTTGTAAATATGGAGTTCAAAACAGTCAGTCATCTGTGCAAATACACAGGAATATGGGAGAAATCACACACCAGTTTTTAAAGCAGTTTCCAAAATGACACAAATGACAGGACACAGGATGTAGGCAGAGCTTACTTTGTACCACAGTTGTGGTGATCTACAAAACTAAATGATGAGTTGAGTATATGCACATCTGACTCCTTAAGCCTATCTGTTACTCACTACTTTTTCAAAATTAGGAGTCTTTTCAAAAGTAGATGTAGAACAACCATATTATCAATTCCCTGTGGGTGATATATCTGCAGAAGTGATTAAACCATAGAGGTGCATTCCAAGCTAATCCCCTAAAATATGAAGCTTGTATTACATAAAGAAAATTTAATAAAGTGATGGATGATCTTCTTGCTGGCCTTCCAAGACTAGTACTTTATCTTGATGATGGTCTGATTGGAGCAGACTCAATGATCCAATTAAATGAATTATGCACAATTATGTCAAGCAGTGGATTTTACTAATTCCCTAGGCTTATTCCAGTACTATAAGTTACTACTATATATTCTTACACACTAGAAGATGAGACATTAGGTAGCTTTCCAAGCATGTGGTAAATTATTCTACCCAGTACATACTATTAAAGTAACAAAGAGCAAAAAAATAACTTATCTATCACTGAAACGTTTTAACCTTCTCAGTCTCTGTGTGGCTTCTGAATATCTCCGACAAGTATAAGGAGCACTAAGAATGAGTGGCATGTACCTTTTTTAAAATCTCAGGATGTTGTCTTTCCTCATTAAATTTTCATTATACTTCCACAGTGAAAACTAAATCCTTGAAAAATCTTAACTTAGTCACACCCCATGTTCAATTTGTGCATGCTCCTGTCTGCTAAATGGTGCAGGCCTATAAAAAAACGGGAATTCCAGACTATATTACAGTAGTTACTAGCATGCTGTGTCATATATTAACATAGTAGTTTGATTTCAGAGTTCCTTGGACTTAAGGCTGTTGGTTTAATTGTTGTTTGAAAGGAGTGTTTGTTTAATGAATATTTCAAAATGTTTTGGCTAGTTTGGGGTTGTTCTCCTTCTGCTATACACTTTGTTTTATTTGTAGAAACTTCATCAAATTACATTTCATGTAACTGATGTTGTTGTGGTAATAAAGAAAAAATAAATTGTTTCCATCATTTGTCCAGAAAGAAAGAAAGTGAGAAGTAGAGTAATCTTTAGAGGTTAGGTAAACATGGAAGCCATGGCAGACAGGGGTTCAAGATTTCTGGTGGGAGGCCTAGAAATGCCTCAAGCTTTTGTTTCTGTTGTGTAAATTTATTACTTTGTGTTCTCCCTTTATGCACATCCTCGCCTTGTACGAATTTTTGTGTAGTAAATATTAATATATGCATACTTTGACTAGGTTTCCAATATTTGAGGTGTGAGACCACAACAACAGCAATCATTCTAAACATAGATTATTGGAAAACATAATCCATTTCCCAGTTATTGGGCAAATACAGGGTACATCTTCAAATTCATTATTTTAACATAGACAACTGTAGATAAATGGGACAGTTAAAGAATAGAAAATGTGTCATGTGACCTGTAGGTGGTGTCACTGAGCCCCAAAACTCCAGACACAACTCCACACGCAAAAGTCCAGGTCCAAAACAAGTATTTATTAAACAATGTACCTTTAAAGGAATTCTTTTCACACTACACAGTCCTTTTTTGACTTTTGTCTTTTTTCCACTCCTTCTAGGTGAGTGTTGTCCATCTTTTCTCTCCAGGACTCACAGGTGAAGTGGAGGGCTTCCTTTTAAGCCCCAACCCAGAATTGTTTCCAGTCCCAGTTGCTTCTCTAAGGAAAGCACTCCTGGGTGAGGTGGAACTTGAGCCTTCAGTTCTCAACAGCTCACCCACGGTAACCCCATATAACCCAACAGGGCATGTTTATGGACCACAAATCCCATGGTGCCCTACAGACATCCACATCAGGGTTCGCCATAGGCCGTGTTGCCACCCAATGAATGGGGGAACAACCTGCATGTGAGAGGAAGTTTCAAATTGTCCGATATATGTAATCTCTCAAGCAGGAAAGAGTTCATTACTTATCGGGATTGCTTGCCGGGATGCGCCATCCATTTTGTCCTTTGTCATCCCACACTGAGCATGTGATTCCCATCCGTTGCTGCTTGGATGCCAGTGCTGTTGCTCTTCCCTTCTATTCAATTGAACATTTTTACCTCTTGGTTAGGTAAGGAAAGATAGTCCTTCTCAGCTGGGACACAAGTCCATCTGTTGCAGTTGTTATAGAAATGGTGACCTACATAATAAACTACTATTTATTCAAAATACATATTGTTGAAATATGAACAAAATGTTTACTAACATTGCACTATTTTGTTACTTGTCTTCTGAGTTAAAGGGGCTGACAGGACTGAAGGTTTTCTGTATGTTTGATTTTTCCTTCTTGTTACTTGTTGTTTGAATAAATGATTATACAAAATACCCCTATCTGACTTTGCCAGTTTCCAAATTTAACAAAATATTATTTAAAGCAAATTTAGCACTTGAAACTTACATGAATACTGACACTGAAAATCATTTTTAGCTCATCTAAATTTTAATTGACTTGACACTTCTTAGATTTAATCATTAAGCTGTTTTTTCATAAAGGACAGATCAATTATTATTATATAAGCTTTCCGCAAGAAACAAAATTTGCAATAAAAGAAAAAATCTAAGTGTGTTACAATGAATAGCATTTACTTTAATTATGTTTCATAGGAGTCTTTGGCCTGTATTCAAATGTTTTAATGCATTGTGAACATGTCACGTTAAAATTATGAATATTTAAAAACCCTGGATCTGCCAGAATATATTTTTAATTACTTCATAAAATGAGATATATAACACACTCATTTAATTCACACGTACACACACATTAAAAATAAATTACTTAGCGGCTTCAGTCTTAATCAGTAGGGTTGCTCAGCAGTGTTGATGAATCCTGGACCAGCTACTGTCAGAGTACAGTCTGCATGTTCATTTAGATTTTTTGTTCTCCTTCAACGCATCCTGGTTGTTCCTTTACATTCAAAAGATATGCAGTGGTGTAGGTTGTCTCAATACAACATATGCATGGTTCTAGGAGTTTGAATGTAAATTTGAAAAAAAAATACTAGTTTCAATATTTATAGCATTAACATAAAGACATTAATACTCCTTGTTAATCAATACTTTTTTAATATGCATGCTGTTAGCCTCGGGCAGTTTTTCCTTTTGTTGCGTGTGCCTTTCTGCTTGAGCCTTTACATTTTTTGAATGATGGACCATAGTTTTGTTATAACCTTTGCAATTTATGGTTTATGCGGCTGAAAAATAATAGAATTTCTTTGGTTCACAAACAAACATCTTTCATTCCTTGTGCTGAATCTCTATGATTTCCACCTAGGCTATGTGTGTTACTAGAAAACTTGCAGCATCAGCTAATCAGAAAAGCTGCATAACTTTTCACACACATCCACCACATACTCAGTAGAACTGTTATATTGCCATAGGTTTCAAAAATTATTTATGACGTGGGGCATATTGAATTTTTCAATATTTACAAAAGGTTGCTGCTTCCATAGAACATACTGCCAAACTTTTTTTTTTACTAGCATATAAAGTTATCTGTATATAATGAACAAACATTTTCAATAGTCATTCATTCAAACACAGGAAGTCCACAGGGGTGTGTCTTATCACCATTACTGTTTACTCTGTACACATGACTTGAGACAGAACAATGACCACTGCTCCATTATCAAGTATGCAGATGGCACCATGCTCCTAGGATGTATATCTGGGGAGGATGAAAGCCACTATCTAAATCAAGTGGACTGGATGGTAAACTGGTGCAATAAAAACTCTCTCACTCTGAATGTAAAAAAGACCAAAGAAATGATATTTGATTTTAAGAGACAGAAATCTGTATGTTCACCTATTGTAGAGGTAGAAATAGTGACTGAATATAAATACTTAGGAACGTACCTAGATAACAGTCTTAACTGGAATACAAATACAAAAAAAATATTCTCTAAATGCAACCAGCGCTTATTTCTCCTCCATAAACTCAACCTATTTAAAGTAGACAAGGACCTCATGTTGTCCTTTTATCTCAGTATGATCCAGTCTGTGATCACTTTCAGTTTCATTGTCTGGTTTAATAGTCTGACAAACCAAAACTCAAAAAAGCTCCAGCAGATTACGAAGTATGCAGCTAAAGTTATTGGGGCTGATGTAGTTGAATTGACTAGTGTATGGCACAGGGCAATGTTAAAGAAACTGGAAATCATCTCAGCTGATGACAGTCATCCATTACATTAGAACTAAACTTCAGTAAATCAGGAAGGATAGTCGCTTTGAAAACCCACACAAATTGCTACACAAACTTCTTTCTTCCTAGTGCCATAGGACTTTCCAATAAGAAATATCGGAGATAATGATTAAGGTTTTGATATATATCCTGTAACTTTTTTTTTTTGGTGTAAATATGTATTACCTAATTGCTTTACCTTAAACTTTCTTGTTTCTATTTGTATGTTTTATTTCATTCTGGTTGTTATTAGATGCAACTGAGAAGGCAAATTTATGTTTTCTTGTGTAAACATGACTAAATAAAGAAACCTTAAACCTTAAATGTAAACTAACCAGCATCAAATTGATTTTGATGCATCCAAAGAAGGCAGGATATGTTCTTGACATGTGAGGAGTTAAGCCAAGGCTATAAGCACAGGAATATTTTGAATGTTTTAAAGAAGGCAATATGTAAAGGAAAGAGGTGGACCAGGTGAGAAATGCTGAAGTCTTACACAAGCAGGGGCCAAAAGCACAAAAGAAATGAATGGTTACAGCCAAAAATGTAAATCAAAACTGTCCTAATTTCCTCACTATTCAGAAGACTATCTACTCAGTGATTAGTTTTAGAATATATGCACAAACCTGGATTTGGATGCCATCCATAGTATGACTCCATCTTAAATAGCATCAACTATGAACAATAATAGTAATTACAACAAAGCAAAATGCTCAGCAATTGTGAAACAACATTTTATGAGAAAATCTGGAAAGAGAAAAAAGAGAAAACTTAAAAAAAACTTATCAGATTAGATATGTGGATAACCTAGCTACTAGCTAACTAAGAACACTTGTACACTACCGGTCTCTACTCATTTGGCAAACTACTTTTTCCTTTTATTAAATAATATTTTACTCTATTTTCAAAAAGCAGAACATTACAGTGGCATGCAACTCACTCAAACAGCTAATAATAGCATAACAGATACAACCCTAACAACCCTAACCCAGATACAACCCTAACTCAAAAACGAGACATCAAAGGAAAAACAGAAATACAAAGGGAAAAAAACCAAAGCAAGATTCAACCTTCACGCAAAAAAGAAAAAAAAAACTTAACTCTTTAAATATAACAGGGCAATTAATAATGTAAATTAGTCAATTGCAGGCCCAGCATGCTTATTTTGAAACAATATTAATGGATTGTTAAAAAGGAATTAGATTTTTTTCTGTCTTACCGGCCATCTGCCCTTACCTTTTTCTTTGTTTCTTACTTTTTAATATTATTGCCTAATCTTATTTGTTTTTCATTTCACTTTGATTCACTTTCTTTTTGTCATCTTATAAAGAAATTTGAACTACATTGTTTATATGAAAATGTGCCATATAAATAAATTTTGTTGTTGATGTTGTAATTTGAGAGAATACAGAATGTCACTTACCCACTGAGCTACAGAAGGTAGGGTTCAATTCTTCCGGGCGAAAAAGGTATTTCTCCCAATATGCTTTAATCTCATCCTGGACTACGCTAGATCCCACCATAACTGGATTAGGAGTGATTGTGACACCAAGGAAAGCTGGCAAATTATCTTAATTTAGTGCATTCCAAAAACATATGGTATTGTGCTGCTGGAGCTACAGTAGTTGGCAACACTCACAAGTTGAATCTTGTCCTTTGTACATTTTAGAAAAGTTTTAACAAGATAAATATGATCAATGAAAGACATTTAGTTGAATTATGCAATGCTTGGTGCACACAGAACTAGAGCGTATTCTGCGTATGATTGTGTTCCATTCTTTTTCTGATATGCTACTTGAAAGATCCCTTTCCCATTGTTCACTAGAATCTTTGAAGGGTAGATTCTTTGAAAAATTTGAAATATTGTTGAAATGCTGTCTGGGTCTTCAATAAGGCTAACCAGTATAGCCTCTGGGATACATATGGGTGAAAGATGTGGTAACTTTGTATACTCTTTGGTAAGATAAGACTATGACTTTATTAGCTAATACTAACCCAGGCCTAACCTTAACCACTACTAAAAAGGCAGCATGCACAACAAACTGCATTTTATGTTTTTTTTCCCCCCACACTTTTGGCATTTCTTGCCTGAGAGGTGGTTGTCTTGTTCTTCAAACATATTATTATTTTAGCTCATATTTTCTACATACCTAAAGCATTGATTGATATCAATCATAACTGTCAGGAAGAAGATGGCCATAATTTAAGAAGCAGCCAGATGTACTGACCTAAAGGATACCAGCAAATATTACTTCCATGTAGCTATAGAGCTGGCACTAGATATTAACATAACAAGCAACTATTGTCCTTGGTATTCTAACAAGTATAAAAAAGGACCAACTGTTTACAAAATAAGTTTACTGATTCAGTTCTTCTTAGTTCAACAGACCAGTGCTGACCCTGAAGGTAGCTTCAAAGATGGAAATATGCCGCTAGCTCAGAGTGTGCAAACTTTTAGAGAGCAAAATCAAATAGCTTCTTTGTACTTTTGTTGGACCGACACACCAATTATTGCCTTACAGTTCAAACAGATCACCCTTGCTGAGGTGTGTTGCAATTACAACACACAAGGGCATACAATAAAAATTGGAGAAGATATTACAAATCATTAAATATGTATTTTTAAAGTATAATGAAATCTGATGAGGAAGGAAGAATTTCCTATTCTAAATATGACACTTTGATGGTTAGCTTGGTGTTGTATAATTCTTCTGTATTACTAATTGACAAAATGGCTATAAAAGCAAAATAAAACTGCTGCTCTTTGCTTCCCTCTAACACAAATTATTACCCAGTCCTGTAATGCTATTGATTTACCTGTACTATATCACATTTTAATCACCATAAACCACAAGCTAATACACACCTGCCAAGTATGATTGCTCTTACCAAGGGGATTTTTGACACTTTGGAAGATGTATCTGAAAATTTGATAGCAGTCTGCAAAGCTAACTAATAGAGGCTATATTGCTATTAGCCTTTCCAAAATTATTGTGGCTCTGCTTTCTGTATCACAATGTAATTATTTTGAACAAAAGTTCAATAATTAAACAGCTGCAAAAATAGGATCTGAACCCAAAGAAAGTCCTGAACAGCAACCCAACAATTTTAGAACTGTGATATATTATTTTCCTTAACCTTCGACCCAATAGACTCCAGATTTCCTAGGAGACTAATAATTCCCAAGAAACTACCTTTTAGAGTCCAAAGGTCTGGGTCATCACAAACATACTTGTTTGAACAGCCAATCATTTATCTGCTGATTTACAGAACATGTCTCCGTGCTCTCCCAGAGATGGATTATTACTGGAATGATCAAGCCCACTCAGGAAAAAACTGACAGGAAACTCGATATCTACCAAATGTGAAATATTTCTGATTATTGCATTTGTAAATATAAACAAAAAAGATTGGAAATGCATACTTCAATATTTAATGAACATTTTCCAGTCTAATTGACATTTTTGTTCAGCTTGATATCTCATTTAATGGTTTTATCAGTTATTTATTGCATTTGTATTTATTATCTGGGACGCTAAAGATCCCAATAAACTTTCAGGCTAAACTTTTAGGCAAAAGGAGCTGCAACATTTTCACCTCATAGTTTTACATGAAACATGTGTGATGCAACATTTTTGACAGATTACATTTTTAAAAAAGGAGACTATTATTAAAAAAGCAAGGTACATTAGGATGCAAAAAGTTCATTTTCACCAGATATTAGGCAGATGAGAGAAACAGGTAATATTTACAAATATGGCTAACCTTATACTAAACACTGTAGAGATCCCTTCCTATTTCCTGCTAACTTTACTGTCTGGGCTACATTGTAGTTCAGTGCCATGATTATTTTTTTTAAACTAAAGCCCCTGAGCTACTTTCACCTTCAGTGAGTTCAGTGAGTAAAAACACATCAAAAAAGTGAATAATAGCAGGTAAGTGCAAGAGATGTATGAAGTACAGATGTAGGAACATCACCTTCTCTTGCTTTGAATGCAGTAGACACAGATGTTCTGCATATACTACCCATATTTGTGGGTAAAGCAATAAAGTGAAATTTACACAAAAATCATGGTTTAAGAAATATGCTGTGCTGGAGAAAAAACCATGCTTAGAAACCTAGTAATAAATGATGTGTTTATTTAATAATAATAATAATAATAATAATAATAATAATAAGTACTGATGTCAATGTAGTAGGGCATCTTTTTTCATGTATATATGGAAAATTCTTAATTTAAGTTGCTGTGTGACCGTAATTTTAACCTCTTTATCTGCAGGGTGCTTAAAGGGTGCCTTGAGCAAGGAAAAGGTGCTATTTAAATAATATGAATAAATAAAATGTATTATTATTATTAAATGTGTTTTGCTTTGAAATATTTACTTTAATTACAAAGAAAAATGCAAAAGACACACAAAAATATGTAGAACACAGCAAAAAATAAAAAGGTGTTGAACACAAAAAATTTAAAATTACAAAATTATAAAGTATAGCACTTTGTAAATTACCTGCTGCTATAGCCCCTGTTTTAAAAAAAAATCCTGGCTCAGGTCCCTTACAGCTAAAATTTTATTGTTCAATCTCTAATCTTCCATTTATGACTAAGATCTTAGAAAAGGTTGCTGCTGCTTAACTCAATGATTATTTAAATTGCATAACATGCTTGAGCCTTTTCAATCTCGATTCAGAGCCCTACATAGCACTGAAACTGCTTTACTTAAGGTAGCAAATGACTTACTGATAACCGCAGATTCTGGGATGGCCGCTATTCTAGTTCTTCTTGACTTGAGCGCATTGTTTTATACGGTTAACCATAACATTTTACTGTCCCGACTTTCACCTATTGGTATCTCTGGTGCTGCTCTTTCTTGGTTTACATCATACCTTAGTGATCGCCAGTATTATGTCTTCATTAGGGAATACAAATCTGCCACTACTTCACTCACACAAGTTATTCTTCAATGGTCAGTTCTCGGTCCAATCTTCTTTAACATCTACAGTATATGCTCCCATTAGGTGAGATTATTCATCGGTATGGTCTAAGCTTTCACTGCTATGCTGATGGTACACAACTTTATGTAAGTGTTGATGCAACTGCAACATCTTCACTTGTTGCGCTGACTCTGCATTTGGGAAATCAATCATTGGATGACAGATAATTTTTTACAACTCAATCCTGATAAAACAGAAATCTGTGCTCTTTACCCTTTGTGGGCTAAAAAGTGACATTGATGGGATCCTGGTTTAGCCCTCAGCATCAGTCCGTAATTTGGGTGTCATCTTTGATTAGTTTCTTATTTTTCAATCACACATCAGCCAAATAGTACAGACAGCCTTTTTTCATATTTGCAACATTGCTAATCTGCATTCTTTCCTCAGTGTAAAAGATACTGAGTCACTCATTCACGCTTTCATCACTACCCGTCTGGACTATTGTAATGCTTTGTTATATGGTCATCCGACTAAATATATCAACAGATTACAATATGTTCAGAATTCTGCTGCTCGTTTATTTAAAACACTAACAAATCTGCTCACATCACTCCTGTCCTCTATGAGTTACATTGGTTACCAGTTTCTTCAAGAATCAAATATAAAATTATTCTTCTCACCTTTAAAGCCCTTTATGGGTTAGCCCCTCATTATCTGTCGGAGCTTTGGAATTCTCTCCCTCTAAGCCTTCACGAGGAAAAATCTATTATTAATTTCAAACTTCTGTTAAAACACATCTTTTCAACGAGTATTATTCTTTTTCGTCTATATAATTTCTACTGTCTTGTTAATGTGTGTACTGAATTGTAAAGTGTCCTTGAGTGCATGAAAGGCGCTACATAAATAAAACTTATTATTATTATTAATAAGTTTTGGTCTCGTCCGATGCGAGAGATGGACGTCTGAAGTGGAGCTCCGCTAGCAGTGGTGCTATTTTTAATATTATTTGCTTATTATTCTGAGATATCCTGTATTTATTCAACCCGAGAGGGACCGCTACAGTATATGTAAACACATATAAACATGGCCAACAAGAAGGGGGGGTCCGAAAGAATCGAAGACTAAAGCTACATCCAAGCTGCGATCAGCAAGCCCTAGTTCGAGATACGGCCTCTCAGAGACAGACCTGGATCAGATGGGCGAAAGTACAGACTCCTCGGGACCACGGTCCGCTACATCGCCGCCTGCTGAGAGCGAAAAGGGGAGCGAAGGTGCGATCGTGAGTGCAGATGTGGATAGCTCGCCGATTGGAGAGGATTACCTGAAACTGGAAAAGGCCGGGAGGTCCGCGGCTTCAGTTACGCAATCACGCGGGACTGGAGCAGCGGGACACCGCTTCAGCAGAGTCTGCTGCTTCATCTACGGTACAAGAAGGCACATTTGAGCTATCTGAACTGAAAGTGTTGCTCGCTGACCTCAGGCAAGATATAAAGAAAAGCGAGAAGGCTAATGAGAAAGCAACGGCAAAGGCACATGAGAGACTGAAACAGGAGATGAAACAGGCCAATGAATGTCTGCGACAGGAAATCCAACAGGCAAATGAAAGGCTCGTCAAGAGGTACAGCTTGAACTTCGACAGGTGCTGGGTAAAATTGAAGAGCGCATTGAGAAAAACTCGCTAAACTGAGCACGCTTGCTGATCGATTGGAGCATCTTAGTGAGACATTCACGAATCGGATCGAAATAGCCGAACATCTAGCTGCCAGTGCCGAGGAAAGAGCAGTAAATGTCAGTTCGGAATGTAAAAAACTCGGAGAAAAACTTGGAGACAGACTGGCTGCTTTAGAAGATGGGAATAGAAGGTATAATGTCAGAATTGAAGGCTTGCCGGAGAATCGAGAAAGTTTAAACCCGTGAAATTCGAACTGAACTTTTTCTAAAATAATCGGGGCGACTTTAAAGCAGAATCTGAGATAGCAGCGGCTTACAGCGACGCTGATCAAACACCGTCAGACCCGACCAAGATCTTTTATAGTCCGTTTTGAACGATTATCATTTAAGTTAGAGGTGATGGAACTCCTCAGGAAAAAAAGGAAGATATTATATATGAAGATTGCCAATTCGCGTCTTCCCTGACTTCTCTCCAGCAACAGCTATCAAACGCCTTCTATAATATTAAACAGCTGCTACGGCAAGCCAATGTCAAATACGGCCTCCTGTATCCGCAAAACTGAAAGTGGAATGGCAGGGCATTTCTATGTTTTCGCTAGCAAGGAGGAGGCAGAAAATGAGTTAAGAAAGCTGATCCCGGACTATTCTGATACATAATTGTGAGTCATGGCGGTAAATGATAAAGCTAGGATTAATAATCTACTGTCTGATCTATTTGTTTTAAAATACGGGTTTTTATCAGCATATATTCTCATATTCTTATATTATTATTACTTACTTATTACTTATCATTACTTAGTATTACTAGGGCTAAATGTTTGTGTTTTATTGTGCTTAATTACGTTTTCCTCCTCTTTTTTTCTTTTCTAATTATTTCATGTGTACCCTAAATGAGACTGTTCAATATCATACCCTTGGTTTGCTGTTATTGCTATTACTGCATTAAGACTTGTTATGCTTGTTTTGGACACATCTTTAACACCATCACCTGGGTTTATTATCTGGGGATATCATCTTAATGCACTAAAATTGATGAAGATTATATGTATGTATGTATGTATATATATATATATATGTATATGTGTATATGTATATATATATATATATATTAAGTGCAAAATTCTTTTCTTTCTTTTTCCTCTTTTAAAGACTATATTGGTAACAGATATCTCTATCTTTTAACCTTAAAGCCACTGCATGGGGGCTTGATGTGCTTTGGACGTGCTCTGTCTCTGGGTATGTCAGAGGACTGGGACTGCATGAAGTGGGTTTTAGCCTCACCTGGGGAGGCAAAAAGGGAGGGTGGGGGTTAAGGGGAAGAGAAAGAGAGCAGGCTTGATCTATATCTAATCTATCATCTCAATCTTTATAATTATAACTATCAACGTAATAATAAGCTGCATGGCAACAACTCTTGGGGGAATAGGAAATTAAGACCTAAACTATTTCACTTCCAGTTAAGACTATAATATGACACCAAAAACTCAGAATCAGTGTCTCCATGATGGGACAGTTAACTTCGTAAGCTGGAATGTTAAAGGCCTGAATCACGAATTAAAGAGAAAGAAAGTACTTTCTCACCTAACAGGTCTAAATGCTAAAATAGTATTTTTACAGGAAACCCACTTACTAAGTAAGGATCAGTTCCGCTGCAAAAGACTGGACTGGCCAAATGTTCCATTCTAGTTTTACAAAGAAAACTAGAGGGGTGGGAATTCTCATACATAGAACAGTACCATTTGTAGCATCAGATGTAGTATTGGATCCTGAAGGGAGATATGTGATGGTCATGGGAGACTTATCTAACTGTAAAATGATTTTGATAAATGTTTATGCACCTAATGTTGATGATAAGGAATTTATACAAAATTTATTTGCATCCATTCCCAATCTGAACACTCATAAACTTATAATGGCTGGGGACTTTAATTGTGTTCTAAATCCACTTTTAGATAAGACTTCCTCCACAGGGGAACGCAACTAACACCGCAAAGATAATTACAAAGTTTATAACTGATCACAACTTATCAGATCCCTGGAGGTTTTAAACCCAAATTCAAGAACATATTCTTTCTACTCACCAGTACATCATTGCTACTCAAGGATTGATTACTTCTTTATAGATAATAACTTCTTGCCTAAGATTAAATCTTGTAAATACGATGCTATTGTTATTTCAGACCATGCTCCGATGATCTTGGAGCTGAAATTACTAAGCCCCATACACTCACCCGCAGATGGCGCCTCAATCCGCTTCTATTAGCTGACGAGAATTGTACTGAATTTATATCCAAACAAATTGAATTCTTTCTAGAGACAAATACATCCCCTGAGATCTCTGCAGGAACACTCTGGGAAACTCTTAAGGCCTTCTTAAGAGGACAGATTATCTCATATCTTTCCCACAGAAATAAATCCGCAAGAAAGTAGCAGAGATAAAAAGCGAAATTACTAAAATAGATGAAGAACATGCCAGACTACCAAGCGAGACTCTACATAAGAGGAGGCAGGCTCTACATTCAGAATTAAACCTCTTGACAACTAAAGAAACCGAACAACTAATTTACAAATCCAGACATCATTATTATGAACATGGAGAGAAAGCTAATAAGCTTTTAGCAACAAATTCACAAGCAAGAAGTGCAACGCAATCTCGTAATTACTAACACGAATGGAGATAAAATCATCGAACACAAAAATATAATGTGCACTTTTAGAGACTACTATAAATCCCTATATACTACTGAGTTTAAAGAAGACAATATACAATCTAATGCATTTCTGGATAAATTACAGATACCACAAATTGACGCTATTAGTGTGGAGGAGCTCGATAAACCTCTGTCATTATCAGAATTACTGGATGCTATAAAGTCACTCCAAGGTGGAAAAGCAGCAGGCCCTGATGGCTACCCTGCAGAGTTTTACAAGAAATTCTCCGCTCAGCTAGCTCCCTCCTATTAGCAACATTTACAGAAGCCAGAGATAACCAATCTCTTCCACAAACCTTTCGCCAAGCACTAATCACTGTCTTTCCAAAACAAAATAAGGACTTATTACAATGTGCATCATACAGACCAATTTCACTTCTGAATAACGACGTTAAAATACTCTCTAAAATCATAGCTAGAAGGATGGAGAAAGTGCTCCCTCAATAATATCACAAGACCAAACTGGATTTATTAGGGGCCGACACTTATCTTCAAATCTTCGACGCCTGTTTAATGTAATATACTCACCAACTAAATCAAACACCCCAGAAATATTATTATCATTGGATGCAGAAAAGCATTCGACATGATTGAATGGAAATACCTTTTACTATTTTGGAGAAGTTTGGGTTTGGCCCAACATTTGTGCATGGATTAAATTACTGTATACTAACCCAGAAGCTTCAGTTTGCATCAATAACATTTGCTCAGACTACTTTAAACTAGAACGTGGCACAAGACAAGGATGCCCTTTGTCACCACTGCTGTTTGCAATTGCCATTGAACCACTGGCAATACATTGTCGAAATACTGATCAGATAAAGGGGATTAGCAGAGAAGGACTGGAACAGAAAATCTCATTATATGCAGATGACATGGTACTGTATATATCGGATCCAGAAAATTCTGTGCCTGCAGTCTTAGCAGCACTCACAGAATTTCAAAAGCTCTCTGGTCTCAGAATTAATCTGAATAAAAGTGTACTCTTTCCGTGAATTCGCAAGCATATAATATTAGATTAGACACCCTTCCTTTTATCATTGCAGAACAGTTTAAATACCTCGTAAACATCACAAGTAAACATAAAGCTCTTTATCAAAAAATTTCGTCGCCTGTATGGAAAAAATTAAACAAGACTTGCATAGATGGTCAACCCTTCATCTCACACTAGCTGGAAGAATTAACACTGTTAAGATGAATATTCTTCCTAAGCTCCTTTTTATTTCAAAACATACCAATATACATTAATAAATCGTTCTTTAAGCAATTAGATTCAACAATAACCTCATTTATTTGGAATTCTAAACATCCACGCATCAAAAGAGCGACCCTACAAAGACAAAAGGCAGAAGGCGGCATGGCTCTACCTAACTTCCAGTTTTATTACTGGCAAATATACAGTCGATAAGAACCTGGACACAAATAGAAGAACATACACAGGCATGGACCGCAATAGAAGTAAAATCCTGCAGTACTTCTTTGTATTCCTTGCTTTGTGCTCCAATAAACACACGTTATCGGCAATACACTAATAACCCAATTGTGCTCCACTCACTTAGAATCTGGAACCAATGTAGAAAGCATTTTAAGACGGAGAAGCTTCTTTCTGTGGCACCCTGCAAAAGAACCACCTCTTTCAACCCTCACAAACATATGCAGTTTTAATATCTGGAAAAATTTGGAATTAACTTGCTTAGAGATCTTTATATAGACAACGTCTTTGCATCCTATGAACAATTACGTTCCAAATTTAACATTCCAGCTACAAATTTCTTTCACTATCTTCAAATCAGGAACTTTGTTAAACAGAACCTTCCAGATTTTCCTCATCTTGCACCCTCATCCACGCTGGAAAAATTATTGCTCAATTTCAAGGAGTTAGACTCCATCTCTACAATATATAAAATCCTTTTACAATCCCTTCCTTTCAAAGATCCAAGAGGACACTGGGAAAATGACCTCTCAATTAATATATCAGAAAAGGAGTGGAAAGTAGCAATGCAGAGAATTCACTCAAGCTCCATATGCAAAGCATACAATTATACAACTCAAAATTATATATCGAGCACATCTGTCTCGACTAAAACTCTCCAAAATGTTTCCAGGGCATGATCCAACCTGCTAACGTTGCAACCAAGCCCCAGCCTCACTAGGTCACATGTTCTGGGCCTGCTCCAAATTAACATTATTCTGGACAAAAATTTTTAATTACCTCTCAGACAGTCTTGGACTCACAATCCCTCCTAACCCATTAACAGCTGTGTTTGGGGTTCTTCCAGAGGGTCTTAAAGTGGAGAAAGACAAACAAACTGTGATTGCATTCACTACACTGTTGGCACGCAGACTTATTCTGATAAACTGGAAGAACCCAAACTCTCCTCTTTAAGTCAGTGGGAAAACTGATGTGTTATATTATTTAAAATTGGAAAAATCAAATACTCAGTTAGAGGATCTGTGCAGACTTTTTCAAAACATGGCAGGATCTAATCAGTAATATTTTGAAATGATTTTATAAAGCACAGAGAATTTGTTGATTTAGGTATTTTTAAAAGCCTTAAATTTTACACCGTTTGGCTTGCTCTCTCTCTCAAGGGTGGGGATCGATCTGTTCTTAGCATAATTTTTTTTTTGTAAAAACTTGATTGCTATGTATTGATTGTAATAAAATTAATAAATAAATAAATAAATATTATTATTATTATTACCTTTACTCCGATTTTGGTTTAAGGTTTATTCTAAACAGTAGCTTATTAAAAGTATTAAAAGTGCCCGGTTAGCATAGAATTGTACATGTAGCTACTGACCTACTGTGCACAATTTAATGTTAATGTATCAACTAACTTTCAATCTTTTACATAAATATGCAACAAGGGGTACCTCTGAGGAAGTGTGCAAAACAAACTTTATTAAGGACTTTCCACATCAAAGACGAGTAATAGAATAAATTTTAAAATACATGTACCATCAGTGTTCCTCGGTATCCTCATGTGCTTGAACCTCTCTTGACTGGCACACTCTGTTGAACGCATTCCCATCAACCCTAATTCTCAGAGTCAGTCATTTCCAGGTGAATTTCTCACCTCCTGTCTGCTTTTTGATTACAATCAATGACAGAAGGCAATTCATTACCCTCTGTGAAGACATTACTCATAGTCTTGCAAATACTTCCCATCTTTGAAGATGACTCTCAGTGTGCCTCCTTCCCTTTTACTTCTCCTCGTGTGTCACACACTCTCTTTTCCGGCACTTCCTCTTTCGATTGCATCCCCAAAGCCAAGCTAACCAATCAATCCAAAGCCAAACTGATCATTTAGATTGCTCAGAGGGACTGAGCGCACACACACAGATCGTAGTGTTTCCTTATATGGCAGATAATCTGTACATGACTGCCAGGAGAGCTCGGAGCAGGTAAACTTTTCACAACATAATTAGTTTAAATGAATGAATGGAAGGAGATGTGATTTCTGGTACATTCTGAAACTTGGAAGAAAGTTCTTGCTTGGTATTGACAATTTTGTACAATTTCCTTTGTAGCTTAATAATTACTGACTTTTAAGAAAATGATTTTCTTTATGTGAAAGCTTTTTTTAATTTTTTCCAGTAAACGAAGATTAATATTTTACTTGCTAATTAACTCTTAAAATATACAGTATTTCCAAAAAAATCTTTAGAAAGTGAAAATACATTTGACTGAAAGAGGTCTTTGGGGGAATTTGTCAAATATCTATGGCATCTCCAATATATGAACATTCAAGTCCCAGAAGCTTTGTGTCTGTACATTTGGTTCTCCATCCAAAATAGCTGACTGTCTTCTTTACATGCTTATAGCAAGTCAGATATATTTTTAGAGTAAAATTTTAACTACTCTTTCTTTAAAATCTTTCTTTAAAATTAAGAGCTCATATTGTGCTCAGGTTTATTGTTTGCTGCTTATCCAAAGCAGAAGATCCACCCAAAATGAAATAGTTGCAAAAATTCATTATCACTTAGTTAACACGATATAAATACTAATAATTTCTTCTGAGAAAAGTAGCAGAGATGACAGTGAAGTATCATTTCTAACAGTGTGCAGCTTTCCCCATAACTCCTTTGGGTTATATCAAAATGCCAAAAAGCACCAAATATAAACCACTTCTGCACAGAACACTATATCATCCCAAGATACATGCAAGGACACATTTAGAATTATTTACACTATCACAAACAGGGAATCAACCTTTTTCCTTGTGATTTATCACCCACTAGATTTCTCTTGTATTGCAATTTCTTCTCGTTGCTTTAAATTTTATTCTGTGTTTTCTGATGCCTTGTGCAAAACTCCATGAGTTAAAAGGTCTACCGATTGAAATGTTGATGTTTGTGTGTTGGTGTGTGACTGTGTGTATATTATACTCGGAGGTTTGACTTATTCCCTTTTTATCATGTGTTTGAATTATCTTGGACTATAATTTATTCTTTTGTTATGTTAAACTGTATTCTGTGTTTTGTGATGCTTTGAAAAACTCTACATACAAAAGGACAATTGAGTGAAAGTATATTTGTTTGTTACTGTACTTTGCATGTGAATGCATTTACCGTATATGCTTGATGCTGCAGGGTTAGGGCCTAGTCATGCTAACGGTGCTTTCACTAACAAAGATCAGCAATCAAGACAAAGCCAAACACCAAGCACACAGTTCAAAAAGTTTTTTGTTTTTTTTTCAATTTTCATATTGTATCGAGAGGACATGAGGAGAGGTTGGATTGAGTAAGCATATAATCACTCCATTGGTAAGAGCTATCAAGCTCATGAGAAGAAAAACCATGAGGACATAGAAATGAATCCTAAATGCTACTGAATAAAGAACACACCCTCACTGTTCACTTATGTGATGGTCTGGCTTAGCTCCGCATCCTTCAACAGCCTTTGAACCCAAAACCGTTAATAGTCATGAACCAAAATTAGCCAAGGCAAATAATGACACATAGTAGATGAAACTGCTTAGTTCTTTTATCCACAACAAACCAGTGTTCAAAAAGTGTAGTGCCATCTTCTGGATAAATAAATAATCCATGATAAAACAGGTGATGTGGAGGTTAAAATGTTTCAATAAATGATCAAACCAATAAATATTCTGTTAAAACGAGGTAAAAACCCAGGTCTGAGATACATCTTCTGAAAACAACCAATGCAAGCCTCTGGTGACACCTTCTGTACTGACTTCTCCTCTGACAAGTGCAGTCAACCTTTTACCAACTCATGCCCCACTGCTTCCATCAGCATCTGTGGGCAGCTCACGAGCCCTGCTCCTCTTCTCCCAGTACTGTCCATAGATGTCCACAGGACCTCTTGGAACACCTGGTCATCCCTGCTCTGCCATGGTCCTGTCTCCGCTTTCTTTTTATTCCCTCTTCTCTTTAACCTCCATTCTGTTCTGGACCTCTCCTTTCTCTCTGCCCAGGCTCCTCTTATACCTCTCCAGATTCAGGTGTGCTGGCACTAATTACAGACCATGGAGAACTAATGAGGCACTTAGCTGGCCATGCCAATTCATAATCCACCATGCTATCACACACACAACTGCACCCTACATAAGTCTAAGTGCTCCTGTATTTATTTATTTTTGTTAAATACCCAACACCACAGACTCCTCTCATGACAACATACCATTATAAGAACTGGATATGCATGTCTTGAAAGCAGCCACATTTCTCTGTCCTTCTAAATTAGATTATAGGCATATTCATCTACCGTATATACTCGCGTTTAAGTTCTCTCACGAATAAATCCGGGCTTGATTTTACCATATAATTTCCAGTATTTTATAATGTTGGTCATATAAGTTGAATGCGGAAAACTCCCGCTATTGGTCCAAGAGATTATGATATGCTAACGCCCACCTAAGATGGTAACCACGGAGAATACTGCTTTTTATTTCTATGATTGTGCCTACTTGACCACACGGTAATACCCAAACTATTCCAAAGAAACGTTTGTACTGATTTGTGTTTTTTGTATCTCATACACCTTTATCGGAAGAACATTCCTTATCTATGATGGAGCGTTCGATCAGAAGAAAATAAGAAGCTGGTTTTAAATTAAAAGTCGTTGAAGTGGTGAAAGAAATTGGTAACTGCGCTGCTGCAACTGGGTTCGCTTCCCGGGTCCTCCCTGCGTGGAGTTTGCATGTTCTCCCTGTGCCTGCATGGGTTTTCTGCAGGTGTTCTGGTTTTTTCCCACAGTCCAAAGACATCCAGGTTAGGTGGATTAGAGGTACTAAATTGGCCCAAGTTAGGTAAATAGGATGGACAAAAGTAGGAGACAGAGATGGAGGTGGCAGAGTTAAAGATGCTAAGGTTTGCATTGGGTGTGACGAGGATGGACAGGCTTAGAAAAGAGTACATTAGAGGGTCGGCTCAGGCTGGATGGTTTGGAGACAAAGTCAGGGAGGTGAGATTGTGTTGGTTTGGACATGTGCAGCTTAGAGATGCTGAGTATATTGGGAGAAGGGTACTAAGGATAGAGCTGCCAGGGAAGAGGAAAAGAGGAAGGCCTAAGGGAGGATTTATGGATGTGACAGAGCAAGATGCAAAAGACAGGACGATATGGAAGAAGATGACCCACTGTGGCAATTGCTAATGGGAGCAGCCAAAAGAAGAAGAAGGTGAATAGGATGGACAAGTTTGTTGGGCTTAATGGCCTGTTCTTGTCACAATGTTCTAAACTGGCCCTGACTGAGAGAAATGTGGCTATGTGCACAAGATTTGCAAAAACTGGTCCAGCCAATTTGATGGTCTGCAGCGAATTTCAAGGCTACTTCCTGCAGCATAGGTCTAGACACTCTCATGTTTATTCCTCTCATTTCCGATAAACTATTAAGAGTTAGCTCATTAATCGTATCATAGGGACTCACTTTCTTCTTTTTCTTTCATAAGACGATCCAAATACTCGGACTTCCACTTGTTTATACTGCTGACAGTAGTTTGACTGATGCCAAACTCCTCCGCAGTTTTTCTTTCACTGTGGCACTCCAAAAAATGTAACAAGTCACACTTCAGGCCCAGACTAAGATCTTTATACCCCATCTTCTTAGACATCTTTAGGTGAAGCACAGAACTGTCTCGTTTAAAATCAAGGTTGAAACTGAGGAGATAATTACAAAATTCAGTTGTGCAAAGAGAGAGATTCATAGAAATTCGAAAGAAATGAGTAATCCACAGAAGCAACACAGAGTCATGTGTTGATAAGAATTCCACGAGTAAACGAAAGTAAATAGAGGGGTGGGGAGTTGGGGCTATTCCAGTAGTTTGCTGGAAACCTATCCCTTCCAGAAGCTCTAACATGATTTATTTTTTTTATCTGCTCACTATAGCCAAGATGATTTTCTTTTTAGGGATCAAGGAGAGGTCAATGGTCACTTTATACAAACATTTTGCAGTATAAAACACCCTGTTTCTGATGGGACCAAGGAAAAGTGGTCACCTTGAGCAGTTGGTCACCTTACATGGGTGGTCACATTAGTAGGTTTTACTGTATAAGCCTTAAAAACAACCTTTCTTAAACAAGACCTTTTCTTTTCTTTAATATCAATTTTTTCTCTATTTTTGTATGAATTGTTTTGCATTAAAGCTTTACTAAAACTCTTAAAATGAAGATCTTTGGTCTGTGGAATTATTTGAACACGTGTCACACTATTGCCAAAACTGCCCTTCGAAGCAAACTGAAGAATCAAAACCTGCATACCTTTGTTAATTTGGGACAAACACAGCTAGAATATCAAGTTGGCAACTAGAAATTTGTCCTAAAGCTTCTGTGCTATACCAGCTTAAACTTTTGCTGACAAATATGTATATTTATCAAAATGTTTTAGATTCCTTTGGTTGATATGATGAAAAAGATAACAGAATTTTTTGCTGAGTCAGTATATGACAAGGAGATGCATTTCACTTTGCTTGACACACATATTATGTGAGTGACAGCAGCAGTTAAAAGTATATTGAAATCATCAATAAATGCATAATGGTATTGAAATATGTGGTACTGTAAGGAGTAGTTTCACCTATCATCTCACACCATAATGAAAAATAATGCCACTTGCCTCAGTTAAGACTTTCCAGTTCAGCATGAGGAAGTATGTGACAAGAACATATCATTTTGACAAGGAGCAGTGATTGAATTTCTTGTGAAGGAGAAAATCTCCACATCTAACATTCACAAATCACTTCAAAAAGTGCACAAGGGAGCACCTGCACAGGTGTTAGCAGAGTCAGATGATGTGTAAAGCACTTACTGCCAATCAGCAACATAATGGTCGCCGGTGAATTGCCATTATCAGCAGCAATAAAGGAAAAATGTAGATGAACTTAGAAGAGACAATTGACATGTGGTAATCAGTAGGCATGGAAGTGGAGACCGGAACAGGACACCATGTGGTTCAGGAGTTCTTTTCAGACTTGTAGAAGATTGATAAAAATTAATCCACTGTAATGAGGAAATGTAAAAAAAAAAATGCATATAGATTTGATAGAAAGGTAGTATCGCGGACGGCTAGGGCTCCTACTCAGGTGGGACACCTGGAGGATGAAAGGACCGGGAGAGGGACAATACCTTTCCCAGGACATGAGAGGGCAGCCACCCTGATTTGCATTGCGGCCACGGTATTGGAGCTTAGAAGCTAAACCCTATTGGGGCCCATGGTCACTGAGTCATAGATTGCAGCACTTCCGCCACTTCAGGAAGTGCTGCTGGAACATGAACCAGGTACACCCAGAGTGCTTCTGGGTGCCCAAGCAGCACTTCCGCCACACCAGGAAGTGCTGCAGGAAGGTCATCAGGGAACACCTGGAGCACATCTGGGTGAACTATAAAAGGGGCCACATCACTCCATTCGAGGAGCCGAAGTCAGGATGCAGAGGACGGAGCTTGTGAGGACAGAAGTAGAAGCAGCAGGAGAATAGAGAAAAGGAGAAGAAAAGAAGGGATTGTGAGAATTTCTAGCTGATTGGTGCACTGTGTGAGGTGCTGTAAAGGAAAGACAAAATGAACGTGTGTGTGTTTGGACTTCCGTGTGTCCTGGTTTCTGTAGTCGGGCTGATCTTCCACAGTAGTTATTTCCTATTCATATCTTAATTGGATTTTCAAAACAGCATGCTCATTAATTTTAGTATACGTAAAATGGAAATGCGCAAGTTGAAGAAACGTCTACCACAAGATAGTGTTTTCATAGCAAATAGTGACATGCTGGAATTGCTATGTCTTATTAAAATCGATTTGTGCCTGTGACTTTACTTACATTTAAGTCCTTGGGTTAAGTCCTCTTTTGGGCTTTAGAACTACTACTAAGCTGTATAGTATAGTTGATTGTATATATACTGTAAATGAAAGAACCTGAAAGAGTGCAACATTAAAAAATAAATGTACATACCGGTCAAAAGTTTCAGAACGTTTTATGGAAATGCACACAGTTTAATGTCTTAATGTTTCATGAAATCAAGGCATATAAAAAATAAACAATATGAAATAAAAAAAAGTCAAGGAATTATTAAGTGAACAAAATTTTATTCACACTTTTGATTCATCAGAGTAGCCACCTTTTGCTGATATAACAGCCAAACTGTTGTAACCCTTTTGATTCAGAATGCAAGTCACTCTGTTAAAATGTCACCAACTCTGCCTCCAGGAAAAGAATACCAGACCACTACTTTACATTTCTTCCTCCATGTTTGAAAGTTGGTGACACACAATGAGGAACCATTCTTTCACCAACTTGAAAGTCCATAAGACTTTCTCCCATTCTGCAGTAGTCCACAGCTGGCATTTCTAGGCACTATTTTGTCCTTTAACGGAATGGCTTCCTTTCTGCCACTTGTCCTGTCAAACCTGCAGCATAAGTAGTAGTACTGTTCACATTAGAAACTGAGACTTGCTTTTTCTGACCACAGTTAAGCTGTGCTGTGAGGCGCCTATCACGAAAGCTGGAGACCCTTAAAAACTTGTCTTCTGATTGGATTGTGACTTTGGGTCTGCCAGATCTCTTCCTATCAGTGTTTCTTCCAGTTACCAATTGGGTTTGAACAGTGTAGGGCAGTGTACTCACTGACACTTGGATTTCTGTTTGCAATTTCTCTAAATGAATGGCCTACACTTCCAAGGGTAAAAATGCTCTATCTCATTTAATTTGTTAATTGCCATTTGCTTGCCATTATTGCTGAAATGTACAACTTTATACAAGTAGTAGAAAGAAAGTAAAGTACTTCACAGGGTGTAAGTGACACAATCTCTTCTAACTCTGCTTTGATATAGACAAAAGGGTTTTTAAGTAATCAACAGAAGTTGGGACACCTGTGCAAATTGCTTGCTTCAACTTGCAAAACTTTAATTGCTGTAGAACATCTGTAGGTTGTAATCTATTAATTGTTCCCTGAAGAAGGCCCATTTGAAATATTCTGAAATTTCCTTTTTTCAGTTTTTGCTAACGTAAGCTTTAAATTTAAACCTCTGTCAGTTTGCTGCTTACCTTCTTTTATCATTTAAGGTAATTCACTGCATTTCAACTGATTAAATTTGAAGAAAAACTGAGGTGTTCTAAAATTTTTGCTGGTAGAGTATATACTGTCACGCATGCATGCCTGGGGATCATCTTCCTAGATCTGCTAAGATAAGCAGTACCATGTAGAGGTGGTGAAGTCGCAAACTGTATCATCACTTCTACCTGCAGTACACTACATCATTAACAGACTCGACCCCTTCGGTTGGATGCCAGAAGGTAGCATCTCATTTTGACCCAGGGATTGCAAAGAACAGAACACCGGTGGGACAGCAATAGTTACTCCAGACTGGAGAATCTTTTGTCTTTGGGATGCTATAGCCAATATTTACATTGAACCCTCGTGCACCCCTTTGGTTTTGCAACATATTATTAAACATGGCAATTTTTGTCTGTCGACCCAGTTACAATATGTAGTTAATTATGCATAGTATGTGCATTTGTGACTTTATGTTACATGTGTCATTTCTGGTTTTTTTTTTTGTAAGTAAACATTTAAATCACCCTGAACCTGTCTTATACAAGGCATGCTATTAACTTACACAACTGGGGTGTAGTCAGATTTTTCTTATGTACTTTCTTCAGGAAAACAATTATTACATTTTTTTTCTCGCTCACCACTACAAAGTAAAAGGGATAAGCAACACCAAAAAAAAATCACTTTTGGGAGAAATATTCCTTTAAGTGATTTGCATATTGTCACACAGCAAATCAGAGTCAAGGGTGGAACTGAGAACAGCCACACCATGTACCTTTAATGAATAATAACATATTATTAGTTTCCACCCTACACCACAAGGGCAAGTTTAAGTTTCAAACTGACAGCATTACTCTGAGAGGCACACACTTATTTTTTTTTTTATAAAAATTCGATAACCCAGACAACTAAGACGTAAATCAGGACACTTTAATGATCAGGGAAACTATCTCCCTGTGAAACACAAACTAATGTAACCCAGCCAAAAATAATGAGCATTTTTTTTTTAACTAAGTGCTTCATTCTGGAGCTAGACATTCTGATTTGAAACTCAGATTGTGTTTTAATGCTGCAAGAAACATCTAGTAATTTGTTTCTAGAAATTTGAGTTATCAATTGGTTATTAGACTTATGTGATATTTACACCATTTTACAACAGGTTCAGGAGTGTCAAAACAATATATTTGGGTTTAAGACAAACATACATTATTTAAAATGTATTTTCAAATTTACGGCGCCAATGTGCAGAGAATAGCTTCAAGTACTTTTGTGACACCAGTACTTTATGTGCCTGCTTAGCACAGTACATTTAAGTCCCAATGAGCCACCAACGCTTGTGGGTATGACCTTCAGTTCAAATGCCGCTTATGGCAAACTGGGTAAGTACTCCAAAAGTTTAAAATGGCAAAAAGTATACTTCACAACATTAGGATGTTCAGTGAAATACTGACAGGCTGAATCAAATAAAAAAAGATAAATTAGGACATTAATTGAGGACATGATATTCTAGTCCATTGCGCAACATTCCACTCTCCTGATTAGCAATGCATATGTAAAGATCAGCTGCTTTTGAAGTCCTTAGTTCACATTTGCACTGAAATGAACCAACAATATGGTGCCTTGCTCCTCTTGATATTTGGACATATTGTATCTACCTCTGCCACTCTTCTTGAGTCTATAAACAGGGCAGCCCTACAGGGAGTTTGCAAGCAGTGAAGAATTAAATGAAAGATGTCTCACACATGCTATTTAACCTCTAAAAGCAGAAAGAAGCATATGGAAGAGGCAGCTGTTGAAATGGACTCAGGGATATCTACCTTAGGGCAAAGACCAAAAAGCCTTAACTGTGCCCAGTATGCATTAAGGAGACTATAGTCAGAAATATATTAACCATATACAATATAGTTCCAAGGGAGTGCTAAGACACATAAGGGATAATCCTGAAGCTATATGAGTAGCCTTTGGTGGTGGCAATGCATAACATTGGAATTCAAACTGCAAGAAAGCCCCCTAGGTGTTTTTTGGAAGTTCATGGATTGCCTTAGGAATTATGTTGAAGAACTAGCAACTCTTTGAGTTATACACACAATATAACTTTTTCAAACAAGTTTAGTCCAGTTCAGGGTGGCAGGGAGCCACAAATGATCTCAGCAGCACTGGGTACACAGGAGAACCCAAGCCAGGACATAGTGTCAGCCCATTACAATGGCCGGCACATGGAAAAGCATGTACTAACTTGGGGCCAGTTTAGCAAAGCTACATAAACATGAAAGGAACACTCACACAGACATGGAGAAGCAGCAACTGGACAGGGATTGGATTCCAGGACTCCACTATGCCACCATGTCTCCCTCGTTCCCATTTACATTTAAAATATTAATTTTAATATTGTGAGTTAATTCATTAAAATTATAGATCACAAATGGATGGGTGGCAAATCCTGATAGGTAAGCAAAGGAAAAAAAAAGTCTGAGTGAAGATATCATTTGGTACCAAATGACAGATGTGAAAACAAGTTGAAAGATGCAGAGTTATGTTCAACATATTATATTTGAATTGTTTTCAGGATTTTTTTTGTAACATGGTAGTATTCTTGGACAGCATTGATGGGATTCATTTACATTTACTTATTTGGCTGATGCTTTTATCCTAGGTGACTTACAACATTTATGATGCAATTGGTTACATTTCTTTTGGTTTTCCAATTGGAGCATGGGCAGGTCAAGTGACTTGCTCATGGTCACATAGTGTCAGTTGCTGGATTTGAACTCACAACCTAAGGGTTTGAAGGCCAAAGTCTTAACCACTACAACATACTGGGCTTGCCAGAGCATGACCAGGTGCAATAATTGGCCGATCACCACAACAACAATGAAAAACGTGTTTGCAATTTTACTGTAATTACATACACCTTCCACAACAGAATACTTTGTTATGTTCACATGTGCCTGTCTCAACATAGTAAAAAGTTATAAAATTACTAAATAACATCAAGTGAGATTATCTAGTTACCAATTTCATGTCCATAGTACTGCATTAATGGAGCATTTTGTATTTTCAAATACATGGCTTCAGTCTACATTGCAGATGGTCATGATGTTGGCTTGTGATAACACTGCTCAAGAGGAGCAGGAGCAAGATGAGAACTGGGACTGCACTGCCAGGTACAATCACTAAAGAAATTGAGCAGAGCTGTCATCCAGATGAAGAACCATATACTGTAGTTCATTGCTCCAAGGACACCCAAAAGTAAATTGTGGTTACCAGCATCAGAGATTTAATTGCAGTTGGTTTTATCAGTTCTCTTGGCAGAAATATTCTGTGACCAAAGATGCATGTTCATTTGTTTATTTTTGCATACTGTATATGCGCTTTTTACAAAACAATCATAAACACCGTACAGAAACCATATTTTCTGCAATCAGATTCCATAACTAATGTAAAGCCATTCCATCTTTAACAGCACATAATATATATGGATCACACAAAGTTGTAATGACAGCATGGAATTAATTCATGGTCAAAAACAACATGGCTCAAAATAAGCAATGTGCTGGACAATACAGTGCAAGAAAACAGAATACCCAAGAGAAATGGAATGGTTACATTATACCGGATGCCAGTTGTGGCACAGCAAGGCCACAGAGAAGACAGATCTCTTCTAACGCGGGAAACTATACTGAGTTACTCAATGTCATTGGAATGTTTGACAAAATACTTTCCAAAGTAGTAGTGGACAGACCTTCACATATGAAATACGCTCACCACGACATACAGAATAAGATTGCTGGATTCATGGTGTACATGGTGAGGTGCTCTAAAATTATGGAAACCAAAGAGTCTGTTTACTGTACAATTTTGATAGATGAAGGTAAGTACATAAGTAAGAGGGAGAAAGTTTCTGTGGGGCTGCACTATTTGCAAAAGTCATGCATATGGACTTCTTTTTTACTTTACACCAGCTCTTGATTTAGCCACACTCCAACGCTGAAAGGTATAACAACAAAATGACATTCAATTGATGTAATATTTGCAAAAAAGCATATGTCAGTTGGAATGTTGGGATGCACAAATGGAGGAGAAGAGAAACTTTGTAAAGATTTATAAATATTGTCATGTTCACAGGCTTTAAGCCTGTTCTGGTGGATTGTATGTGCAAAATACAGTTTGCCGCTGAGTTTTTTGAAGTTTCGCCAATGCTATAACTTATTTTATGGCTTTGTTGTCCATGAACTAAGACCATCAGAGCATTAGAAGATTTGTAAAGTTGCAGAATTGAAAAAAATAGCAGACACACTAGGTGTGCCAGCAGTCAGTATTATGGTACATCAGGAATGTGCTGCCAGTCATATGTGTAACTGTACAAGTTCTTACCATTTAGTCACTTCCATGGAGAAAAACTGAAGTGTTATTAGTGGACTAATTCATTCTGAATCTAACCTTGTTTAGGGATCCATTCTGAATCACCAAGTTAAGTCAGACCAGCTACAGTTATTCAACTTGGAACTTTCAGGTGCAAATAATCTGCCCCACTCTGTGACTGGGATTATCTCAGAAAAAAACTTTCAGAGGATTCATGGAAAGAAATAATGTTAAGAGCAAAAGACCTGTGTGCAAAGGGTAACATATCTGCACATTCCCAACAACATGCAAAGAGCCAGACACAGAAGTCTTGCCACCTACAGGAGTTTATTGACAAAGCTCTGACAGAGCGAGTGCCTACTGTATGACCACTCTAGATAACCTGCATAAGCATTACTTTTATACAGTTACTGCTAGACTTGTCAATTAATAGGTGCTTTTCTACAGAGGCATTTGATGTGTTGACAAGGTTCTCAGTGTTCAGCCCAAAACTTAAATCGTTCTAAGATGAACAACATCCACCACCCATGGTCCAATACTATAGGAGCATAGAAGATAACCTGTTTTCCAAGATATGTGAAGTCAGCTTGTTTTCTATAAAGAAAAGAACATCAAGGACACAAAGTGAAAATTGGTCAGGAGTTTTAATGACTGATGACACCATACAAGAATACATTCATAGATTTGTTCAAACTGATATGTATCTCAATGACTTTCGACTATAACATTCACTATTTGCAAGCTGACTTACTCTTGACTTCAGTGCATTAAAGAAGTACCTAAGAAACAGCAGCCATGATCCTCACAAAGTAACCTGTCACTGCTGGCCATTTGCAGTTGAAGAGCAAGAGCTCCTGACGTCAAGTGAATTATTGATGGAACAACAATAGTTCTTCTACAAAATCTCTAATGGTAAGTGACTATAATCTTTATTATCTTGTACTTCGGTCTTTCATCAGGCTAGTCTTGACTCTGTCTTCTGTATGCTGTGATTGCTAAGTAAAGTAAAATTATCTAATTAACTGACTAAGCTTTTCCTCATATGACATGGATTATACACATACATATCGATTTGACATTTCAAAGTCAAATCTAATGCAAAAAGGTGATGGGTTTATTAAGTAGTACATACTGGGTAAAGTAGTTCTTAGCATGAACACTAAGTGTTTAGTTTTCTACAGACTTTGAAACCAGCTACTCCACTGAATGAAAAAGCACCCACAAAGCCCAGGCAGTAAAAAAAAAAAACTCTAGGTCTGCCCCAGGCTGTACTGTGTGCTTTAGGAACAGAGTTAAGTAATCTAATCCTGATGACGAGCCACATATGACAACATCCTGGATGAACCTTAGGCAAAAAATACCAAACACTATCTTATGATCTGACTTGTAATGAGTATAAATCAGTGGCATTATGCCATAAACAAGCAACTAAGTACACTTCCGAAAGAAAATATAAAGAAACAACAACAGGGCATTTTATACAGTTGTAACTGTAAATATTAGCTAAAGCATTACACACCAAAACCAAAAAAATAACACAATTGCAGGTATCTCTCATTAATACCGTGTAGCTCGCTAGTGAAGCTATTTTTCTTCTAACAATTGACAGCATACGTCATATATGCCCCAGAATAGGGGCATAAACATAGTCATAAAAAATGTCAGGATTGCTTAGCATACTTAGCACCTGCCTACTGTATAATGCGACAATACAACAGTTGTGTTTTATTGTGACAACTTAGGCATCAAGGCAATACATTGTAATCCTTTTATTGTGATTCTTGTCAGCATTTGATTTAGCTACCACCTCCTAAACATTTTTTTTTTTTTTTGCAATAGCCATAAAAATAAAAGCAGTTAACAATGAGTGAAGACTTACCTCTACCAGCTTATTGGCGTGCTCGCGGAAGACTTGTGCATATTCTTTCACCTCCTTTTCATTGCCACTTTTGGCAGCTTCAATAAGCACCAGCAGGGGAACATTGGTCTCCAGAAAAGAATCTGAAATGTGGTCCATTACTGCCTTTCGCAGCTGTGGGAACAAAACAAAAAAAAAATCACAAAATAAAACTAGAACACTAAAGGCAACTTCAACTGGGACTTTGCAGATTTTGAAAACATTAATAATTTATTACAAGTTAATTTCTGCTTTCACGTGAGTAATATTTACATTTTTAAAATATAATTATTATTAAACCACTTTTTCAATGACTACTTTTGTATAAGAGTTAAGAGGTAAAACATAATTTAAGCAGATTCAAAAGAAACAGAAAAGTCAAAGGTGTAGCATCATTTTTTTCAAGGTGTATGACTTAGGCTTAAACCTTCTCAGTGAAGTAAAGCCCACATTTTGATGCATTCCTGAAGTTCAAAGACTAACAGCAAAAGTTAGCCATCAACTTAAATATGGAGTTTGATTAATAGCAGTAAATAACTTTGAAAGGCAGATGCCCAGGACTCTTTAAGGGCAATAATTAAAAACATCTTGGATAATCTCATGTGCCCTACGTTTAGAACTGACTTGTTTAAAAGTATTAAAACCTTTAGTATTGTAATATGGGCGGGTGAACATCAAAGTAGGCAGAGCTGAAAAATAATTAGCAGTCAATAAATAATCAATCTGTTACAATACTCTCTGGCCATATTTACTTTATACAGAAATATGCCTGATCTTAATAAACATATGCAATTAAATAGCATTCTGTATGTTTCTGTCCAATGCTACATTTTCTAACAAACATACACTGAATCTTAGTGTCCAAAGGTTTGGAATCACCAAATAATGTTCATGTTTTTATATACAGTAAATTAGCAATTTTCTGTCAAGGTAACATTAAATTGATTTAAAAATACAGCCAAGAAATTAATAATGTTGCAAAAGAGCTATTACTGCTGGAAATGACCGATTTATAATTTATTATTCAGACTAGTGGGGCCAAGCCCCCCTGGCGCCCAACATCCAAGTTGCGGACCGGCAGGCTGCCCCACCTGCAGCCAAAATCACAAAATTCTATAAATATGTAGAAGAGAAATGAACTGTTATTCAACGGAGTAAAAATCATAAAATGGGAATAAAATATTTACTCTCCTACTGACTGGAGTATTCCTGTTAAACTGAAGTCCACTATGCTCGATGAGTATTTATAAGAGACTAAATAAATGATTCGTTCATTTCAACTGACATTCTTATAGATAAAATAACTTTATTCAAAAAATGACAGGAAAAAATCACGTGAAAACTAAAGTGGTATGCAATGAGTCATCGTAACTCGACCTTCAGCTAACAAAATCAACTAAATACAAACATTGGTGTTATAAAAAGATCTTTTTTTTTTTTAATAGTTTGTTCCTGTGAAAGAAAGTTTACTTGATGAAAAATAACACAATTTATTCAATTTAATTATTAAAATAAATTATTGAAATAATAATGATTTATTGAAATTAAAAACCAACAACTTTCTTAATATTTTAGTTTATAATTTAAAAACAGAATAAGAATATGAAAATCTAACAACATCACATTAAAGTTTGATAGATTCTGCAAAGAAGGATGCCAAATATATATATGTATGTTTAAAAATAAGCCAGATTTAAAGTATAACAAAAAAGTGACATAAAAATGTAACATAAAATCATTGCACAAAATCATTGCACTTTTAGGCTTAGGATTTTATTTATTTATATATATATATATCCTATATATACAGTGGAACCTCGAGATACGAGTTTAATTCGTTCCAGCACTGAGCTTGTATAGCGAATTTCTCGTATCTAGAACAAACTTCCCCATTGAAAATAATGGAAATCCAGTTAATCCGTTCCGCACCCCCAAAATTATCAACATAAAAATCAATTTTCCTAACAAATAACACTGATAAATAATATATACAAGTGGAACCTCGGTTTGCAAGTAACTTGGTTTACGAGTGTTTTGCAAGACGAGCTAAATTTTTTAATTAATTTTGACTTGATAAAACGAGCAATGTCTTTCAATACAAGTAGTATGGATACACTTTGTCTGCTGAGCGTCATGTGAGCATAACTGAGCTGATGGTTCTTCTCTCTCGTTCGCTCACGCCTGCCTCTCTCTCTCCTTATCTCTCTCGCTCACTCACTCGCGCCCCTCTCTCTCTCTCTCTCTCTAGGGCAATCGTCTCCTATTCTCCGTCTGCATGTCCGCAATATTTTTGGATACGCTTATACAGCGAGCTGCTACAGCGAAACAATGAAATCACAAGCGCACAAACGTGTAGATCCTCACGCCACGGGAGAACAAGGAACACTGAGTGAGCTGACAGGCTGGCAGCGTCAGCTTGGGTGAATCCCCGAGTCGAGGCGGATCGGGAAACGCGTCACGCATAACCATAGCCTGACTCGTGGCTCATTACGCGAGCCAATGCTCGTATTAAGATCCAAATTTTTCGCTGATACTAAGAAAACTCTCTTAGACCTTCCTTAATGAATCAGGTTTAAATGCTAATTGTTTATTAGGGAAACCCTTGTAATTGTATTAACACTTGATTAAGCAAATAAATTGTCTTTCCTTGGGTTGCAAGGTCCGGCATTCCTAAAGTTAAATTCTAGGTTCAAAAATAATCAAATTAAAACAGTTTTCTCAGTTAACATGTCAGTTTATTGTTGTTTTGCAAAATGGTTATTACTCCACGTGGTGGGCTGGCGCCTTGCCTAGGGTTTTTTTCTGCCTTGCATCCTATGTTGGCTGGGATTGGCTCCAGCAGAACCCCGTGACCCTGTAGTTAGGATATAGTGGGTTGGGTAATGGATGGATGGATGGTTATTACTCCATGTGACAGATTGTGTAGAAGATGAAGAGTTCATACTAAGATGTCCACAATTGTGTTGAGGGCAAACTGAATCTAATAAGGATAGAATAATTGGTGGAATGCCTAGGTGCACAACTGCACAAGAGGATAAGGACATTAGAGTGTATAATTTCAGAAACAAACACCTTGCAGATCAATACACACCAAATACAAGTGTCATCTTCAACAGGGAAAAGAAAAGGTTGAAATGGGCAAAAGAACACAGCATTGCATGGTGGGTTTATGTGTGACTCCAAACTCATTTTAACCTGTTCTTATTTCCCACCTTCAAATGTGGCTATTTCTTTGAAACACTCTCTCTAAGGCCAACACTTTGGGGTTATCTTTTAACTAATAAATAGACTTACAGTTGGCTGGCACCCTGCCCCGAGGTTTGTTTCTGCCTTGCGCCCTGTGTTGGCTAGGATTGGCTCCAGCAGACCCCCGTGACCCTGTATTTAGGATATAGCGGGTTGGATAATGGATGGATGGATGGCCGCAATTTTTAATCAATTTCATTATACTTCAATTTCCATTAAAAACAAAGATATATAAGTGATTCCTATGTTTGACAAATACAGGAGATACACTATATGGCCAAAAGTGTGTGGACACCCATTCATAATACTGAGTTCAGGTGTTTTACCCACAATTAAGAGGTGCAAAAAACAACAACTCTGCCATGCAATCTCCACTGATGAACACTGGGAGTAGACTGGGTTATACCAAAGAACTCAAGAGTGACTTTCAGTATGGCACTATATTAGGATGCTACCTTGTCCACGAGTCAGTGCGTGAAGTTTCTGCCCTGCTAGATCTGCCTTCATCAACTGTAAGCATTATTGAGAAGTGGACATGCCTAGGAGCAACAATAACTCAGCTAAAAGATGGCAGACCACGAGAAACTCACAAATTGGGGTCGCTGAGTGGTGATGTTTACAGTGTTGAAGAAAATCACCTAACCTTTGGTGCATCATAACAAAATTCCAAACTAGACTTTTTCTGGAAGCGACATTAAGACAAAAAATATATGACATGAGCATCATAAAATTGGTTTCTGTGACATGCAGCTGCAGATAAGCCTAAAAACACTATGAGCAATGTCAGGCATTGTTTGAAGCGCTGTAAAGCATGCATTCGTTGAACTCAGAAGCAGTGGAAACATGTTGTCTAGAGTGATGAATCACACTTCGCTATCTGGAAGTCTGACAGACAAATCTATGTTTGAGGAATATCAGGAGAATGCTGCCGCCAGGACTGCATAGCGCTCACTATAAAGTTTTTTGGGGGAGGGATAGTGGTCTTGGACTCTTTTATATGGTTTTGGCTTGGTCCCTTGGTTCCAATGAAGGGTACTGTTAACATTACAGCATACAAAAACATTTTAGGCATTTGTTTGCTTCCAACTTTCTGGTAAAAATATGGGGAATGACCTGTTCTATTCAGGGCATGACTAAGATCCTGCACACAAAACCAGGTCCATAAAGCAGTGGTTCCCAACCTGTGGAGTGGGCCCCCCTAGGGTGGCGCGAAGTAACAAAAAGGGCGCAAAGATGTGAAAAAAGAAAACAAGAATCAAAAATATGAAAAAAACATCTGTTGAAACCAAAACAAATTAACTTAACTACATTCTGATACTAGAACAATAAATATAGAGTTTGATAAAAGTTAAGGAGGTATAATAAAATATGCATCTACATTTCAAAAAAATGTTAGGGGGGGTGCAATTAAAACTGTTATGAAAACTCGGGTTGCAAATACTTACAGGTTGAGAAACGCTGCCATAAAGATATGGTTTGACAAGGTTGCTATGGAGGAACTCGATTGGCCTTCACAGAGCCCTGACCACAACTGTGTTGAACACTTTGGGATGAATAGGAACACTGACTGTGAGCCAGATCTTCTTATCCAAAATCAGTACCTGATCTCACAATTGTTTCTTTAGCTGAATAGGTATACATTTCTAACAAACACAACTCACAGAAGAGTGGAGGTGGTAATAGCTCCAAAGTGAGGGGGAAATCCATATTAACCCCTTTAAGTGGACGGAAGACGACGCTGAATTCGGGGAGAGGGTCTATAGACGCGTGTAATAAAAAGATTTTTCCCTCCTTGGGGAACGCATCAATGGGTGCAATTCCTTCAGATCTGTACTCTGCCATCTAGTGTGATTTTTTTTTAACTCGTTGGTCATAGTGGCAGAGGTACAGATATCCTTTACTTGGGTGAAAGTTTTATGGTAGCTTTTAGACAAAAGAGTGCTTTTTCTTTCATTTTCCCTCAGTCACATTTCTAAGGGAAAAGGATTTAGTTTTGGCATTTATTTTTAGTGGCTGAACGTCTTTCTTTCAGCATTGTACCTTCACAGTTTTTATCGAAATCCAGAAAGAAACACACAGGAAATATCTGCACAGAAAAAAGTGCACAGCCACATAAGCACATGGAAAATAACCACACACGGAAAAATACGCACATGGAAAAAAATGTACACGGGAAACAACGTACGTGGAAGAATACACATATGGTAAAGTGTGCACGCGGAAAAAAGCACATGGAAAAAAAGGCACACGGGAAACAACGTACGTGGAAGAATACACATATGGTAAAGTGTGCACGCGGAAAAAAGCACATGACGGAGACATATAACTATTACAAATATAAAATATACTCAACCTATACTGCAAGACATTTTTTATTTTAATAAAATAATGACTGGTTTGCTCTCATACAATGTCTCTGTTCTTCGTTTTCATTAAGGAATGGCACGTTGTTGATTGATTCTCACGGCACCTCCAAATATCTATTCTATTTGTTGTGCGAAAATGCAGATATTCAAATCCCTTGTAACTGAGAATTTGCTTGCCTTTCTGAGTGGTCGAAAACTCCATCTCCCTTATTTAAAAAACAAAATGTCAACTTGCTTTGCTCGAAAGTTAGGGAAGATTAAAGAAAACTCTAACTGTGTGGCCTATTTATAGGACAACCTTTACTTACTTATTTGCCGTAATCAAAACTATAAAAACTCTAATTTGCCTACCTGTGGAATAAGAAGGTATAATATAAATTCTGAAAACTATTGTAAAGAATAATAATTTCCTAGAATTGGTAATTTAGGCACAACAATGACAGTAATAAAAGGATTAATGACTATTTTATTTTATGGACCACCCAACAGCCCACTACCCCAATTAGCACAAATTAAAACATACAAGCTTATAAATACCTTTAGTGAACAAGTATACAATTTGCGATTTATAATATAACATTTTTTTCTTCCTTGCATATACACCTTTCCCGTATGTGTATTTTTCCATGTGCGCATTTATCCACATGCGGTTTTTCCCGTGTGCAGTTATTTCCCGTATGCTTATATAACTGTGTGCTTTTTTCTGTGCGGATATTTCCTGTGCGCTTCTTTCAGGTCACTTTTTTATCATGCACAAAGTTACAAGTGTGTTTTGAACATTTTAAATTTCTTTGATTACCTCTCTTATTTTGTGAGTGGTAATTCAGTTAGTAGTTTTGCCCATGTTTTGGTGCATTATAAGTTTCTTTATTGAAATTTGTTCCTTCGATTTAGCAATTAGAAGTGTGTTATCCATTATTTGATAATGAATCATATAGTGATGCAGGACCAGTTTCTCTAAAGATGTATAAAATCAAGCCTTTCTTTGACCACTGCTTTCGAAATTTTTTAAAAAGTTACATTAAAGAGGGAGATCTTTCGATCGATAAAATTTTACTGCTATAGAAATGCCGTCTAAGATGTAAGGTATTGTACGGTATACATTCCTAAAAAAAGATCACATTTTGGGATGGAATCCTATAAGCTTAGTAAAGCAAAAAGTGGATATGTGTGGAATATGATGATGTACACGGAAAAAGATACAGAACTTGTAAATGATGTAAGAGGAGTTGATGTGCATAATTTTACAAAACTATCGCGGAACATTTGTGCTAAGAATAGCAGAGAAACTACTGAATTAGGGTTATCTGATAGGACTAGACAATTACTACAGCAGTACTGAGCTGTATGAATTTGGAATGGAAACTGACGTGGTGGAAACAGCAAGAACCAAAGAAAGGACCTGCCAAAAATGTGTGATGACAAAAAAATTGAAATCGGGAGAAGTTGTCACTGCATTCAGAAATAAGTTGATGGCTTTGAAGAATAAGAGAGGTGTTTGCATGCTGAGCAGCATCCATGATGCTAACATGAAGACAGTGTGGGACAAGTAAGGGGACTCAAAGGAGAAACCTCTCGCCATTGTTGAGTACAATAACTCCATGGGAGGAGTTGATCTTTTGGATCAGTACATGATGACATACAATACGGCAAGGAAGAGAATGAAAAAATACTATTAAAAGATTTTCCGACACTTTCTTGACTTATGTGTTTTTAACTCTTATATAATCTATAGGAAGCAAGGAGGAAAAGAATATCATCTAATGTTCTGTTTAGATATGGTTTACTGGTTGTTTAATAAATACGGAGGAACAACTTCCAAGGCGTCTGGAGGCCGCTCAAAACTTGACCCACCCCTACGGTTATCAGGAAGGCATCTTCCAGAACTAAATTCACCAACTGCCACTAAAAAGCATGCTCATTAGAGATGTGTAGTGTGTTTGTCACACAAGCAGAGGAGGGAAACAATATATTGCTTCAGAGACAGCAATTTTCCAACTCTGCGCTGCTCTGTACTTTTGCTAGTACACCATGCAACTGGAGTACTAATTGAAAAATGGAAAATTTGTATATAGTGTAATTAAATCTACAATAAAAATTAGCACGAAAGTTGCTTATTGTTGTTAACAAAAAATTGTTTAAATAATTTTGTTTGTAGTTTAAACAATTTAACTCGTATTTCAATTACATAATATTCTACATAGCAAAATTCAAGCATTTCTATCGACAGGTAAAAACTCCACACCAGGGGAGTGTCTACTTGAAAAAAGGGCCCCCATTAAAGGGGTTAATACCCTTGGTTTTGGAATGGAATGTCCAACAAGTTCATATAGGTGTGATGGCCAGGTTTACACAAACATTTGGACATATGGGATGGATAGATAGATAGATAGATAGATAGATAGATAGATAGATAGATAGATAGATAGATAGATAGATAGATAGATAGATAGATTGTTCCAATTTAAAATCATCCGTAATATGTGGGTAATTTTTATATGTGTTTTTGTTATTGGAAGCTTAATTCAATTTACTTATATAGTATATTGACTGTTTTTCTGGCAAAGGCAATATTTTTAGAGGGAACATATTAAATTGTGTAGATGTGTGCAGTATTTGAATTGTAGCTGAATTAATCTGAACCTCTACATTAAAGGAAACAATTAATTTCTGCATGTGTACATAAAGAAAGAGACAAATTGCATTAAACTATTTTGTATTTGCTAACTAGATTATCATATAAATCAGTACTTAATTTATCTGCAGCCAGCAGTGTGGTCTAGTTTCTACAGGGTTGGAATGCAGAGCACAAGGTTGTCAGTTAAATCCCCATCATGAATTAACTATGAGACTTGAGTGAGTGAGTGCTTCAGTTGTTAAAAAAAAAGATACACAGATATATATATATGCGCAGCGTAAAGGGACCATCTCTGACGGTGATGTCTGAGGTTTGATCCCCGCGAGGAGTGCAGTTGAGTGTGTACGCCTGATGAGCCCAAATAAGGGCGAAACATGTGCTGCGTATGCTTTGCATCATTTGACAGTAAAAAAAAAAAAAATACAAATTATATATATATCATGTGACGGACAGCCGGGTCCCATGCCCGGCCGGGACGCCCCTGCTGTGTATATTCCGGGGGAGCCACCATGGACAGCTCAGTACCTCCCCCGGGGTGCTTGGTGGCAGCCTAAATGGCGGACAGTGATTCCCCAACTACCCGCAGGGCTCCATGGGAGATGGAGTCCTCCACAGCCTGGTTGGGGGCTCGGGTGGCCACTAGGGGGAGCTGTATGGACTCCGCAGCCCAGCTGCTTGAATTCTCAGCCCCACCCGGAAGGGCAATTAGGACCAGGTTGTCAGCCACCTGGAACTCTTCCGGGTGGGGTATAAAAAGGGCCAGCCACCGCAACTCGAGGCCAGAATCGGGAGGAAGAGGACGAGGTTGCCTGGGAGGAGTGGTGGAGCAGGAAAGTGTGGGTTTGTGTTGGTTTGGGGCTTGGGACTGTGTTGGGCCGGTGGGACACGGGGAAGACGTGTGCCCACGGCTGAAGAGCAACAACGTGAACACGTGCCTCTGCGTATTCTGTGCCGGGTCGGGCGCTATAAAGCGCCTTTATCACATATATATATATATATATATATATATATATATATATATATATAGACAAACAACTACCGCCCTCCAAAACACTTATATAAAAACTTTTGGTGAAAATTATGATAGGAGAGCTGTTACCATGTAATAATATGCTTGTAGGAGGGAGTACAATGGATCCGTTTTTATACTGTAGCACAATATAAATTTATTTTTTTTTATAACTTAAATGACTGTATTTGTGTTTGTCACTTATTAAATCATCATTTAGCTTTATCCTGTCACACTGTACATTTTTTTGATGCACTTAGTATAAGCTGATTAAAAAAGTTAACATATTTTGGGTAACAAAGATTAATTGATTGAAAGATCCAACTTCTATTTAGAAGAGCCAGTAGGGAGTCTAATTAATAGCCACTAATCCTTGATCATTATAAATCTGAAAATTGCATACATACAAGACAAAGCCGGGGGAAACAGGCACATGTGCATTAAAATGGCTATGTGGCTAAGTATGCTTAAGAAACATCCACCAACAATTAAATTTCTGCATCTTTCCTACTGTGAAAATTTGGCAGAATCTGTGTAGCATGGACATCACTTAATATACTATAGTTAGAAGAAGGCCAGGTAAATTGGAAATTCAATTTCAGTTTAATTCAGTTCAGTTATTGGATTCAATTAGAATAGCCAAATGTGCAAAAATAAATTGAGTGATTAAACAAAATCCAAACAATAATAAGAAACCTAAACAAGAAAATATTCTGAACATATATTTTACATATTGTGGTGCAAATTATAAAAAAATAATTTTATTCACTGTGGATGTGTTTTAGAAGGAAGTTTGGAGTGAGTTAGGCAGAATTAGATAATCTCTTCTTCAAAATGATTATCTTATACAGTATTGAGACAATGGTGTATATACATGGGTAATTCAGCTGGCACTGGCTTGCCAGGGCTATAATGGGCAGGAACATTCACCAGATTAGTTAAGGACCCAGCAGAGAACAATAAAATCCACAGTATGGTCTACTACAGGGTAGTAGCCTATTTAAGCACAGTGGTTACCATTAAATGGATTGTGCTAGTGGCATTAATAAAAATTAAAGTACAATGGAGTTGGCAGGGTGTCAATGTAAATTGACAATGACAAGAAAATGCACCAATCACAAAAACATATTTTTTGTGTGCACAAGTTGGATTCATTTTAAGGTTACTTTCAGCTTGCAAGCAGCCAGTACTTCTGGATCATACAGAAGTCCCACTTATTAGGGAGCTCCTGTCCCTGCAGCACCCCCTTGTGGCACCCATGGACCCTAGCAGAGCTGTGTTGTCAGATTAAACTTCCCAGCATGCCCTACTGGTTCTGTACTGGGCACCGATATCCAGGACCGGTGCCATCTAGCGCCCTGGAGGAATAAAGAGTCCACAATGACATCTTCTGATGGGCTGTCCATCCATCCTCTCAGGCCAAAACTTCTAGATCTGGCTTGTTCCTTTATTTGGGTTGAGATGCCCATCTGACTACTCGGAGCCTCCCGTCCAGGTAAGGAACCATCCCCTTCTCTGGTAGGGATGCCTGTCCAACCCCTGTGGCACTTACAATCCTTATATGTGATAGTTCTATATTTAGTGAGTTATATAACTCACTAATCTATTCTTGCATTTTGTCTTGAAAGTTGTTGTAGCGGTCTGCACCTGCACTTCGTGAGGAGCACTCTCCTCAAGAATAATTCCACACAATGCAGGACATACAAGGATGGCAGAACCTTCCACTTTCTTCTCTTTCTGCAAACAACTGTTTTGCTCTGCCTCCTGAACTCCAACTCTCTGAGGAGAGACAGAGGACTCCTTTTAAGCTTAGACTCAAAAGTACTTCTGGCATTTGGGCAAGGTCCAGAGGAAGTACCTTCAGGTCAGGCAGAAGTTTCATGAAGTAAAGATGGTGCATCTCTGCAGTGCCCTCTAGAAGCACACATGACATACAGAAGGGTTGCCACACTATAATTCCTGGTGTGCTCACAGGCATGTAAATCATAGGAGCAACATATGCTCAGAAAAGGCCACCTCCCTCATTTCATTCATTATTTTAGCCTACCTTCCTGACAAGGGACCAAATCTGAACCTGGTCAGGATGCCAGTCCTTACACTCCAGTCTCCCTTCTTTGCATTAGGCTACCTTTCCTCCAGGATGGGATGCTGGAAAATCCTACATAGCACTTATAGTAGACATACAAACATAAAGATATATATACAGTACATACTGTATGTATGAGTTCAGATGCATAAGTCTGAATATATGTGAAGGTATACATATATATTACATATATCTGTTCAGATACTGTATATCCATTCAAATATGCTATATATATATATATATATATATATATATATATATATATATATATATATATATATATATATATATATATTTATATACTGAATAAATCATTGTTTATTGTCCTCCATGTCATTTTTCTTTAACTCTATTTGTATTACTCTACACATTTTTATTCCAGCAGGGGGTATTCACTTTTCGAAAGTCATGTTGATTTGACTTCTCACTTAAAAAAAATAATTTCTTTTCCTTCTGTTACTCAATAAAGTGCTTAGATCCCTGCCATCACACCCTGCTCAGACCTGCTTTCTTAGAAGACAACTTATCATTTAGACACAAAACAGAAAGAAAGAGATATTTCAGAAGTCATTGGTCATAGCAAAACTGCAATCGGTGACAATTCTTATGTAAAATATCAACTTTTAAAACATCTTTATAATGTTCGGTGTTGATTTTTAAGAATAAAATCTCTATGGGCAAATTGAACCTAGAGAAAGCTCATTCAAGAAACAGACTACATTTTGATTGTTTGTATTATGGCTTTATGTAAAATACAAAATCACATGCAGAGATAATTGTTGCATACCTCCTCTAAGCATTTGTTTGCTTTTTGTTCTTTCTTATCTTTGTTCTTTGACAACATTTTACCCCTAAATATATATTATAGATATATATATATATATATATACATATATATACTGTATATATATATATAAATAGCCCACAAATAAAAGTAATTAAAGACAATAATATCTCATAACATAATTAGACACGAGACTGCCACATTTAAGAGTAAAAACACTAAGTCTTATCTAAGGAGATTGTATTTTACATTGGGCTACAATTGACACAGTCAGAATTCAGAAAGTAATGGGTTCGTTACGTATGGCTTATGTGCTATGCTGCATTGGAATTTTATTTTGTATATGCCTTGTGTTAAGATAAAGTAATGTTTCTACTTGGTGATGCAAAGCTTGCACCACAATACAGGATTTTTCCCTTGTGACAAAACCCTAATAGAAACAACAGCTTAATCCCCAGGCTGCAACATTATTATTAAGACAGTGAAAACACTGCCACATAAACTCCTGTAATGGTAGAATGACAAAGAAAGTTTTATGTTTATAAACGCAATGCTTTATCTTTTAAGTCCAGATGGTAAGCAAATGCTGGAAAATTGTGACAGTGCAAACTTAATATAGTCTAATTATAATGCCCACAAAAACTCAGTAAAAATAATTAATGCCCTGCATATACTCAACAAACCTTGGATGATAAATATCTTTGTAATCATAAATAAGGAGACGGCCACCACATCTTCGAAGATGAAATTAGTATCCGTCTTACAAATCTGTTTTTTTTATGACAAAATGTGGATTTTGTAAGATTGAGCACCTGTTCCAACATGAAAACAGATGTCGATAAAAATTGCTACTGAGAACCCTACTGCTGTGGTATCTGAAGTGATACAAAATAGACTGCTTGGCATTATGATGGGGAACAAGAAAATCACAGATACATTTTTTAAGGGAAATAACTATAATTCGTAATTAAGATTTAATTCCATTTTTCTTGTTCTGTTTTACACAAATTCTTAAATAGAGCAACAAAAGCCAAGCAATGCTTCTTGCTGACTTGGGACTGCAATGTACAGTAAAAATAAAATGACATGAAAATAACACTAATAAAAATATATTTCCTCAGTTAAATTCACATTTTTTTTTCAAATTTACATATATTTATTTTTCATTTTTACCCATGCCTCACAGACTACTGACAATTACATTTAAAATTATGCTAAAACTGTATCCATTTAAAATTATTAGTTATTATAAATATACTCCACTAGCTGTGTTACTCGGAAAACTGCCTAAGACAACGGGCCTTGGTTACAGCGGCATTGATTAATTGGATGTATAAGAAGTAATAAGTAACTAATTGGGCGGCACGGTGGCGCAGTGGTAGCGCTGCTGCCTCGCAGTTAGGAGACCCGGGTTCGCTTCCCGGGTCCTCCCTGCGTGGAGTTTGCATGTTCTCCCGTGTCTGCGTGGGTTTCCTCCGGGCACTCCGGTTTCCTCCCACAATCCAAAGACATGCAGGTTAGGTGGATTGGCGATTCTAAATTGGCCCTAGTGTGTGGGTGTGTTTGTGTGTGTCCTGCGGTGGGTTGGCACCCTACCCAGGATTGGTTCCTGCCTTGTGCCCTGTGTTGGCTGGGATTGGCTCCGGCAGACCCCCGTGACCCTATTCGGATTCAGCGGGTTGGGCGATGGATGAAGTAACTAATTGGGTACTTTTCTATATACAATATTTGTTATTTATTTATTATTATTAGCTCACTAGAGCTCCTTACACTAGAATTTGAGACACAACTGGCCATGAGTAAAACATTCCTCCTGTAGATCAATTCTTTCTTTTCCTTATGACTTGGCTTTTGTTGACAATCACTGCAAAACAAAGTTTTATAGCAATGTGTCAGTCAATCATTTTCTAACCCGTTTGTGGGGATGGTGGTGCTGGAGCCAATCCCAGCCAGCATAGGATGCAAGGCAACAAAGGAAACAAACCCTGGAAATGATGCCAGTCCATCGCAGGGTGAACACACACACACATCCAACATACCCAACCACACACTAGGGACAATTTAGTATCGCTAATCCACCTAACCTGCAAGTCTTTGGACTGTGGGAGGAAACCAGAGCACCCAGGGGAAACCTATGGAGACACAGGAAGAACATACAAACTCCATGCAGGGAAGGCTTGGGAAACCCTGGCCTCCTTACTGCGAGGCAGCAGTGCTACCACTGTGCAGCCACCACCACAGGAATAATTATTAAGAATTCCAGGTATAAAAATAATGTCGCCTAGTAAAACATCTTATAAAAATGGTAGATTTCATCAGATTTGACTGTAACCACTTTGATCTGTAATGTTGTACTGTTACAAATGTAGGGGGTTTAGATCAAAAGCAGTATACACTGAATTGTGGCTTATTTAAACTTATTATACACAGCAGCACCATGTACTGCCTGCATATTTACATGGCACATGCAATGACTTTAATGTTTCAATAGGGGTGCGCAATTATGACAAAATAAATACTTACAATTATTCCCTTTGATATTATAACTGCAATTATTAATTCCAATTTAACAGTAGAATGAAAAATGCATATTCTGTATTCTCTTTACACACATTACAGTACAACCAATATTATTCAGAGAACAAAATTAAAAAATATATATCAAATTGTTAAATGCTGGATTACTATTTCTATTAAAAAATAGTGTTTAATATTGTTTCTTTTTTTATTTGTTGCAATAAATTAACAGCACACTCATACAATTTGTTTTAATACAGTAAATTACTGATAAAGAAATATTTATATAATAAAATTGAAGAATAACACAAACATTACTCTTTTTTCTAAAATGAATCTTACTTTTGAAAAAACAGCCATTTACCACCACTCACCATTCAAAAATGTAAAATGTAAGAAAATGTTACACATAGGAATATAAAATTGGGGCTCTACTGTCTTTAGAAAACAAATGCTGCATGTGTATGTAAAAAGTAAAGCACATGATAGAATCCTAAATGACAGTAACATAAGATTAAGAAGTTAATGTAAACACAACCTGATAGTTCTGGTGTACTGGTGTATTAAAGCTTTAAATATAACAATAATAATAATTAGTAAGCTGGAGAAGTGTTTCAGTAGTAATGCACCGTTACATGCTGCTGCCAGATTCAGTCTGATCACAGGCGTTCCCTTTCTTGAGGAGAGTATTGTAACAAAAGGCACACTCATCTGAAGAAGCAGCACTGCAAGCATCTGTTTTTCAGCGTGTTTTCCTCATCAGAACAATAAGCCTTTACCTTCAATCATGCTTCCATAATTCTACTCAACCACAAATCAGTCAAGTTTGCATAAAGTACTACTTTCGATTTTTGCCCAACATTTTAAATAAAGTGAATGCAATGTGACTTTGGAAGAATAACTGCAGGAGGGGATGACTTCTCTTACCCTGACTGTTATTCATTTTTTTGAAACCTTCATTGCACACACTTTTAATTGGAGCCTTGCCTTCTGATAAACAAAACACAATGACTACTGTTACCTGAGTTTACTTTTGATAGCCTGCTGTAAACAGACATGGAATAGCATAAACAGGTAATTAATGGTTATCTGTGTCATGGACCTAACGTTACTGGAGCTTACTGCTGCTTGCTTAGCTTTCATGCATTCTTCATACTTGATTACGTGACTGAAAGTTTTAATGGATGTATACATGTTTGTCTGCATTAGTTTAACAGTTTGCATAGTACACTTTTGAAAATTATGGATGATTCTCTTCAATTTGGTATTTAAACGTCTAAAAAGTGTCAGATGATCTAGGTTCTCATTTTTTCTGAAAGCTGCTGCAAACAGAAAAGAAATATAACCATGCTTTTAAAAGGTGTTGTTTGGGGTCAGACTCCAAAAAATGCATTTACCATTCAGCAAGTAGTCAGCCCAATGATGTGAGTGGCTGTGTATATGCAAAGCACTACTTAAAGTAAAGATACATAAGTGCTTGTATCTTGTATGTTACACTGTTTTGTTAAAATGAACAGTGATGAGCCTGAAGCAGCAGTTTCAATTGTTGCAATACTATTTCCATGGCTTCTCTATTAGAAATCCGAGCAGCACTATCTCTCTTCAAGTCTGCAGCACCGCAACTGGAGAGGAGTGTGTGTGTGTGTGTGGGAGAGGAGATTGGTTTCCCGATCGTTTTGTCGGACAACATCCCATCTTTAGTCATTCCTCCACCCCACTGGTTACTGGTGCTATTCATGTGGCCCTTCAATCACTTTTGCTGCATTCTTTAGTTACATAAAACCCGCTCTCAGTGCAGTGCCAAGCATGCAAATTAGCATATTAATATTACATTAGAACACTAGAACATTCTAGATGAGAACAGGCGATTTACCCTTAACAAGTTTCCAACTGTATTGCCATGTTCTTGATAAACTCATTTTAAAATAACAGTCTCAATCCACTATACTAATTCCCTTCATAATTGTAAACCCTTCAATCGTGTCTCTTAACCTTCTTTTGCTTAAAATGAAAAGGCTCAGCTCTTTGAATCTTTTCTCATAATCCATCTCCTGTAGCCCTGGAATGAGCCTAGTCACTCTTCTTTGAACCTTTTCTAGAGCTGCTATGTCCTTTTTGTAGCCTGTAGGCCAAAACTGCACACAATACTCCCGATGAGGCCTCACCTGTGCATCATGAAGCCTGAGCATAACCTCCTTGGATTCATACTCTGCATTTCGTGCTATATAACCTAATATTCTGTTAGCCATGTTAATGACTTCTGAACACTGTCTGGCAGAAGATAGTGTTGAAAGCCACCACCACTCCTAAAGCCTTCTCAATTTTAATTTTCAGACCTTCCATTGTGTATTTAAACCTAATAAGTAACTTTAACAAAATGATATTACTTATATTACCAACTTATATTACTATCCAGATAATTTATATATATTAAAAACAGCAGCAGCCCTAGCACTGCCCCCTGTGGAGCAGCACTCTTAACATGAGCCAATTCTGAAAAGATTCCCCGCACCACAACCCTCTGCTTCTTGTGTCTGAGCCAGTTCTGCACCTATCTACAAACATCACCATGAACTTCTACTACTTTTAGTCTGATGCCGAATTTCATCAGAGCTTTGGGACTATCAAGCACATAACACTCATAGGCCTCAAAATGCAATGATAAAATGATATGGACGCTAAAGGTTGCTGTTTCGCCTTTAAACCCAACAGACAGATGCTCAGGACACAGGGTAAAAGCACTAAGAAGTATTTTAATACTTCTTCTTCTTATAAACAGTGCCCTAAGCACCATGGCCACAATGACACAGGCAAAAAATAAAATAAACACAATTCTGTTTTCTCCTTCATACCTCCCAGCAAGCTTTGTCCACCTCCACCTGACTCTAGCTCGCTTGCTGGGTCTTCAGCAGTCTTTTATATAGTTCTTGACCAGGAAATGCTTCTGCTCTTCCATCCATGTGACTTGCCAGCACTTCTGGGTCAGACAGAGAATTCTTTAATCAGCCCAGAAGTACTTTGGGGCTTCCGTCCTTGTGATTTCCTATATAAGAGAAGCATGACTCCCCAGGTCCTTTCACAGCACCCCCTGGCGGCACTCACGGCACCCAACAGGGCTGAGAAACCAGATTCCATGTCCCAGGATGCCGCTATACTTCAGGGGAGGTGCCATCTAGTGTTTTGGGGGAGGCAGTGACCACAAGTAGCTGCCTTCCCCCATGCTTCCATCTCAGAGGCGTCTTGGCGTGCTGAGCTGCTGACTGTCTCTCACAATTAATAACAACTTTGTTCAAGGGGATAACAAGCCTGCTTACTGTTTGACATGGTATTACATAAAATTCATATTCAGTAAGATATTTCTTAACTCATTAAAAGAAAAAGAAAAAATAATAGAGACTGGGTGAGAAACCCCATACAGAATGCCCGACTTTGTATACAAGTAGTCATGACAGATATCTGAGAACATTAAATGATACTGGAAAACTCTGCATAATAATGTACATAATAAATAAAAATCACTGGATTTTATACATGAACTGCCAGATAATGCCCATACTGTAACCAATTGAATTATCAGTAATTGCATTAAGTGCCTCCATGAAGGCATTAACTTTGACATGGTTTGAAAAAGTAATGATCATGTTAGTCAATCAAGCAATACTGTTTTTATAGTATATTTCATGGTTCTTTTGAAAGCAACAAAACTTGCAACACATTCTAATCTAATTACAAACCTATACACATCATGTGCAATGTAAAATGTAAAGCTAAATAGAGTTGCATTATATGTTAAACTGGGCATATGTTAAGCCGTTCTGGGAAGAACTAGGAAGCAGAACCAATTTAGGATAATGCAACAACTGAATATAAGCTGATCAATAATTAGAGAAAGCAACTTTATGAAAATAGGATTGAAAATCACAAGTCAGGGGATAGAGACAAGAAAGTATAAAAGTCAATGAAATATACTTTAGAATATGCTGTAGTTAAATCAATCATTAAGAAATGGAATAAAGATGGCACCTCTGCATATCTGCCTGCAGTAGGAGCTTCACAAAATCTCAGTGCAAAAATAAGACTAGTGACGGAGGCCAGCAAGAGACCTACTGTATAAGAACTCTTAAGGAGTTGTAAACTACAGGGAGTGATATTTGGGAGAATGTACAAACAACAACTGTTGTCCTGGTGCTTCAATAATCACACCTTTATTGGAGAGTGAAAAAGATCATTCCACTGTTAAAAAATGCAAATGACAACTCAGCTAGAGTTTGCAATAAGGCACATGAGAGAGACACTAAAGTCAGCTGGCTGAAGATATTATGGTCAGATGAGACCAGAATTGAACTTTTTGGCCATCAGACTAAATGCCATGTTTGGTGTATGCCAAAGATTGCACATTATCAAAAACACACTATCCTCACCATGAAAATGGCGGAGCCAGCATCATTCTTTGGGGATGCTTCTCTGCAGCGGGCACTGGAAGTGCTGGGAGTGTGCAAGGTACAATGAATGCAGCTAGGAAATATATAAATAGATAGAGAGAGACTTATATACACAGACTCAAAGCTGTCATGGCTGACAAAGGTACATACTGTATACTAAACACTAACTAGAATACTTATGCAACTAATTATTTTGGGTTTTATATCTGTAATTAATTTAGACCACTCTGCACAGATCTGTTTTCACTTTGTCCAATGTCAAAAAATCTAAACTAAATCCACTGTGATTCAATGTTGTATTTAACAATAAAATGTGAAAACCTTACTCTATATTATAAAAAGGTTTTAAAATTGTGAGAACATTTATAGCTTTAAGCTGCCATAGTTTTTTGATACTTGATACATCAGATTTGTAAAGAATGCTTATGCAGTTTCAAAGGGGCGTACCAAATATTTACATGGATTTAAAATGTAAGGTATTATATGATCTGGTTTAAATTAGCATTTAAACTTTAAATTAGCATTTGTTCAAGCGGGTTTAAAATTAAGAATATGCTTGTATTGTAACACAAGTAGCTAAAACTTATGTATACTTTAAAGAAATACACCCTATACACACACACACACACACACACACACACACATATATATATATAGCAAAATACCAGCTCCAGAGCGGAGAAGTAGTGTTAAAGAAGTTATGAAAATGAAAAGCAAACATTTTAAAAATAACGTAAGATGATTGTTAATGTAATTGTTTTGTCATTGATATTGAGTGTTGTTGTCATATCTATCTATTTATATATATATATATATATATTTATATATATCTGTATATATCTGTATATATATATTTATATATATCTGTATATATATATATATCTGTATATATCTGTATATATATATATATATATATATATATATATATATATATATATATATATATATATCAAAATACCTCGATTGGCAGCGGAGAAGTAAAAAGAAAAGGAAACATTTTAATAATAACGTAACATGATTGACAATGTAATTGTTTTGTCATTGTCATGAGTGTTGCTGGCATATATATATATATATATATATATATATATATATATATATATATATATACACATCTATACACATATATATACACAGTTATATATATATACATATACACACATACATATATATACATACTGTATATATACATACTGTATATACACATATACATATCTACATATATACTGTATATACACATTTATATATACAAATCTACATATATATATCCACATATATATATATATTAGGTGGGACTCGATTAAAAAATTAATCCAATTAATTAGAGGCTGTGTAAGAATTAATCTTGATTAATCGTATGAAATCGCGACACGTAAATTTGCCCCAAATCGCAAATGTTTTTTTTTTAATTTAAAAGTGTTTTAGTGGGCGACAGAATCAAATAATAGACATGGACATGAATATTGTAAACTGAAGCTGTTTTAATTTCTGAAAAAAAAGCTTTTAACTGCATTTGAATTCAAAACAGAAACAAAAATATCATCCCTGGTTAAAATTGGGCAGACTTAAAAATAAAGTGGTAGTTTAAGTACTTTAAGTACATTTTCAGAATAGTATTGTCTTTAAATAATAATAACCAAAATTTCAACATAAAGTGCAGTTTTCTTCTTAAAAAATAAGTCAGAAACATAAAAGGTAATTTGACCAGCTTAATCTTTAAACTCTGAGTAACATTAGCCAAAATTATTTTGTACATTAGGCTAAAACAGTGTGATCATTGAACATTTTGTAATTAGATGTATTTAGAATTACTAACGGTCACGGAAGTCCAATGATCCCCAGTAAGAGCCACAAAGTCCGCTTTCTGTAATGCATCTAATTTTGCTTGCTTTTCAGTGTGCACAAAACCATGCTTTTATCAAGGCTTCTCGGTAGTCGAAATGATCAGTCGTAGGAGCGCTTTATTCCGACTCTAACATTTTTGTAGCTGTGATGTGTGCATCAGTGTAATGGATGTACCAGGAAATCATGCATTGACAAAAGTTCCCGTTTGCTTGGAATTGAAAGTGTGATTAAATGCGTTATTTTTTTAACGCGTTATGGAGTACATGCATCGAAGCTTCTCAGCTGTGCTTGTGCTAAGAAAGGGAAACATTTTAAAAATAACGTAACATGATTCTGCGTTAACCTAATATTTTTCATACGTCCCAAACCAAGGAGATGGAAGGTAAAATGAATCAGTAGCGCTATTGCATGATTGCCTTTAAACCCAACAGACAGATGCTCAGGACACAGGGTAAAAGCACTAAGAAGTATTTTAATACTTCTTCTTCTTATAAACAGTGCCCTAAGCACCATGGCCACAATGACACAGGCAAAAAATAAAATAAACACAATTCTCTGTTTTCTCCTTCATACCTCCCAGCAAGCTTTGTCCACCTCCACCTGACTCTAGCTCGCTTGCTGGGTCTTCAGCAGTCTTTTATATAGTTCTTGACCAGGAAATGCTTCTGCTCTTCCATCCATGTGACTTGCCAGCACTTCTGGGTCAGACAGAGAATTCTTTAATCAGCCCAGAAGTACTTCGGGGCTTCCGTCCTTGTGATTTCCTATATAAGAGAAGCATGACTCCCCAGGTCCTTTCACAGCACCCCCTGGCGGCACTCACGGCACCCAACAGGGCTGAGAAACCAGATTCCATGTCCCAGGATGCCGCTACACTCCAGGGGAGGTGCCATCTAGTGTTTTGGGGGAGGCAGTGACCACAAGTAGCTGCCTTCCCCCATGCTTCCATCTCAGAGGCGTCCTGGCGTGCTGAGCTGCTGACTGTCTCTCACAATTAATAACAACTTTGTTCAAGGGGATAACAAGCCTGCTTACTGTTTGACATGGTATTACATAAAATTCATATTCAGTAAGATATTTCTTAACTCATTAAAAGAAAAAGAAAAAATAATAGACACTGGGTGAGAAACCCCATACAGAATGCCCGACTTTGTATACAAGTAGTCATGACAGATATCTGAGAACATTAAATGATACTGGAAAACTCTGCATAATAATGTACATAATAAATAAAAATCACTGGATTTTATACATGAACTGCCAGATAATGCCCATACTGTAACCAATTGAATTATCAGTAATTGCATTAAGTGAATCCATGAAGGCATTAACTTTGACATGGTTTGAAAAAGTAATGATCATGTTAGTCAATCAAGCAATACTGTTTTTATAGTATATTTCATGGTTCTTTTGAAAGCAACAAAACTTGCAACACATTCTAATCTAATTACAAACCTATACACATCATGTGCAATGTAAAATGTAAAGCTAAATAGAGTTGCATTATATGTTAAACTGGGCATATGTTAAGCCGTTCTGGGAAGAACTAGGAAGCAGAACCAATTTAGGATAATGCAACAACTGAATATAAGCTGATCAATAATTAGAGAAAGCAACTTTATGAAAATAGGATTGAAAATCACAAGTCAGGGGATAGAGACAAGAAAGTATAAAAGTCAATGAAATATACTTTAGAATATGCTGTAGTTAAATCAATCATTAAGAAATGGAATAAAGATGGCACCTCTGCATATCTGCCTGCAGTAGGAGCTTCACAAAATCTCAGTGCAAAAATAAGACTAGTGACGGAGGCCAGCAAGAGACCTACTGTATAAGAACTCTTAAGGAGTTGTAAGCTACAGGGAGTGATATTTGGGAGAATGTACAAACAACAACTGTTGTCCTGGTGCTTCAATAATCACACCTTTATTGGAGAGTGAAAAGATCATTCCACTGTTAAAAAATGCAAATGACAACTCAGCTAGAGTTTGCAATAAGGCACATGAGAGAGACACTAAAGTCAGCTGGCTGAAGATATTATGGTCAGATGAGACCAGAATTGAACTTTTTGGCCATCAGACTAAATGCCATGTTTGGTGTATGCCAAAGATTGCACATTATCAAAACACACTATCCTCACCATGAAAATGGCGGAGCCAGCATCATTCTTTGGGATGCTTCTCTGCAGGGCACTGGAAGTGCTGGGAGTGTCAAGGTACAATGAATGCAGCTAGGAAATATATAAATAGATAGAGAGAGACTTATATACACAGACTCAAAGCTGTCATGGCTGACAAAGGTACATACTGTATACTAAACACTAACTAGAATACTTATGCAACTAATTATTTTGGGTTTTATATCTGTAATTAATTTAGACCACTCTGCACAGATCTGTTTTCACTTTGTCCAATGTCAAAAAATCTAAACTAAATCCACTGTGATTCAATGTTGTATTTAACAATAAAATGTGAAAACCTTACTCTATATTATAAAAAGGTTTTAAAATTGTGAGAACATTTATAGCTTTAAGCTGCCATAGTTTTTTGATACTTGATACATCAGATTTGTAAAGAATGCTTATGCAGTTTCAAAGGGGCGTACCAAATATTTACATGGATTTAAAATGCAAGGTATTATATGATCTGGTTTAAATTAGCATTTAAACTTTAAATTAGCATTTGTTCAAGCGGGTTTAAAATTAAGAATATGCTTGTATTGTAACACAAGCAGCTAAAACTTATGTATACTTTAAATAAATACACCCTATACACACACACACACACACACACACACACACACACATATATATATATATATACAGTACAGACCAAAAGTTTGGACATACCTCCTTATTCAATGTGTTTTCTTTATTTTCATGACCATTTACATTGGTAGATTCTCATTGAAGGCATCAAAACTATGAATGAACACATGTGGAGTTATGTACTCAATAAATAAAGGTGAAATAACTGAAAACATGTTTAATATTCTAGTTTCTTCAAAATAGCCACCCTTTGCTCTGATTACTGCTTTGCACACTCTTGGCATTCTCTCGATGAGCTTAAACAGGTAGTCACCTGAAATGGTTTTATAAATATATATATTTATACACAGGGTGGTCCAGATCTAATTATGCAGATCCAGATTGTCTGGGTGACTTTGATTTATGCGGGGACGATTCCAGTTTGGTGTGAAGACAGTTCTTCATGTCGTCAATTCGCACACTTCTCGACGATCTGGGTTTTTTCAGGTGATTTTCTATGTAATAAACTTAATAAGTTATAGCGTAATGAAAATTGCATAATTAGATCTGGAGCACCCTATATATACTGTGTATATATATATATATATATATATATATATATATATACAGTATATACAGTGGAACCTCGAGATACGAGTTTAATTCGTTCCAGCACTGAGCTTGTATAGCGAATTTCGTATCTAGAACAAACTTCCCCATTGAAAATAATGGAAATCCAGTTAATCCGTTCCGCACCCCCAAAAATATCAACATAAAAATCAATTTTCCTAACAAATAACACTGATAAATAATATATACAAGTGGAACCTTGGTTTGCAAGTAACTTGGTTTACGATTGTTTTGCAAGATGAGCTAAATTTTTTAATTAATTTTGACTTGATAAAACAAGCGATGTCTTGCAATACAAGTAGTATGGATACACTTTGTCTGCTGAGCGTCATGTGAGCAAAACTGAGCTGATGGTTCTTCTCTCTTGTGCGCATCTCTCTCTCCTTATCTCTCTCGCTCACGCACGCGTCTCTCTCTCTTTCCTTATCTCTCTTGCTCGCTCGCACACGCGTCTCTCTCTCTCTCTCTCTATCTCTCTCGCTCGCTCGCGCTCTCTCTCTCCTTATCTCACTCGCGCGCCTCTCTCTCTCTCTCTCTCTCTCTCCTCTTGAGGGCAATCGGTCTCCTATTCTCTGTCTGCATGTCCGCGATATTTTTGGATACGCTTATACAGCGAACTGCTACAGTGAAACAATGAAATCACAAGAGCACAAACGCGTAGATTCTTACGCTACGGAAGAACAAGGAACACTGAGTGAGCTGACGGGCTGGCAGCGTCAGCTTGGGTGAATCCCCGAGTCAAGGCAGATCGGGAAACGCGTCATGCATAACCACAGCCTGGCTCGTGGCTCGTTACACGAGCCAATGCTCGTATTTAGATCCAAATTTTTCGCTCATACTTTCCTCTTATCTTGAATTTCTTGTATACAGAGGTGATCGTATCTAGAGGTTCCACTGTATATATATATATATATATATATATATATATATATATATATATATATATATATATATATATATATATATATATATATATATATATATATATATATATATACATACACATACATATATATATTCATTGCATTCGTAGTCTGAGTCCTGACCTGATTGTATGGGTGGTTACCTACCAGGTAACGCATGTGGTTGGTCCGCCATTCGGCAAACATCTGCCACGGGTGCCCTGTTTCAGTTGCGAGAAGCAGATCATGGAATGTTACATAGTTTACTGTCAAATAATGCAAAGAGTACGCAGCACATGTTTCGCCTTTATTTGGGCTCATCAGGCATACACACTCCACTACTCCCCTTGCAGGGATCGAACCTTGGATATCAGCATCAGAGACGAAGTCCCTTTACGCTGCACCACGGCGTGTGGTTTCTGATGCATAATTAGTAACTTATTGATTGATGACAATGTTCATGCACAGTAAAATAACAGTTAATCTTTATAAAAGTATGAATGACTGAACTGAAACTTTTATTACTGCCCTTAGTTCATAAAGAGATGATGTTCCAGTAGACACTAACACACAATTGAAAACCAATCATTTTAACATTTTATTTCTTTGACTTTACAGACAATTGTATGACAGCATTGTAATTTTAATTATTTCTCTTAGAGACATTGAGTACATAGTGTTTTAACAGATGCAGAGTACAGCAGTCTAAAAACTTCATATTTATGCACATGAGCAATGCTCACACTTATTAAATCATAAACCATCCATAAGACTCGGTAGGCATACACTTGCCCACTGATTTGGGACTGATGAACAATGATAATGTTTACTCAGTGGAGTGATAACAAACTAATCGAGTGTGAAAATGGCCTCAACCCAGTGCTGGCCATGCAATGTTATTAGATTTTACAGTAGCTTTCGTTACATCAGAATCTTACTGACTGTGCTTTCGCAGGGTAACATTAGCAGTTGGGTTATGGTTTGAAGAAACTGCTATGTACTATCTTTAATGTGATCATTTGGGTGTGTTTATGGGAACTAAAACAAAGGGAACACAGGAAACAGTTGTGACTAGAGCCAAAAGACTGATGTATGTGTCTCTTTCCTCCACAGCCCTAAAATCACCAACAAAGAAGAACAACTTGAAGTGTCTATTCAAGTGGACAAGAACATCTCAACATCACAATATTGTAAACTGCAACAGTTGCTTCTGGGAGCGTGCTTGCACCCTCTCCCCATGTGGACAAGTACCCAGCAATAAACTGTATTTTCCCATATAGGAATCAACCCTTTATCTCTTCTGTGTTCATTATTTACAATATAATGTTCATTTAGTATTCCTTTTAGCATAGAAAATGAAAAGAAAAAAAATGTTTATTCTAATTAAGTGAACACTTTCACCATTTTGAATGATTAACTGCACGAATCATCACCATCCTTTTTCATTCCACTTTTTCTAATAAGGGTTGCAGTTGCCACACGCTAAAATGGTTTGACCAGGCCTGCCCACTTCCTCTAACTTCCTGCAGTCTGTTCTGGGTAATGGAAGATTTTTTCAAAAATTTTGGCAGGGTTACCCTTAAGGCAAAATGCAGTGCAAAGGTTTTGAAACTTTGTGTATTTATTTTCTTTAAAGCCGTAACATAAGGAGTAACAGTGGAGTCAAAATAAAACATTTGTTAAAAAGCTGATACTCTTGGAGAGAGATTTCATAAAAATCCAAATTCATTCTTATATCTTTGATCCAGCAAGAATTAATCTGTGACAAAGCTGGAGGCATTAGTGCAGAGTAAAATCTCTGGCAGTACACAACTGAAATGCCTTTTCTCAAGGGCCGCATGTATAAAATGACTTTTTTGTAAAAAAATGTTAATCTCAGTCACCCAAAATGTAGCACTAGGGTGTTGTACCGTGTTAGCCATTATGAATGCAGTGAAAAGTCAAGCAAAATGACACATTTTATTGGCTAACTAAAAAGATTTCAATATGCAAGCTTTTGAGGCAACTCAGGCAAAATGTAATGAGATGCAACTTTTCCTCAGCCGTGGTGTTGGAGACTGATGACTGATGACTACATTGCTTTAAACACAATGAAAAGATCTATTGGACGATAGCCAATCACGTAATTCTTATTTGTTTTACTGTGTTAGGGAAGCATTGTCTGACATTATCGAGCTCTCTTTATCCTTAAAGCATGTTGTGTCATCGGACATGAGATCACATTTCAATTATCACTTTATAAAAAATGTATTTTCATATATTGGAGGTTCATAGGCTTGACTATGAAAAACAATAATTGAAGGAATTGCAGAAACTGCATAAGATGTCAAAGCAAAAATGGCCACAACATTACCAATGTATTAGGCCAACATTTAATGTGATGAAAGATCCTCATGGTATATAAACTGTAATGATTCTCATAAGTGAAGATGTAATTTTGTTTTTTTTCCAAATCAACAGCCTTTTATATTTCAACATTCTAATACAAAATCCTCACAGAATAACTGATTATCTGTCCTTCCAAAATTACTGTCACAGATCACTAGGTTAAATTGGATCATTGAATGTTCTATCATTGTCTTATCCAAAACATGTCATTACCTTAAATCCTCCAGCTTGGCCAGGGTCAGTTTTCCAGATGGGCAAATTAACAAGTGACAGAGATACTTATCTAGTCTCAGAAGGTTTCAAGAGGAGGGTAATGGCTTCCCCCAGTGTTCTGCCAAAGAAATACTTTTGACTTTCATGGGTGCAGAAAGAAAAGAAGAAACCAATATTGAAGATACAGCATTTGGTTTGTTTTGTATCAAAGGAATTTGGTAGGAAACCGAAAGGCCTACTGGATGATCTTTACCAGCTCATTCACCCACACTATACTTTTGGGATTGTACTTTTACAAATAAGTCTTACGACAGTTACATTCATTATTACATTCCTATACACCCATCTCTTCATTTTGTCATAATGTTTTGAGTTCTCGATTTTGAATAGATGGTGCCTCTCCTGTCAGCACTAGGTGCAAGATTGTAAATAAACTGAAACGAGCCGCCAATCTGTTGCAGAGCACACTGTCACATACTGTTATATTCCTTCGTATTGAACCAGTGTGGAGTCTCCTATTAACACAAGAGGCACAAAACCCCACACAGACACAGGGTCAATATACTGTACATGCAAAGAACAGGCCAGTATTTATACATAAAACTGGAGCTTTGACACAGTAGCATCAGAACATGCACCACTCAGACATAGTATGATAAGTTATCTATATTACAGTAATTAGATTCTGTGTAACACACTTAATAGAAAAAAGCTATGTCGAATGGCTCAGTTACTAAATTACCCACTGTCTGTCTATCCAGCTATCTATCTACGCTCAAATTTTATAAAATAGAGGAAATCCTCTAAAATTAAAGGCAACCATGACTGGTGCTTTGCAGTTTGATGAAATAAAAGTAATTGATCAAGACTAGAAAAAAATTATAATTATGTACATCATAATAAATTAACTAGTGAGCAATCATATTTTTGTAATGAATGAGTGGTTTGTTATCTTAAGAACAATCTAGACGAAAACCGGCCATTCAGCACAGCAAAGCTCGCTCTTACTTGATTCTTCCAAAATAACATCAAGTCAAGTTCTGCAGATCCGTAAAGTCCTACTGTCTACCGCCCTACTTCATCACTTACTCAATGAATCTAAAGTTTTCCGTTTGACTCAAAACATCGTGATGTTTGTGCAAAGTTTACCCCTGACAAGTTACTAATTGTGCCCCCGTGTTCTTGTTGAAGTCATTTTAAAGTAACAGACTAGATCCACTGTACTTATTCCCTTCACAATTTTAAATACTTCAATCATGTCATCTCATTTGGTTTAAACTGAATAGGCCCAGCTTTCAATCTTTCCTCATAACTCATCATGTTACTTTGTTTCACAATAATACTTTTTATAGGTATTGTATTAATACATTTATGTAATTTGTCAACTTCACTCTTTAATATTTTATCTTTTTTTATTTCTTACTATTTAGTTTACCCTTACGGAAAGTCCAGCGCACAGAAATTATGATGGCTGTCCACACCTGTGTTCATATTTGTACTGGAAATTCAAGGTTGGCAAATGCTTGCCATTCTGACTATTCACATATAATTTTCAAAACATTCATTCAGTCTTTACTTTATATGTTATCTTTAAAAGAGTTCATGGTCACAGTGATTTACCAAGCATATAAGTATACTATTCACCAAAAAAAGATACAGGCTTGTCTAGAATTTATTCTTTTTAAATACTGCCTGTGGAAATTAAAAACAACAGACATGGCTGTCTACCAAGAAAATAGTGCAGTTTATCTAAATGTTTTACTAAAAATGAAACCAACAAACATGAAATGTTTTTGTTGACCCTAAAATATGCATTCATTTTCTAAATCTTTTATTTTCTACATAAGCAAAATAGTGATTAGGGTTCAAATACTAGCAGCATTTTAGTCTGAAACAGACCACAGAAACAGACAACATCCTTCTTTCTAGTAAAAATACATTTGATGTTTACCATTGCATTTCAAGATTTATTATAATTATTAGTTCTTTAAAAATTATGAGTTTACAGAAGCATAAGCATACCTGGCAGACCTTTGTTCACACTACAACTGTCACATTTGCAAATGGTCGATATTGCTGCCAAATTATTTGTGTTATTATGATAACTGAATTATTAGCAAAAGCACAACAATAACTGTGAATCTCTGGAGAGGCAAAAATATCATAAGCTGAATTTTTTTGTTGCTGTAGCACTATATGAATGATACAATGAATGCAGGGTTTTGTTACTAAAACATGTTTGCTTTGAAAGATAGCGAACAAGGAAAATAAAATCAAAACTTCACAGCCACTTGGATTAGAAGAATATTAATCAATCAAAGTATAAAAGGGCAAGTGCCAAAAGTTGACACTAACAATGAACACATTTATAGAGTTCAGAGCATGACAAAGACAAGATGAATAGCAACTACTAAGACAGCTTTTGCTCACATGGGAACACAGACTTAGGTTTAATTGGCAGGGGCATTTGTCACAGAGAACCACAGACACTTGGAATAAGCTACCAAGCAGCAGGGTGCACAGACAGACTTTAGGGACTTTCAAAACTGGACGATGTTTTTTTTAGAAGAATTAAGTGGATAGGACTGGCGAGCTTTGTTGGGCTAAATGGCCTGTTCTCGTCTGGATTGTTCTAATGTAATGTTCTAAAGTGTTTCACATAGGATAAGCATCAATTGAGAACACACTTGGCCAATCTAACATTTTCTCACCACTACAGCCAGACACAGGAGAGATTTTGAGATACTAAGAAAAAAAACGGTCAAAAGGATGATCCTGCATGTGATTGCTAGACTCAGTCTTTCTGACAGAATGGTTAGCTCAGCAATACCTCAGAATTTGAATCTGCTTCAAAAGGATCATGAGGTTTAGGTTGCTTTGAACATATGAAGTAGTTAGGATAGATAGAGGTCCTCTCCTTTAGGAAATGTGTAATGAATGGTCCATTGACAGAAGACCCAGTAGACTCAAGATGAAATATATGTTTGAATGCCCCTGGAACATTTGGAAATTTTCCAGTAAGGGCTGGTGAAAGTTGCTGGGCATAGTTCTAATGTTCAGGATGCTGCCACCATGACTCTCAACAGTAAAAGCAGAATGAAAATGAATAAATTAAAAAACTACAGAAAGGAGTAAAATATGGCAAAACCTATAAACAATTTTTTAGTCTTTATTGCATTAATACAACTGCACTCCATTATATTTTATTTTACTAGCAACTCTAAGAAACCCATTTTCACATGAATTAGTTAACAGGAGGAGGACTGACATATTAGCTGGCAGCTATAATGGGTGGAAAAAAGCAATGGAAATGTGGCTTACCACTGAAATTCAATGTAAATGCTAACAACTGAGTTAGGATTGAACAGTCTTTTATATTATACTAACTAGTTTAGCATTGCTTTCCCTTTTTTGCATTGGTTAAATTAGGGGCATCATGATGGTCCTTGGTGTAACCAGTGAGTTTACAAAGTAAGCATTGATTTATTTGACTTTATAATTATTTAGAAACTTGGAATAATACATTTAGAAGCAGTAATTAACTTTGTGATGGACACAAAATACTCTTCCTCCAGAAAGTGAGGTAAACATTTTTTTTACATACCTAGCAAGTAAATGACCACCTTAATCCACAGCTCATTTTATCATTGTTCCTGATGGATGAATGCATGAGAAAATAATTTCTTAACAAAAATCACATGAGGAGAGCAAAACAGTGTTAATTGTTCTTGCAAAATTAATTATGGGTTCCAAACGTATGAACCTTCTACATGAATATAAACCACTTTCCAGTTTTCATTTACTTGGACTTAAGGGTATGTTGCAGAATTCAGAGACATATCACAGTATCTGTTATCCATTATTTTTGTATTAACAACATCTAGGGTCATGAGTATTGTGTAACGCATATTGTTATGAACAATGATAACAATAAAAATTTTCCTTTCAGCAAGTTTACTACCGTCCAACTGTTAACCAATATTTTAAATTTAGTTTTACAAATCCCACAGGTTTCACTTACTTTTAATTGTATTAATATGACCGTAAAGTAGATAAGGTACAGTGATTACCACTCAGTCTCTTCTATAAGAATTCTGCAGATTCTCCAATTTCCACCTAAAGATATGCACATCCTGCAATAGAATAGTGGCCAAGCACCTACCCCAGCTAGATTCCTGTGTCATTTCCTACTTTGCTCCCAAAACAGGCTTTATGTGACTTTGAAATTGATGTATACAGTAGTTAAGTTTAATTGGTAACACTTTACATTAAGTGTCCATAATTACACTGTAACTACTACGTAATTACCTGTATAAGTACAGTGTAACTACGAGTTATTAGTCCATACTTACTGTGTAATACAAAGTAATGCTATAGTTAATTACTCAGTTGTCATTGTTATTCCACAGTTTATATAATTACAATGTAACATTTTATCCTGAACCAAAAAACAAGTGTACTTACATAGTTATAATGTATCTGTACTTTCAAAATGTAATAAAAACATCAGGGTATGCAACTACAACTACATAACAGATGCTCCATGGTCTGGGTAATTGTAATGGAGAATTGCAGTGATAACTGCATAGGTTTTTGATGATATTTCAAGATCTTTTTTAAATGGTGATAACACCTTTGCAAAATGATTAATGCTTTTGTCTCATGGGTCTATTATCCTGAGATGGAATTCTGTCTGGAGATATGTGTGTAAAATTTGTACGTTCTACCCATTTCTCCCTATGTCTTCTTCATGGGTTTTACTGCCACATCCCATGAACATGTAGGTTGGGTTATGTGGCCATATGTGTGAGAGTGTGAGGCAGGAAACAGCCCAGAATGGGGAGCCATCCCATTGCAGGGCCCACTGACAAACAAACTTGCACTCACACTCTCACACATATTCAGTAAATACGTTTTGGCCAGAGGATCAATGAAACCAAAAGAATTAAAACAAAAAACAATACGAAAGTCATAATCAAAATAGGAGAAGCAAAAAATTCTTATTAAACATGAAGATTTCAATGTGTTTTGTTATTATTTTAATCCTAAAATTTAGAAGTGAATACTGAGTGTCACCCTCTTTTAAATCATTGGGAAAATAATATAACACTGCAATGCCAACCCCAGTTTAATGCCCAGTAACAGCCACAACAATGAACAAAACACCACACAATGGTGGTATCACAAACAAAACAAAATGTCTGTGTGAAAATGGCAAAAAAATTATGTTTTCAAACAAATAAAAAGTAGAAACATAAAGAATCCTAGAAAAACTATGGTGTTTACAGGGACAGAAAATGTATTTAATAAGTACTTTTGTCTTTACTATATAGCACTGCAACTATTTTTCTTAAATGTAATAGCACAATAGCTATGTCTTAACTTTTTTGTTCTTGTGGACAATTACAATTTTTGTCATGATATTTAAATCTTGACAACTGAGGTTGTATTTCTAATGTCAGCTCCACATTTTCTATTTCAATGCCTTAGGAATCAGGAGCCTATCCCAGAGGCACTAAATTTGTAGGAAAACCCAACCCCAGGACACAATGCTTACTTATGAAAGCACAAGGCCAGTTAAGAGATGTTAATTCATTTAAGATGCAGCTTTATGGGATGTAGAAGAAAATCAGAGTTTCCAAAGAAAAACAAATCTCAGAATTGACACAGACAGTGCCTGGGCCAGGAATCAAATTTAGGCCCCTGGGGATGTATGTACATTTTGCACTACTTGTAATCAGAGAACCCTGTCAACATGTAAATGTTGCATTATATTTTTGGAAAACACTGGTAAGTTTGTAAACAGTCATATTGTGAATATTCCAGTAATATGAAAAACAATATAAAGTTGATGCTTTCCAGGATTTTGCTTAGTTCTAAGAAGCATTGCAATTGGAGGTAGATTTTACACAGGAGGAATACTGGCGCATATTGTAATGACACACATGGTTTGGGCAGGTGTCACAGGGCTCATGCTGTCTGCCACCTCCTTAGTTGGATGCCCTAAAATGCTTCTGCTGAGCTTGGCCACCAGTGGCTCTTTTCATGCAGCTCCACATGATTTCATCTGCTTTGTTAACTTAAGACTTTCATGCTGCCTTCTCCACCTCACAGCTCACTTGGGCTCAGAGGCAGCACCATCTACCTTCCCTTCTCCATTTCTGGGAGACCATCCAATCCAGGATCTTATTACTGCTTGAGGGTATGCACTCAAACTATTAGAGTTTGTAGCAGAGAAAATCTCTGAAGTGCTTGCTGGTGAGGGGGCCTACCACAATTATTCTGTTACATGGCATTTCCTTATATTAATGACAGATGACAACTTTATAAGAAAGTTGTACACTGACTACCCCAGCATTCTACCCAGATAGTACCTGAATTTGCACATGTGCAGTGTTTTCTGCAGATTTCATTATAAAGGAGCTTCATTCTCAGAGAATTTGTTAACCATGGTATTACTGTATATTCTACGTTCAATAGTTCAATTTGTAACTTGAAGCCAATGGAAACCAATATTTGCACCCAAAGCTCCAAAAGGGTTAAAAACTGCTAAAAATGCAAGCATGAGAAAAGGTTTTATAGTACATTTATCATGACCATCTGGAATAATAAATGTCGAAATGTAAAGGCAAATGGAAATGGGATGAAATTAGGATTTTAAGAGGTTCTCAAAGGAGTAGTCTAAAGGATGAAGCCAAGAATCAAATAATTGTCTAAACTAAAGTTCTAAAATCAAACTCTAGTTAAATGAAGTAAGAGGTTTAACCTATTAATAATTGCTGACTTTCATTATGTAATTTTGATTTTATCTAAACAGTTGGACACATGGCAAATTGGTCCATCCTCTCCAGCAGAATTAGCCTTCTGATGTCATACTGTATGTAATGCCCATGTCGATCACCTGGTAGGCAACGATGTGATAACTAAGAATCCATTGACAGATATTGAGAGAATGAAATTCAAAGATGACAGCAAAATCATGTTTCAAAATAAACAGCAAAAATTAATAACAATCTTAAATTAATTACAAAATCACTCAAAACTGCATAAAATGAAGTCTGCCTTTAATAAAAATAATATTTAAGTCAACTCAATAAAGCCAAATGAGAGTCCTATTTATAATTTAGTCTTGTATGGTTAGAGTCGGACATAAAAATGTAAAGCTGGTACATACAGTCTGATTTTCACCATCGAGAGTATAGCCCTGATACTTTATATAATTCAAACTACTGTACATCTGTAACAGTTTTGGCTCTCTTAAATGTACAGGAGAAAAAATGTAAATCTGTGATTTGACATATCCAAAGTATTGTTATAATTCAACAGCTATTGCTTGCTGTAAATATGAGCAGTCTGCACTCAAATGACTCCTGATATTTAGCAATTAGAATAAAATTTGCCAAGACAGTCCTAAAATTATACAATGAATATTAATTAATGTCCTTTTTGGAGAAACTAGTCACAAATTAGAGAAGAATCTGGAGATCATAACATCTGTTGCAACTGCATGAAGCCAGCACATTTTTGCTCTGCAGCCAGTCAGTACAGAGCTGCTACATGTGAAGTGCCTGAAAGCCTGTAACCTCAGAAATAAAGCTATTTAGCTAGACAGGACTGGCCAGTCTTTTCAATTAGCAACCAACCAATTGATACGGCAAAAACCATTGACCAATCAACCCTCCACTTTTATGCTGCACGATTCCTTGATTGAACAAAAAGTCATACATAAGCAACTGCACTTAAATTTAAGCTAGGATATTAAATACTCGAGACGGCACTTACTTGTTGGCCAAAAAACTGTCTTCTTCACTGGTGACGATGGAAGGTGTCCAGCCATATGCTGGAACAGAATGATCATTGCTGTAATATGACAATTTGGCCCTTTTGGTTGATGTAAAAAGCTGAGGCACGAAATATGTCTTTTAAAGATGGGATTCTCTACTAGGTCAAATAATTTTAAGTCAATGACTGTGTTTATTTTAGATGTTATAGGGAATAGTTGAGTCCACAGAAACATTAATCTAAAACCTTACATCTTGCTCTTAAAATAAAAAAAATACTCATTTCAGTGCTTTCTGTAACCCAAAATACACAGCAAAAATAATAATGAGAAACATAAAAAGCAAACCTTTTATGTAACCTACATACGTAGGAAAGAAAAATGCACCTGGATTTTCATTTTAAAGTAGGCATCCAAGAATAGAAAACATTCAATAAATAAGTGAAAAAAATCAATCCAGTCTTCAGAGCAAGTGCATTTCAGAACATTAAGGAGAATTCAACATAAAAAAAAAATGTTAAAATCAAAACGTTTATTAAGCAGCTGATGAATACTACCAGGTTATTATTATCAGACTGAATTTATCTTTCATCTTTAAATGTTTTTCTTTTACAGGTGCACACTTACACTGCACAAGTCTAATTCCATAACTATAACATTTACCTTAATGAAGTGACTCACTGTAAAAAACATGTATTCTGTGCTCTACAGCCATAAAGTTTTAGATTATAATGCCACTGCATCTTAAACCTTTTTTGTTTATTCCCTTCAGAGGCGTATTGCATTAACATACAGTATACAATAGAAGTAATAAGCAAATTCATGTCAAAAAAGCTTTTTTAGATGGCAATGCAGAAAAGTGCAGTTTTACTAACCTTAAAATAAACTGTAAATCCTTAAAAATAGTGAAATTTGAGAACTGGACTTATTTGCTATTGTTTTTTTAAAACTCCAGATGTAAAAACCCCAACTACAGAAAGGGCCAGGATAGGTTTTAATTTCCCATAATAAGCAAAACATAATTCAAAATATAGAGACTTGATTTGCCTAGAGCTCTTAGTCATAATATAGTAAGATTAAACATGTTTTTATAAAAGAAAAGCTAAACAAATTTTGATTTAGTTATAGAAAAGTAAATCTCAAAATAGATAAGGTGAAACTCTAAACTAGAATGAAACTTTAGATGTTGACATGGCTAAAGTGTAATGATAGATTTAAAGCTATATTTTAACCATCCAAGACATTTTACAAATAGACAAACAACAAGGAAATCTAACAAATAAAAACTAATAGTGATAATAATGGTGTTTAGTTCTGGCCTGTGACTTCCCTTGGCTTCACTTTCTTGCCCCTTCCACCACTTCCAGATGCTTCTTTCAGTTACCTCTAAGTTCTTTTTAAATTCCCTGTGCAAGTTTTTTATGAGCTTTCAGACATCAGGTGTTGCTGCCATTAGGGCTGCAGCTACCTGAATGATATAAAAGACAAATAGTTGCTGCAGCTCTATTTTGTGTCATTAGTTGACTTTAGCTCCTGTTCTTTAGGCTCTTTGTGGTTTTGGACTTTCCTTTCTAGGAAATTCATAACCAATGGACATGCAGCTCAGTGCAGTTTTTTCATTATATCAACATTAAAGACAGATAGATATAGTTTATAAAAGAACAGTCAAGGAAGAGATGAAGCATAATTAAGAATAGGAAGGATGAAAAAATACATGCTGGAAATGAAAATTCAAATTACATTTTTTCTTATTTGTCATAAGTTTACACATCCCTGAAGATTAGTAAAATGCCTTTGGTTATGGGGAATGTTAAGAAAATAGTAAACATTTCAGAGATTAAATATACCAAAATGCTAATAGGACTGGCGAGGGTGAAAACAAAGATTTGGAGCACAAAAACATTAGTTCTAGACCTTTCAAAGATCCTAATTTATACTGAAACTGTCATGTACGTTTTCTTCCTAAATAACAATTTACCTGAAAAACCATTGAAGATTGCAGCCATTGTCAGTCTGTTTCCTTTGACTCGCATTAACACAGTGGAGAACATACTAACTAGCTGCATTAATGTCTATTATGGAAACTGCACTATAGCCAAACTGCATGTGGTTAAAATGGTCCAGTTTATTACTGGAGCCACTGTCTGATCCGAAAGCCCATTTATAACATTAGATACCCAAAGAAAGCACTTTCCATTATCTTAGACCCTAACTACCCTTGGAACAAACTATATACTTTCCTGTTGTCCAACAAGAGATATTACAGCATTTCATGACAAGCCCATAGAATGCTAATGGTTTTTAACAGATCCCATTATAATGAAAACTCATTTACCCTCATCTGACCTGTTATCAAGTATTCAATGTAAGCCTGCATTAGCAAGTTGATGTTACCCACTGTTCTCAACTCTGTTGTCCAATTATTGCTTGTTTCTTCTAATATATGTTTCATTTTTGTACCAAGAAAAAGAATGTGAACCTTTTTTTTCAAATAATCATGTTTTGTATACATTTTTATAACAATATGGTTTGATTTTCATCTAAGTTACAGCAATGAACAAATAGAATTGGTTTTAACTAATAACACAAACTGTTGTATTGTTCTTGTACATATTGAATAAGTCATGTGAAAATTCACATAATATAAGGTTTTGAAACTATTTTGGGGCTCCCCCCAATGAGACAACATGGCGAAGAACATCCCAAAGTGCAATCGCTGTGTCTATGGAAGATAGCCTATCTGTTGTTAGGGCAACCACAGGCTCCCACCGCTGGAGCAACCTGTCACAAAAACATATACAAAACGATTGCCACCTGCAGTCAATGGGTAATGCAAGGAGCATTATAACTGTAGGGAACAGTATTACTTGGCCATTAACCTGGCAAAGACCCTGCCTAATTGCTGTGTCTGTGTATAGGAGATTGGTAGATCCCGCTACAATAAATAACTGTGCTGTTCCTGTTTCAAGCTGAATAAAGTTGGTTTTGCTAAAGTACTGAGCCTCGTGTTTTAGGGTGCAAGACAGGGACTCACTTGTCACTATATGTAGGTTGGAAAAAGTAGGTGAACCTCTGGGCTGATGACAACAAAGGCTAATTGTAGTTAAACCTGGAATCGAATTAATGAACCAAGATTGGAGGTGTGGCTTAGAGATATTTTGACCTATAAAAATCATTCAAACATTTTGAGTTTGCTATTCACAAGAAGTATCTACTGGTATGAAGCATGCTTCATAAAAATGGAGATCTCAGAAGATCTATAATAAAAAATTGTTGCATAAAGTTGGAGAGGGTTACAAAGTAATTTCAAATAGTTTAGATATTTGGCTGTCCAGAGTTAGAAAAATGGTATAGAATTGATTTTATGCTCTGGCTGCTCTTCCTAGAAGTGGTTGCCCAGCCAAGATGACTCGAAAGGTAGAATGCTCAGTGATGTAAAAAAGAATGTATAGTAATAGATAGATAGATAGATAGATAGATAGATAGATAGATAGATAGATAGATAGATAGATAGATAGATAGATAGATAGATAGATAGATAGATAGATAGATAGATAGATACTTTATATCCTAAGACTTAAAGAAATCATACAGTGCCATTGGTAAATTGCTTTGTGGACTGATGAAACTAAAGTTGAATTGTTTAGGAAGTAGTATGTATGGCATAAAAAAGAAACTGCATACCAACAATAAAATATCATCCCAATGGTAAAGTACGGTGGAGGGAACACCATCACTTGGGGCTGCTTTGCTGACTCGGGCCATGGACAGCTTTACATCTTCGAAGGGTAAATGAATTCCCAGTTTTATCAAGTTATCTTACATTATAATATCAGGATGGCTGTCTGCCAGCTGTGTGGTAAGAAGTCCATGGAGGAACGCATTTTTAAATAAATAATCAGGGGCCTTATTTGTAATGCCGTGCGTAGAATTCGCACTATAACATGACATAAGCACAAAAGCCGAAATGTGTTTACGCACAGAAAAATCCAGATGCAGGAATCTGTGCGTACTCCAACTTCCACGTTCTTCCGCTACATAAATCCCAATCAGCGTGAAAAGTAACGCTCGTGCACACGGTTTATGTAACGTAACATGTAACATGTGACATAGCATGTTAGAGAAACTTGAAAGCTCACGTTCACAAAATCGCACAGTGCCAGAAATAAAAAAGAAGTCACATATTAAAGTCGCCGTGAAAAGGCGAATTGTAGCCCACTGTCTGAGTGTCATATGAAAGCTTATTAGGGTACAGAGAAAAAAAGGCACACAGTGGAGAAAAAGCACGAAATGTCAACTTCAATCTCGAAATTTCCACTTTAATCACGTAGTTTATTTTGTCATTACAGTAGAACATCATAAACTTTATCTTAAAATCGTGTAATTAACCAGTTTCTCAAACCACATAGTAATTAAAGTAGCATGTTAAATGCTTTATTTTGTATGTGATCTTCTATGTGCTCTATGTGTGTGAATCACTACTTGCTTCTTATACCGGCTCTCTTCCTCCAACTGGACACAGAATCAATTACATTCGTGATATTACAGCTCTCTGAATAATTAAAATACTGAGATGTATACGTGTTATCATTTTCATGATTACAGGAGTTAAAGCACGTTCTTAAACATGGGTTTCACGGCGCAGTGATTGTGTGTGACCTTAGATGAAGTTATTTATTGCAGCAGTACTGCAATGGGTGTACTGGGCGGCTCTAGGCTTGTGGCTGCCCTGGGCAGAGGAAGAATCGGTGGCCCCTTCACCCGCCAATGTCAATATCTTATACACGGTGGATGGCCACGTCCATTGCAGACACTGCATAGCCGCCTCGTGCTCATGACACAAGCGTTTAACTTTTGCCTAAATCTGTCGCTGCGTTTTTAGCTGTGTGTTATTTTCTCTTTCTGTTTTATATTCAAAATATATTGGCGTAGCCGCCCCTGCAGTCCTTGCTTTTCTTTCTCCAAGTAACCAATCGCCACACAATCAGCTCTGTAATAGACGTTAAGCCATTTGTAAGCTGAGAGTGCCAGTTCTTCAAAACATTTAAGGAACATTGAAATATCTTCATAGTACATGCTTAATTATTCTATCCTTCACGACAGTCCCAGTGAAGAATATAGATTATTTAAATGAAGTTAAAGTTTTATCTGCAAAATATAATAAACATATTTTGCTGCATTTCATCTTAAAAATGATATTGTCATCATATGTAAATACACGCTTTATAAAGTGGCTCAGGTTGTGCAATATTATAACTGTAGTTCAATCAATCAATCAATCAACATTTATTTATATAGCACATATTCATACAAAAAAAATGTAGCTCAAAGTGCTTTACAAAATGAATAGAGAAATAGAAGACACAATAAAAGATAAACATAAGTCAAGTCAACATAGTTCAAGTTTACAGTGGGGTGATTGTACCTAAAACTATAAACAGTTCTACAAGGAGCAATTGATTGAGTGCGTTTAAAGTTCTTGGGATGAAACTGTTTCTGAACCGCGAGGTCCGTACAAGAAAGGCTTTGAAACGTTTTAGCATATGCTTGAAGCTGTAATACCGATAATTCTCTTTCCGATTAGCTGCTGCTGTGATTCCCAACTCAGATATAGTGATATAAATACTCCGAGTGGTGCAGTGAGAGTAATATGGAAAAAGAGAATCCGCTGTGGCAACTCCTAACGGGAGCAGCTGAAAGAAGAAGAAGAAGGTGCAGTGAGAGTAACAACGCTAAAGCAGTTATGGTATTTGGAATACTATGGCTATTCCCTGGACCATTATATTGTTACAAGTTAAACACAATCAGATGCATTACACTAAACAATATGCGGTTAGTTTCAGTGTATTTATAAAGCCTCGTCAGCAAAATAAGGTGTAAAGGTTGCAAAGGTTAAGCCACTTAGACACTTGAGAAAACTGCAAATTACAACATAATTCCTGAAAATAGCAAAATAGCAAAACCTTCAAAAACACAAAAATTAGTAATTATGAGAAGAACCATAATTCAGAGTCGAGGAATGGGGCATTCAAAACCAATAAAGCTGATCAACAAAATAACAAGATGTAAACTGGCAAGACAGTCACAAGGCAACTGTCACCTTTAGTGCCCAGTATGGCCAGACAGAAAAAGGTAAGTCATTACTTTTCTCATTGGCTGACTTGAAAGGACAGCTTCCACCTTGCTGGTCACACAGCTGAACAAAAACAGGACTACCACAGCCCACTGATCAGCCAGCTGGACAGTAGGAGGACAGCTGCTATCATGTTGGCCAGCTTGCTGGACAGAAATAAAAATGGGAACAAGTGCTCTAAACAAACAAACTCAACCAAGCACCTACTCTGGACATCCTCATCAAACACATTGTTAAATTAGATTACTTTTTAAAGTAGTAAAAATTTAATAACTACTGATGTTAAACATGCGACTGATTGGGTCAACATGTGAGCTGTTGGTGAGAAACAGGTAAAAACAGAATGCCTTTTGGCCTAAGATGCATCATCACATCAGAAAAACAACATTGCCCTTTACCAGGCTGCTTGCTGCTTGAGCTTATCGACACATTTACAAGACAAAAGACGCTGATGGAGAGGTGCAAAGGGATTTAAGGTGGGCTGGGTTTACGGGTTTTTTTGTAGGCTTTGGCAATTCTAGTGTTAAACCAAAATTAATGTAAGAAGAAGGCAAATGCACAAATAAAAGTCACAAAACTCCATGATTGTAATATTCAGGAGTCTACATGCAAATGCTGCATGAAACTGGAGGACATGGGGACACCACAAGTTTACAAAAAGATTTTTTTTAAATCCTTAAATTGAATTAAGTATCATTCATCATCAGCAATAGCATATTTTATGAAATGTAGCATCATGTTAAATAAATAGCTCTTAATGAACAAAATGAATATAATAAAAGCCATTATTTGCATAAGACGTCCATGCATTCCTCCATATTTAATTCACTTACCCATTTGAGGGTCACTGGGAACAGTGGGTGTAAGTTGGAAATGAATCAATGGAGCACCAACCCATCTCACATATCTATACTAACTCACAGCAAGGCAATTTAGAGATGTTAATTACATTTATATATGTATATCTGATATGTGGGAGGATACTGGAAAAACCAGAGGAAAACCGAAGTAGACATGGGGGAGAATGTGCAATCTCCAAACAGTCTTTTATTCCTCAATTTGATTTGACCTAAAATGCTTACTATGAGGTTTCCAAGTGTCAGAAGGTTTTCAAAAAGCCAGCATATATGGAACTCCATGCAGTATGTTAACCTGTAAAGTAAGATTTTTACTTTTCATAATCACTACACAGGTGATTTAAAGGCCATCAGGTGGAAGCATTCCAATAAAATATTGAACTCCATAGGATGAAATTAACCTTTACAACAGACTGACTTTAGTAGATTTCTCCAATATTTGGCGGCATAATCGGATAATGCGAGTCCGGTAATACAAATCAATTAACATGAAACCATTTGGGAGGTGATCCTGGACAAAGACTTACTCAAAGGATAAAGGTTAGCTGAAATTAGAACAGACAAGCAATTGTTGTGTGTGTGAATCAAGGCATAGTGTTCCTCCATACACAATAAGGTCATTTATATTAATAGAAAGTAGGTTCAAGAGGTTATGTAGTCCTTTAAATGTGTTACGCTTGGTGTTTATTTAGTAAATTCTGCTTTCTTCAGTTGTGTGCACTTTTGTATGTGTGAGTCACTCTCTCTGACCTTAAAAACAATGCTCTAGCTTTAGACAGCTCTCTCTTTTGCTTTATCAAGCAATAAGATATTACATCACAACAAAGCATAGGGAATTAAATGAGATTGTTAAATGAACTAAATTGAGAAATGATAACAAGTTCAACTTTCTAAATATAGTTAATAGTTTACTAATGTTGTAATGAGCACCCTTGAAAAATAAGGCTTGACATTTTTTTAGTTCTAATTTAAAAGGGTAGTACAGATGTGTTATTATACATTATAAATAGTGATGGAGGGCCCAGTTTAAACTGGAACAGCAGGTATTTTTTCAGGTTGTAGAACTGAAATTGGGAGCCCTATTGGTATGTGCACCAGCAATGGCATCTTCTGTGGATATTGTGTATTATACTTGTCCATTGGTACAGGGGCATAATGCCTCCTGACTGTAGGTGGCATTCTAGAAGGATTTACACAATTTAGAGCAATAGGTGGCAGCAGGGAGATCTGTTTTAAAATGGCTTCCTGCTATCAACTATTATAGGTTAATGACCTAGGGATGGTTGCCTGGTCCTTAAATTAAACACTGACTCATGGCGCCAGTGGGAGCTCCAAAAAGTTGGTCAGAGGGATTCAGAGGATGGTTGTGACTAGCGAAACAGGTAACTTTTAATTTCCATGCAGTTTTACAAAACTGACAATAAGATTTGTTATGGAGGAGATTTCACAATTGCGAAATGTGATACTAGCTAAAGAGGTTTTCTTGGGTTGTAAACATGGAAATTCTGAAGATTTGTTTGGAGTTTTAGAGTTGTTTTGGTAGTAAACAAAGAATACTACTCCCTAAAGCCTTGTTCACACTTCTGTGTTTACTTGTGTTCCTTTCTGCAGCTGCATAAAGGATATAATCCATACCACACCAGGAAAATCATTGGTATTTATGCCTGTCATTTATATCTTCATGGAGAAGTGCAGTACATTTTTTTAAAATGTGACATACTGCAGTTTTCAATATGAAGAGACACTAAAACACATTACTGGGTTTTCTCCATAGGAAGATTAACTACATGGAAAGTTGCCCCAGCCAACCTTCGACCTGCTGTTACCTATCAACCACCGTACCCTAGTTGAGGATATTCACACTTCCAATGAATTTTCTCTACTAGTCTTCTTAATTTTAATGCTGAAAGACTGGTAAGCACATGCAGAATAAATGAATGAAAATGCTTCAAGACAAGAACTAAACAGCTTTCTTTCTGGATCAATGGCAAAAATTTCAGTGGAAGTGAAACAATTTACTTAGCAAATTTTATTGCGAAGTGAAGAAACAATTCAATTATGCTGATCATTTTGCTTATCACCAGCTGTGACCCTGGAAGTTATGTCTGAGATATGCTAGAAGTAGCTTCTCGCTGAGGTTTAAAAACCCTTTCTGTTTGGCACATCATTGAACCTGGGGAGATGGTTACTGCTTGCAAAAGCTGGAATATCAGCAGGAAGTATGAAAGGTATAGTAACTGAAAAACAGAAGAGGTGTACTTTTTGCTTGAATGTTAAAAAATGCATAAAACACTCCACCAGATAGACATAGATGAAAACATATATAGCTAGGCATTGTGGTATAGCTAGAGTTTTGTTTTTGACTATCATTTTCAATTAATTTCCATATCATTTCCACTTCCTTATGTCATCATTTTTATTTAATATATGATGTTTCTAGCATCATATGAGTTAAGTTTATGCAAGCGTCTTCAACATTTGTGAAAAATCTGTATACTGTATAATACTGTATAATAGATGGCGCTATACCAGCGCTTAACCAGACACAGGAGGCACACTTATAAAAACACAGTTTTATTTTTCTTCACTTGTGGAGAACGTCTTCACCATTCCCACGAGCCCACAACACAGCCCAAGTATAATACTTTATTTTTTCTATTCCTATTCTTCTTCTTCACTCCTCCTCCTCCTCAGCAAGCTTTGTCTCCCAACTCTGGCTTCCTGAGTAGCCTCTCCTGGCCCCTTATATAAGTCACCCAGAAGTGCTTCAGGTGCTCATTGCCCCACTTCCTGCTGCACCTCCAGTTGTGGTGGAAGAACTGCCCACATGGGCCCAGGAAGAACTGCCCACATGGGCCCAGGATCCCAATAGGGCTGTAGATAACTCCATCTTCCATGAAGCCTTGCGGGAGTCTAAGGCACCACTGTAACCCATGGGGGCTGCCATCTAACGTCCCAGGGGAAGTACTGTTCTGCTCACGCTTGCTCCCATGTCCTCTCAGTGAAGAGGCGTCCCGGCCTGACAAGGACCCTGGCCATCTGTGACAATACCTAGGCCCTGTGGCACACCTAGGGTTTTGTTTTTGGTTTGTTTTAATGCACTTTATATACTTCCTTCATTAAGTCATCATTATTGCCCATATGGGTGAGTGTGCCAGGTGATAGGCTAGCGTTCCACGAAGGATTGATTCGTAGCAAGCAAGATCATGAACTGGATTACCCAGGATAGAAAATAGTGGAATGGAAGCAGTCCAGTATGGTGTAAACTGGGGACATGCCTAAAACATATCTAAGGCAAGCAGTTACCTGACAGAATCTCTTACTGTACATGCGGGAACTAATCATGGGCAAATTTGTAAAAGTGTAGGTCAGGGGAGATGTATGTGATGTAGAGTGTGCTTCTTTAAGGGTTAACTTTTGCCTCTGATCGAAGAATTCAGTTGTGATGTCCTGTCTAAGAATGTGTGGTTGTGAAGAAGTCAGTAAATAAAATTATACTATTTCAATATTTTATTTGTTTTTTAGGTTGGATTGCTCAAACTATTTTTTTTTTAATTTTTATGTTTTTTGACAAAAAACAGTTTATATCACAAACATAGCCTAATTTTTCTGTACATACTGTTTTTTTCATTGGTTAAAATAAATGGTCTAATTTTATGTGCATTTTTTAAACAAATGAAATTTAAGAAGTTGCTTTCATACAACTATCATCATCTGCTTATTCAAGTTTAACCCTTTAAATGAAATAGATTCAGTATAACTCGCCCTTCTATCATCTTATGGTTCAACTGTGTCAGTAGTGAGTTGATGGGAGCAGTAGACCACGTGAGCTCAGTCGAGTTTAATGATGATTTAATACATGCCCATTCTCAAATCTGCATTAGCCAGCTGTCCAGAATCCATCTCTGCGTTGCGACTGTTAACCAAAGTGTAATCCCAGGGGTCATCAATACCCTGAAAGCCTGAAAACAAAAATTGTGCAGGCATCCATTGACTTATTTGAGTTATTAGCAGAAAACTCAATTTCTAACCAATTGCTTTCATTACATTAATTACTTTTATTCAAATAAAGTCTATGTATGACTTGGCCATTATTTGTGTCTCCCTTGGAATTAAGATCTCCACTCCAAATTGCAACAGTTACCCACTGTCTCATAGTATGAGACAAAATATTTCAAGAGTGTATATTGCCCATGAACATAACTCAAAAAATGTCTTGTCCACAGTAATGATCCATTGGCAAAGAGAATTTAACTGCCACTCCATGCTTAAATCATATACAGGCTGGCGTCTCTGGGTTTACTGCTGATTCAAACTTAAAAAGTCTGGATTCACCAAGTTCTTGATTTTCAACTGCCCTTGAGAGTTTCATCTGTAGTAGTTTAGACTGTGCCACAAATATGTCAAGAACGAAAAAGCCTTCATCCACCCTGAGTGGTGAAAATCTGACTTGTTTCTTAATAATCTTTCCACTAATACAGTACCTCACAGTTCTTAATTTAGAAACAAGCCCAAGTCAAAGTGTTATTCCTGAACGCCTGACACATTTCAAATGTCCTGAGGGCTCATGTCCGAAGGTAGACTTTTGAATATGATACTTTTTTAAGGGGAGACCTTAAATTTAGTTATCAATCAAAAGCAGCTATGAGGAATAGGATGACAGAACTATTTGTTAAATGGGATGACAAGGGTATGAACACATGGCACTTTTCCAATAGCTTAAATGAATGTGTGGCAAGGGAATACTAATTGCATGAGGCAAGACATTTAAGGATATTAGCTCAGCACTGTCTGCCTATTTTTTCCAATTAGTGCTATTCATCAACACTAATAACAGCTGGAAAGCTATTTTTATGTTTTGCTCTTTTTTTCTCCCTCTCTTTCCTTACATGTCCTAAAAATGCAGCTAAATAGAGGACGCTTCCAAAATGCCCGAATTTAGTGGAAGTTAAAGAGCATACATTGTTAAATCTTACTTGTAGATTAATCCCACAGGACAGCTGCCAAGAAAAAGCAAGTAATTATATATGTAGGTGCAGTATATATAATTATATATGTATGTATCGATAATTAAAGGTTCATATAACAGTTTCATAGTATTTGCCGATCTGAAAAAAATAAATTGACTAGTAAGCTTTCACAAATTCACATTTTATTTAAGTTGGTGACATGTGTTTGGTAATCCCAGTAAAAGTGAGTGTTTTATTTTTATAATCTAAAAAAGGAATATTGCAGTTTGGTTAAAGTAGTGCATAATGTATGCATATTTGTAGCTCAAGATGACTCAATACACTACAGACAGGGCTATAAATAGACAAAATAGTCTTATTTGCCACATTAAAGTCATACCAAGAGCTAGTAAAGGCTCCTGTTCCAGCAAAAAAAAAACAACTTTTCATTTCAAGCATAAGAACAACACGTTGAAACCTGATGGTCCACACTACGTGGTAATTTATTCAATATATTGCTCCTTTGGTTCTCTGTGTGAAGAAAAACTTGATAAGGTTTGTATTAAGTTTACTCTAAACTAGCCTCCATCTGTGCCCCTTGTTCTACCTGAAGAACTCATTTTAAAGTAGCAGCTGGCATCCATCATACTAATTCTCTTCATTATTTATTATTGTTATTATATAATAATTTTTTTGAAATCTGCTAAACTAATAAGTCTCCAAATGATAAACAATGCTGTGAACTGTGTTCTGAGATTTCTCAGGTAAGGAGACAGAAATTTTGAGTCAAGGTGGTTACACTTACTAATCATGGAGGCAAAGACGGGCAACGTGTTGCTAACTGATGAGCACACACATGTAGGAATTTTGCTGTACTCAGTACTTGTGACACTATAAAAGTATCATGAACACTTGACATCTGTAATGTCACCACTTCATCTAGATTTGCTTAAATGGAAAGCACCCAACTCCTCCATATCTTTCCTCCTAGACCTAGCTCATACCACTCAGATGAGGGACAGGTCTAGTTATTTTTCTCTGGACTTACTTTTATTTATAGTTCCTTCTAAACATATGCAAAATGAATATGTACAAAAAAAAATCAGGTGACCAATTGTCGGAAATACGATGAAACTGAGTGGCAGCCTTACCCCATGGCCTCCTTATGCTTCACAATATATGAGCAGTCAAGGCACAATTTGATGAGAGTCAATATTTAATTCAGGCAAATCAAAGAGCATCCATTTACTTTAGGTCAGGGAGCATGCACTGGTACAGTGTGTTTCCACACCCACCACATGACGAAACAGCTTGGGATCCTGGTTGTCAACACCCCAGACAGACACACGGTCTATTCCCACCCTCCAGAAATGACCCTCTATCTGCCGCTGCCAGGTGTTACATGAGCATCCCTTTGGCCTTGTCCAGTCCTTCGGGTCCTCAACAGTGATGATTCTATGAGCTGGACCACCCTTGGGGAATTGCGCCACATGGATGTAGTGCCATAACTGATGCTCCCTCACAATGCAGGTAATGTGCCACATTCAGGACAAAATCACAAAGTCAAACTAACGGTACCCAAGGATACTCTGAAGAGACACAGTACCAAAGGAGTCCAGTCCTCATCTCAGGTCACTGAATAGTATCCATGTCTCGTAACCATATAGCAGGACAGGAAGCACAGGACTCTAAAGACTTGGAACTTCATCCTTTTATAGAGATATCAGGAGCACCACACAACCTTTTCCAGCAACCTCATGACCTCCCATGCTCTCCCAATATGTCTATTGACTTCATAGGACATTGACATGAATATCACTGCCAAAGTAAGTAATGTAGTACTGGTACTAAAGATATTTTATTTAGGTTTTGATTAAATTAGTTAATTTAAAATAGAAGTTTTTTAATCTAAAAAATTAAATGTCCATTTAAACTGCTATCAAACTACTAAATATAATTCAGTGCTGCTAAGGCGGCATCATGACAACTTTTTCAACAAGTCAGAAACCAACTCTGGATGGAGCACCAGACACATTTTCTCTCACACACACTGCCACTCATAAAATATATGTCCATCAATCAGTCTAGCACTGACATCTGTTAGATGTGGGAAGAAAAATAGACCACCTAGAGAAAAAGCCCACATAAACCAGGAGAATATCCAAACTCTATACTCAGTGGCCAGATCAGGATTTGAACCCAAAACTTTGTAGGTGTGAGGCAGCAGTGAAAACCAGTTTGCCACAACAACATATATTTCAGGTTATAATAAGTAAATTGCACCACTGAGTGAGAGCTAACATCTTTAAGGTACATTTTTGAAACTTAGATCTGTTCCCACCATATTCTGAAACTATTCTTCAATTTTGAGTTTTTAGAGAGACAGATTCCTGTTTCAGCAACATGCAGCCTTGGCTGAAATCATAGTCCATTATATGGCTTACTCACACACATAGGTCCAGTTTAGAGAGGCCATCTAACAGAAAATTTTATGTTACATTATATAATTTCAGCCTCCAATAATGCATGGAGCTGAAATTGGAATAAGGAGGCTGCAGTTTCAAATCTCACAAATGAGCCTAAGCAAGACACTTAACCCATCTGTGCTTTTCTAGTGCAGATGCATGTGATAGCTCTGAAAACTGTTAAAGAAAACTGCATTTTTTAGCTGAATGAGCACAAATATTACTTTAATACAGCCCTGAGTTGCAGTTTTGGGGGTACAGTTATAGACATAGAAACTCGCTTTCAATCAGGATATGTGTCAGCCAGTTTTGTTTCCACATTTCAGGCAAATTACAATATTATAATCCAAAAAGAGTTAAATAATTTATGTGTACACACTAAACATACAAGATGTAGAGACATTCACATATCAAGCTTCTGAAGATTTCATAAAATGAAAAAGGAACCTTACTATATAGGTGAGAATAAATGGAGTAGAGACAGATCTTCACTTCAAATTTCCTTAGCATTCACTTTTTTGTCACCAATAAATCTAGTTGAAGGTAAGTAATTGAAGTTTTAACTTCGATGAGTAAATTTCTCAGCTCTGCATGACTGCTTTTAAATTAACAAGTGTAAAGGTATAGTACTGGTGCTGGGCCATGCAGGGAAAACTTGCCTCATAAAATCAATTTGGGCTTGGCGTGGTGGTAATGGTCTGTTAATTTTTTAATTGTGAATGACTGGTTTTAAGTGAAGGTCTGCTCTTACCCATTAGAGAGTCATGAAATGTGTCCCCAGCTTAAGGCTGTAATGTTTATAATTTGTATAATGAGTGAAAGAATATGTGAGGGGTGTGGAGGTCCATTTATCTAATCTGGTGACCAGTGATATGACTCTAAAAAGGTGACTTAGAATATTCACTTTTGCTCATTAAGAACATACGATAACTGTACCCTACTGGCTCATAAAAAATGTGCACTTTTTTATTTGGATGCAGCAGATAACGTTACAGTCCGTTTATAGTACTTGTGTGAGTTACCTTTTTTAAAGGTAAAAAAAGGTAACTTACACAAGTACTATAAAAGTACATCGGATATTACAGACGCAAACCAAATGTATGTGTGTACTGTATAATATTAACAATAAGAGCAGCTCACTACTGAAAATGGCAAATATAGGAGACAGTTGGGATAGAACCAGGGACTCTTGATTACAAGTCAGCAAATCTTACCACTACACCATGGAAGCTGTTGTATCATCCTTGAACCTTTTGTGAAAGTGTTTATTTGATCTTCGGACTTCACACATTATATAGTTTATGCCAACATTTTGTCATTTACTACTAAAATATGAAAAACGTTTCTGTTTTAACAATGTGTTTACACAGATTATTATAGAAACGGAGCACACATGAAATGCTTGTGTTCCAAATATCGATCTATTATTTTCACTCTAAAACTCCAGCACTTCCCTCCCAGATAATCAAGGCCTGAGCTGGAAGAACTTTGTGCACGTTCTGCAGCGGTGTGGGGATGGAAGAGCAGGCTGCTTGCTGCTTGTCTTTATCGGTGCATTTACAGGACAAAAGATGCTGAGGGAGAGGTGTGAACGGATTTAAGGTGGGCCGGATCTACGAGTTTTTTCGTAGGCTCTGGTAATTCTTGTGTTAATGGGCAAAGATGTGTTTGCTAGTGTACTTTATGATTGTAGCATTCCATCCAGAGTTGGTTTTTGCAATGAGCCCAGTACCACTAAATTAATTTCAGCCCCCAACAACTCTAAAGCTAGTTTAGGCAGTTTCAGTAAATGGACTGATCAGTGAAGTTGAGATTATTTGCTTTTCTGCACTGGGATGTACTTACCCCCCACCCTTATGCCTGATTCTGTTACTACAGTCAGGCAAAATGGGTCATATGTTTTTTTTTTCCATTTGCTGATACCATTAAATCTATTGTGCCACCTGTGCTTACTTTACTGATTAAATTTGCTTGTTTTTGTTTTTGAGTTGCTGCTTTATTACTGTATGTCACCAAGACAACATATTTCATCTTCACATCATCTTCACACACTTTTCCTCAGTAAGCTAAGCAAGTATGTAATACATCATGTGATGTGTCTTGCTGCTGCAGGGAGTGGGGAGCAGGTAAGGGGTGCAGCCCGGGGAAAGCATTTTTTGTGACACCACAGGGCAACCTCCTAACCTCAGTTGATTAACTGGGGTAAGAGATAAACACCAGTGCATTGTTAGGCTAGATAGAAGAGGAGCACTTAAAAATAAGTCAGTGACAGGGACAGAAGTAGTCAGGTCCAAGACAGACTTGTAAAGATATTATTCAAAAGCTATGACTAAGTGTAAATGATCACTAGATTAACATTGTCTGTCTGGAGTTTAGACTTCTCCCATGCCTAAATGAATTTTTTCCATGTACTTGCACATTATTTCCACCTCCATGCATGTTAGCCTAATAAGTCATTTAAACTGGTGTCATCTGGGCTAGGGTATGACAATACCCCATAATAAGGTGATGACATGCAGACTTGGTCCATGCCTTGTGCTCAGTACTGTCTGTATAGGCTCCAGTCCAGTCAACACTCAACCGTATTAAGCAGGTTGGTAAACAGACAGATTTGATCCTTGCATTTTCTCCTTGATACATTTACACTGTCTCTCCAGTTTGTAACAGCATAGCCATAACTCATCACACATAATTTAAACTATTATGGATTTGATGTATGCTTTCTTACAGCTATTTCTTAGTAATTATGGCTTTCTATGCATTACTATTACTGTGCTTGTCTATGAACAGCAATATCCACTGGGAACTTAATTTGGGACAGTAGTGGCATGATTCTTCATTAGTGCATATATAAAGCATGATTTCTGTCACAGTCCTACTATATATAATGTGCAGTAGGGACTATAAAAAATGATCTGTCATCCATAGTGTAGTCAGCCATAGCAGAAGCATTATATGACATTTTATTGTTACGAAGAAAAAAAATAAATTAGATAAAATTTGAGATTTTTAGCTCAGTAAAACCTATAAGAGATGTCATTAGCAGGTAGAAGATTATTTTTCCCTTGTCTCTTTCCTTAGACCTAGCCTTCATGAAACCTCCCCACAAACTGGGACAATTCTCAGCCTGTCTACATTCCTCAAAATGGGAAGCCACTGTCATTCCATTATCAGTCAGTGACAAGATAAATCATGCCTGCCAAAAAAGAAAATTATTAATTTCTTTCCCTTCACGTTGAGCTGTTTTGGTGTTAAACTAAAAATATGAAGCATCTACTACAGTATACTAAGAATTGTAGGGCGTGGATTTGCTGCTTTTCTATCCATTACTAATGCGATTTCTGCTGTAGAAACCAGGGATACACATTTCAGCTAGAGAAAGGTTAAGGGCTACATTCCTCTACTTTCTGCACCCACTGTTGCCATACATGTTCAAAGAATGGCAATTTCGACAGCGTCAGACATAAAACAAGAATTTAACTTGTTATTGAAGTATCTGTAACAACCCTCACCTTTCTAATTAAGCATTTTTTTCCAATTTTCTATCATATTCTCAATGCAATTCAATTTTTAGAGAAAATATTATTTCTTGTAGTATGCAAAATTATCTTTGTGCTGGATGCTGCAAGCCTATTTCCAGCTAACAGGCTGGACCAATTAGCCCTGCAGTGTTCCCTATTCCTTTCAGTATGTGTGTTCAACCTGAACTGTCCCGTTTAGCGATGGGGCTTGAATGCCAACACCTGCATTAAAATAAAGACTTCCTGTGGTTCTTATTTTTGCTTTAATCATCCATTAGCAATTCTAGTTTAAGTTTTTCTAAATCAAGGCCAAGCAGCACATGCCAGCAAAGACGTACAACAAGTTTAGCACCATTTGCTATCTTAAAGGTAGCCACAGTAATCTGATGGGAAAAAAAAGAAAAGAGCTCAGTATTGGGAATGCATTGTTCACAAGACCTGATGCTGCGTCCTGATTTCCACCCAAGGCTGAGGATGACTATACTAAATTTGCAAAAGCCACCAAAGAAATCAACAGTATGATGTTCCTGTTTCAAAGAATCATTGGATCCTGTTATGGGAAGACCAGGTATGTATAGAATGAATAAAAGAGTATTTTTTCAAATGTTGGCTCCCCTTATAATGATCAGCAAACACCTGACTACACAGTAGTTAGCACCACCACCAGGCATGCAGTTTAAGTTGTGCAGTCTGCATGTCTCTCGATGTTACTGCAGCTTTTTCACCTCAAAGTCGTTCAATTGTAAAATTGAGGTGTTGCCATTACCATTTGGGCACTTCACAACCAGTGAAGGTACATGGGTGTGAGACTCTCACTTTTTTTTTATAGTGTTTGAATTTATAGTGCTGTATTCTGTCAGATGATGACCAGCATCTCATTGTTTGATTGCTTTTTTGTGAGGTGTGTGAACCTGTATGTTTTGCTTGACATTAGTAAAAGGAGAACAGATATTATTAGTTAGGTAGTTTAACGGTTAGGTTAGAGAAGTCTGCATTTGAAAAGGAAAATTATAATATTTGCCCCCCACTACAATTTTCCATACCAAAAACACCCACTAAATTTGTATGCATGTTTGTTACAACAGGCAGGATGGCCATGATGTCAGAGTCTGAGGGATGAATAAAATGGAATATTAAAATAATAAGGGTCCTTAGTGTGTTGGGGAACAGTGTAGTGGTTTAGAAGCAAACTGACTGGGTTAAAGATAATTCTTTCTTGAAAAATAAAAATGGTGATTTTTGGAGGATAAAATCAGAAACAATTATCGAAATTTTGATTAGAGAAATGAAAAAAAAAAAAACAAAATCCAAGAGATGTTTGGTCAGTAAAAGAGAAATGAAAACAGAAAATGGAAATTAAAACAGAAAATGCAGCACAGAAGGATACATGCATAAATACAACAGCTCAAAACTACAAAAGGTTCTTCTGTTAAGCTTCACCTTGCTGAGCCTGAGATGCGTCACTCACATCTACAACCATGAGCTGATAACACCAGAGCCCAATATCTAGTAATCCTATAATACTGTAGTATGATCAGAAATTGAACATGTCCAGTACATGATTTTTACGTTACATAAGGCTTAGATTTTATCATGTAATACTGCACGCCAATGTGCTCAGAAAATGCAAAATTCTTACTTCTGTAGTGCCAGCTTGTTGGGGCAATATTGCTTAAAATAAATAGGCTTTTGGCATTTACAATACTAGTAACTGAACAAAGTTTCATTCATAATGAGTGTCTGCAAACTCACATGTTGATTTACAAGCACATACAACTTTGAAATTGGTCAAATCATGTTCAGAGATACCTAAAACAAATACATCCTTTGAAAGGTCAAAATCAAATGTTGTTTCTTTTTTCTAGTGTGTGTGTGTGTGTCTGTATATAACTATGAAATATATACTAATCTCCATGGACAAAATTTACTGAAGCAATTTTGTTCAAGATCAATAGGCTTCTAGCATTTTACCATGCTACTAAAAATGCCAAATTTCATTATGATTGAGTAGTTTTTTTTGAGTTATCATGTCCACAGACTTACATACTGACACACAGACAGAAATAACTCCAAATATGGACCATGAGTGGTTGGGGGGTGCCTAAAATGTGTTAACATCCTGAAAGACTGAAGTCTAAATTTTCATTCCATCATGCTGCATTCACTTTTACATGTACTTAAAAAGTTTATGTAGGCAAAGTAATAATCGATCAGTAGACTTCCTTACTGAGCAGTGAAATGACTAGGAATCAAATTAAATTCCTGCCTAACTGCTTCATATCTGAATACAGTACATATATTTTATTCTTAATGCCGCCACACCTTGGATTTTGTAATTTTCCACCTTCTAATGCTGCCATTCCACCATGTGCCATCTCCTACTGCTGTCACTCCCTGAATTTTATCCATGACAGTTTTTAATACTGGCCACCTTTGTATTTTGCACATGTCATCTCTGATTTCTGCCCGATCATTTTATATGTGCCATCTTTTTTTAATGTGCTGCCAGTGTGGAGTTGTGGCTTTTTTTTAAATTATGAAATACTGCTCTCCGTAGTGTTAGACTTATAGTAACATGTAAGATTATACTTTTGGCAGCTGCTAACTAACTAAAAATACTGAAGGATATATATATATTCTTTCTGGATCATAATTTTGTTTGCTATTATTCAACAGGTTTGAATACAAAAATGCTGCCAATGATGACTGAATAGCAGGAATCACTAAATTTTCAAGGGATAAAAAGAAACAAAAGTGCTACAGACAAATATGTTTTTGGAAAACTGTGGTGCAGCGTGGTCTGTCTGTACTGCGGGGGCTTGTTTAAAGGCGGCAAATCAGATCTGCAGCCGAATTACCTTCATCAGACAGTTCCCATTTGACAGTGAGCACATCACGTCTTGCTTGATTCAAATGAAGCAAAATGAGTGCAGAATTCTTCTTAAAGTGTCTGTTCTGTTTCTACTCTAAAGTGACATATGACTGATTCCTGTGATATGAAGGAAATGCTTCCATCAAGGAAGCAGTGCCACAAGACACAAGGTATAAAAAATGTGACTTGATCTGTGCATATGCTATATATTAGGGGTGTCAAAATCAGGTTTTTGCTCCAGCCATTTTCTTAATGACTAACCAACTGCTTCTGCCAGTAGATGACCAGCTATCTTAAGACGATTTGCACCAGTATACTTCTTAAACAATACCTGCTTCAATTAAATATTTGAAAAGAAAATGTGAAGGTCTGTGAATACTGATTTGTTCTTCTCTACAGAACATCTACATCTCTCAAAAAAGTCAACAGTTTTGAAAATGTCTGGAGTGAAATAAAGAAAGAATTAACAAACCATAAAATTAAATAGCATGTTTTATTAACTGTAAGAATTGGCCTCAAATTAAGAAAATGGTTAGGGTAAAAAAGCTAGCCCTCTAGGACTAGAGTTTGACATCTGTGAATTAGCTGGTCATCTGCAAGTTTGCTTTGCATATCATTATTGTTTGACTAGAGGAAAAAAGAAAAAAAAAAAAAAGGAATTAAAGGTTCTGAATCTTAAAAATCAAGCCAATTAAAATTAAGGCAAATGAAACCTGTGCCATTAGAAGCAGTTATTGGTTATTAATTAGGAAAGTGGCTGAACTGAAAACATGTCTCATATTACTTGCCCTTTCATTTGCTGATCATGGCATTAGAGCGTGGGTAAATTATTTCATGCTCATCACAGATACATGTAAGAATTTCACAGTACACTGTCATGTCATATCCTTATTTAACCCACTTAATCCAGACCAGGGTTGATGGGGCTGGAGGCAAACCCAGCTGGCACAGGCAGGAACACAATTAGGATATGGTGCCAGTCCATTGCAGGGTGAACACACACATTAAATACATATACACACACACATATGAAACACATATTAGGGCCAATTTTAGCGTCACCAAATTACCTAATATACATGTCTTTGGATAGTAGGGGTAAACAGTGCAGACATGCGTAGAACGTGGAGGGAGGACCCAAAACGTGAACCCTAGTTTCCTTGCAGGGAGATGGCAGTGCTACCATGCTGCCCCACAGTATCCCATACAAATGATAATAAACATGAGTTTGAACTTGATAGTTGAATACTAGTTCTTAATGCTTACATTAAACTCACCAAATGTTCTTTTTGGATCATGGAAACTCCAATACTGTACCTACATAGGCTCAGTTCTTGGCCTTGCTCATGCTATTGTAAAATAATAATGCTGTCATCAGTGCCAGTGTACTAAAGGAGAAGTAATTGAACAGTCCATTTAGGTTTTTGTGAATGACATTTGATATACTGTACTAAAATCCATCCATTGTCTTAACCTGTTTATCCAGGGTGAGTCTGTGGAGTAGCTGGAGCCTATCCCAGGAATCATATGGCGCAAGGCAGGAAAAATGTCAGGGTGGCAGTCCATCTCAGGATGAACACACACACACACACCCCAAGGGCAACATTTAGCAATATCAGTTCACCTAACCTGCATGTCTTTGGATTGTGGGAGGAAACCAGAGCAACAGAAGGAAATCCATGTGAACACAGGGAAACAAGCAAACATGTAGGAAAGACTCAGGACATAAACCATGGCCTCCTTCCTATGAGGCAACTGTGCTCTTTCCATTCCACCATGGCACTCTGACATCCTAAAATGATGTGTACGAAATGAAACAGATTCTTTTAATTCCTGGTAACAGGAATTCAAGGCTTATCCTAGTATCTACAGTGATAAAATACCAATTTTACTCTGCACTAATGAGAGCTTTTGAGCACACATGCTTTGTTAGCGTTTTACTAAGAAGTGGTAATCAACATATTAAAAAGGACTCTTGAGAGGAGACTCTATGGTGTCCTTGAAAACAAATAGGCAAAGAATCATAAAAAATCCAAATTAACACTTCATAACTAGATATGAAATATTTGTAAGCATAACAAATGTATAGGTTTGTATTCCCAACACCTTAAAAATAAGCTCTCTGGATGCACTTTTATCCATGCAGAGGTTCTCATTCCATCTCCAACATTCATACTGCACAGTGGCAAACACAATGAATTTTGGAAAATGATGAAAAGATGAAAGAAAATAAACAATCAAGCTACATTTGCCAAAGCACATCATTAATATTGTTTTCTCTCACTTAATGCTCATACCAGGTAAATTGAATAAATACATAGAATGGTGTCAAGGAGAGGAATGAAGAAGGTCAGAGGATAGTGGATTTTGCCAAAAGGATGGACATGGATGTAGTGAATATGTATTTTAAGAAGAGGGTGGAACATAGGGTTATGTACAAGAGGGGAGGAAGTTGCACACAGATAGATTACATCCTATGCAGAAGAGTCAATCTGGAGGAAATTGAAGACTGCAAAGTGGTGGCAGAGGAAGTGTAGTTAAGCAGCAGAGGATGGTGGTCTGAAGGAAGACGTTGGAGATCAAGAAGAGGAAGAGAATCAGGGCAGAGCCAAGGGTCAAATGGTGGAATTTGAAAAAGGAAGACTGCAAGGTTCAGTTTAGGGAGAAGGTGAGACAGGCACTGGGTGGTAGTGAAGAATTACCAGACAGTTGGGAAACTACAGCAGATGTAGTAAGGGTGAGAACAAGAAGGGTGCTTGGCGTGACATCTGGACAGAGAAAGAGAGGAAAAGGAAACCCGGTGGTGGAATGGGGACGTACAGGAGAGTATACAGAGGAAGAGGATGGCAAAGAAGAAGTAGGATAGTCAGAGAGATGCAGAAATTAGACAAGAGTATAAGGAGATAAGGCACAAGGTGAAGAGGGAGGTGGCAAAGGCTAAAGAAAAGGTGTATGATGATTTGTATGAGAGGTTGGACACTAAGGAGGGAGAAAAGGACCTGTATTGATTGGCTAGACAGAGAGACCGGGCTGGGAAAGATTTGCAGCAGGTATGGGTAATAAAGGATAAAGATGAAAACGTACTCACAAGCGAGGAGAGTGTGTTGAGCAGATGGAAAGAATACTTTGGGAGGCTTATGAATGAAGAGAACGAGAGAGAGAAGAGGTTAGATGATGTGAAGATAGTGAATCAGGATGTGCAATGGATTATGAAGGAGGAAGTAAAGACAGCTATGAAGAGGATGAAGAATGGAAAAGCCGTTGGTCCAGATGACATACCTGTGGAAGCATTGAGGTGTTTATGAGAGATGGCAGTGGAGTTTTTAACCAGATTGTTTAATGGAATCTTGGAAAGTGAGAGGAGCCTGAGGAGTGGAGAAGAAGTGTACTGGTGCCGATATTTAAGAATAAGGGGGATGCGGAGGACTGTAGTAACTACAGAGGGATAAAATTGATGAGCCACAGCATAAAGTTATGGGAAAGAGTACTGGAAGCTAGATTAAGAAGTGAGGTGATGATTAGTAAATCATTTAAGTACTTGGGATCAACAACACAGAATAATAGAGATTGTGGAAGAGCGGTGAAAAACAGAGTGCAGGCAGGGTGAAATGGGTGTAGAAGAGTGTCAAGAGTGATTTGTGACAGAAGGATATCAGCAAGAGTGACAGGGAAGGTCTACAGGATGGTAGTGAGACCAACTATGTTATATGGGTTGGAGACTGACCAGAAAGCAGGAGACAGAGCTGGAGGTGGCAGAGTTAAAGATGCTAATATTTGCATTGGGTGTGACGAGGATGGATAGGATTAGAAATGAGTACATTAGAGGGTCAGCTCAAGTTGGACATTTGGGAGACAAAGTCAGAGAGGCGAGATTGCGTTGGTTTGGACATGTGCAGCGGAGAGATGCTGGGTATATTGGGAGAAGGATGCTAAGGATAGAGCTGCCAGGGAAGAGAAAAAGAGGAAGGCCTAAGAAAAGGTTTATGCATGTGGTGAGAGAGGACATGAAGGTGATGGGTGTAACAGAACAAGATGCAGAGGACACAAAGATATGGAAGAAGATGATCCGCTGTGGCGACCCCTAACGGGAGCAGACGAAAGAAGAAGAAGATATAGAATGCTCATAGAAAATATTTAACATCAAGCCTCATTTAAAAAGAGTTTGTTCAGGATGGGAGGAAACCAGAGTCAAGGACAGGCAAGCATGTAAGTCGGGAGGCAGTGCTTTCGGGCCCCTGTGTGGGAATGAAGCTATGGTGCTCCAAAGGGTGTCCCTGCTGAACAACTGGTTTGGAGCAGGGACCAGGATTGAAGCCTCTCCTGTTTCCAAGAAGCCCTGCAAGAGAATGATGGGAAAGACAGAGGACTGGCTCCATGCACCCAGGCAGATGCCATTAGAGGCAGGGAGACCATGAGTCCGCTGTCTCTGCCAGCTGAGGACCCATTGGGTTGAGCTGTGAAGACAGAGTGAGCCACAAGGAACAGACTAATAGTCACCACTGGAGACATGGTTTCCTGAATGGATTTTAATTATTTATTGGATTTTTAGCCCTGGAAGTGAGCATTGGATTTTATTTATTTATGTAATGGGTTTGCACTTTGGGGTTTTGAACCCTGTTGTAATTTATAGAAATAAATGGACTTTGCACCATGTTACACCATCTCTCTTGTGTATGTGTCCTCATTGCACTGGCTCACCTTGACTTACAGCTATCGATGATCTGGGTTCAAGAGGGATTTGGCACCTGCTGCCAACCTGGTCTGTCACAACATATCTTAAAGACATTTTGCGTATTGATTGTCTAGTGACATAAGAAAAATACAGATAGTCAAAAGAAAATATAAAGGTACTGTACTCATCATTGAGCTATTTTTCCTTTTTCAAACCTATATCGAGTTTAGCCCTAATGAAGACCAGACCCTAATCAGGCAGTTTTTGGAATAGGCAGAACCCAAAATGCAGAATCAGATGGAGAGATAGATACAGCATATAGACAGGTAGAACTTTATTTGTCCCAGGGGAAATTTTGACTATTTACAGAAGCTAATTAAATATATACAGACATGCTATGCTCTGAACACACTTCTGATTTGGTAGTCACAGTGAGGCACTATGCAGACATACTTCTGTTGGTATAAAGGAGCCCCAGTATTGTTTCCTGACAAACCTCTGCTGAATAATAATTGGATGAAAGTCCTCAGTGTTAGCATGTCAGAGAGATGATGTGCAGCATTGTTCATAATGATGCTCACTTATTTATTTTAATTTTCAGGGACCCCAGAGTGCAACCCATAACATAGCCTACTATTATAATTAGCTGGTTCATTTGGTGGTCATCTCTTGAAGTGATGTTACCAGCCCAGCACAGCACACTGCAGAAAAAACACACTGGCCATCACAGAGTTGTAGAAGAAGTGACGAGTCCATCTTTACTAGCCATTATCAATGGCTCTATTAGTGAAAGAGTTGTGCCCTCATTTTTTAAACATGCTGCGGTATGTCCCTGTCTAAAAAAGGTACAATTAGATCCTGGAGTTTTAGCCAATTTTCATCCGATTTCCCAATTGCCATTTCTGGCTAAAATATTAGTAAGAATTATATATAATCAATTGGTTGATCACCTTAACTTCAATAATTTATTTGAGATCTACCAATCTGGTTTTAGGTGTTATCATGATGTTGATATGGCCCTCCTTAAAGTATTCAATGACATCTCTATTATTACTGACTCAGGTGGAGCTGCAGTCTTTGTCCTCCTTTACCTGTCCACTGCCTTTGACACTATTGACCATGAGATATTGCTGTTGTGGCTTGAACATCTTGTTGGGCTTAAAGGGGCTGCTCTTAACTGGTTCAGGTCATACCTAACTGGTAGACACTTTCAGTGACTTAAAATTCCTCTTTTTCGTCTACTGCTCCTCTTAAATGTAGTGTTCCTCAGGGATCAATTTTGGGTCATATTTTGTTCTCAATATACCTTCACCATATTGGAGCTATTTTTTAGGAAATTTAACATTTCTTTTCACTGCTATGCTGATGATACACATGTTTATATTCCTGTCTGCAACTCTGCAATGAATCAACTGCACAACTGTCTTTCTGAACTAAGATCCTGGATGGCTAATAATGTTCTTGATCTGAATCAAAATAAAACGGAGGTGCTTATAGTGAGTCCGTCAGCTAAAGCCCAAATTGGTCTTGTGCTTCTCGCCTCTTTCTCTGTCTTTTGCAAACCTCAAGTCCACAATTTTGGTGTTATCTTTGACAGTAACCTCTCTTCTGAGAAACAGGTTAATTCTGTAGTCAAGAGTTGCTTTTTCCTGCGTCGTCTATTAGGTAAGATCAAGTCTTTTTTATCTTCTAGGGATCTTGAAAAAGCTACTCATGCTTTTATCTTCTCTCGCCTTGATTACTGCAACTCTCTGTATTCTGGGATTAGCAAATCATTGATACACAGGTTATAGTTGGTCCAGAATGCTGCTGCTCGCTTTCTGGTTGGGGCAAAAAGGTTTGATTCTGTTTCTCCAATATTAGCTTCTTTACACTGGCTGTCAGTTGTCAAATCTTATTGCTAAGTTTTAAATTTTTACATGGGGTTGCCCCTGTCTATTTATCTGAATTGTGTGTTTTACACCAGCCAACCAGAGTGCTTAGATCCTCTGGTCAGTTGTCTTGTGTTGTCCCCCATACTAAGTGTAAAACAAAAGGGGACAGAGCTTTTGCAGCTGCTGCTCCTTGCCTGTGGAACTCTTTACCTCATTACATAAAGGAGTCGTCTACAATTGAAATGTTCAAAACAAGATTAAAGACTCATTTCTATTCACTTGCATTACATGACCTTCAGTAATACTGATGGTGTCCTCATTGTGATTATGTAACATTACTTCTATTTATTTTATATATGTTCATTTATTTTATTTCTATTTATGTTATTCATGTTAATTGTATGTTTTTCTTTAATTCTGTTATTGTAAGCACTTTGGCCACAGCATTCCTATGTTGTTTTAAATGTGCTATATAAATAAATTTGAATTTGACATTGACATTGACTATCTACATTAAAGAAGTGCAGACTCCAGAGAAATAAGAGACTGCTCTGCTCTTTCTTGTAGTTCCCTCTGTATTATAAGACTACTCCAACCTTTCATTGATGTGGACCCCCAAGTACTTGTAGGAATGGACCACCTCTACCTCCACTCTCTGAATAATTAGATATAGAGTCTGTTTGGTGTGGCAAAAGTCAATAACCAGTTTCTTGGCTTTGCTAATGTTAAGCTACAGACAATTCTGCTCTAATAAACGAAGTTCTCCACCTGACTCCCATGCTCTATCTCATCCCCCTCATCAGTATACCCCATAAGTGCTGAATCACCTGAGAATTTCTGACAGTGACATGATCTGGTGTTATACTAATAGTTCATCAGTCCATTGAAGCTCCCATAGGATCATGCTTCAACTAAGCAATTAAATAACAAGCCTCTGTTTGGTAGCAAAACCATAATATTCACAGAAGATCTTCACTCAAATAGGGACCAGGCAGACTTGTAGACCTGTGAGACAGTAATCCTAGCCACTCCATGGATATTTATAGAAATTTGGAAACTTTAAGCGTGCAGTCAAGCTCAAGTGGGCAAATAAGTCTATTTATCTGTTAAGGATGATGTTTTTTTTTCTGAAAATAATTATTCTATTACATAGTTGCTTGGTGATTTAAGAAGACAGGAAACCCAATGTTTCAGAGAATACACTCAGGAGCATATGCATGTGGACTAACAAAGGGCCAAAAGTGTTGATAAGTGTTAAATGTACGTTTTTTAGGGTTTGGGATTACTCCTATGTGTATAGGGTGTAGGAAAAATGTGCAGGCAGCATGCAGACATTGGCCAGGGCTGGAAATAGTTATCTGTCTGCTACCTGCTGCACCGTGTTAAAAAAGGAAATTCCTATCAACCATCCTAATGTCAAAAATGTGTGCCCTCTTTTTAAGTTCACACAGCCTGCCAATCCTATTCTTAGCATTACAAGAGATCAGCTTGAAGAAAATGAAGCCAACAAAAGTGACTGCACTTTAATGTGGCTGACAGGTCTGGGCCAGAAGCCCTACGCTTTTAATTGGCATATTCCACAAAATGTGTAGGCTTTGAACATGGTAGGTAAATGGTAGGTAAATGGTTTGATGTTTTCATTATAGTGCTAAATAAAAAATTCCATATATCTTTGTACATGATGAAAAAATAACCAGAGAGTGAACTAAAGCCTACTGCAATATAGTTTGAAAAACATTAATGTTGCATTAGAAGCGGCAAATGTAAACGGCCCACATTAAGTTAACATTTTGAATTTGTGCATTTTCATTAAAGTTCCATATTAAGAATCACCATTCATTTGATGCTCACATCTGCAATATGGCATCTTGTATGCACAGCTGAGCACAAATAAATAGAGCTCCATTTCTCTGGACTTTTAAGCACTGTGCTTGATTTGGTCTTCTTCTCTTCCTATGCTGTTTTGCTTGTTACAGTACTAGAGATGAGATCCGATGAGAAGCTTAAAATGTTTAAAAAGCTTTCGTTTATTCTCTTAAGACATTTGCAGGGAATGAAAGTAAAAGCGTAAAAGCAACTTAAGATACATTTTTATATACAGGGCCATATGTGTACCAGTAAACACTGGGTGTTGAATAAATTAAAAGGGAGGCTGAAATTACCAGCAAAATGAAATTGCTTTAGACTCGCAGGAGTAAATCAGGACTATTAAACACTTTTCATTTTCTTTGAACCACTTTAGTGGACCATAAAAACCAAGAAGCATGGTAATAAACATCACATAGAATTTAATATAGTGAAAGATAAGAATATAAATAAATCAAATAAACGACCTAAGAGGATTAGAAAAGTTACATGCTGGAGAACATTTTTTAGATATAATTACAACATACATGTGCCAGATATTTACAGTTTTCTACAGAATAACAACCACATGCAAAGGAAGATATATTAAATAGCCTGATGAATCATATTTTAAATCACAAGGCTACTGGTTCAGTTCCTGCCTCATTTGGTCATCCTAAATACTTTATGAAATCCATCAGGACTCTATCATAACCATGCCTATTTCATTTAAAATATTTTAATTTTGTACAATATAATTTACTATTTTTAGGGTTGATTCATTTTTATCGTTATTTTGGTGACATAAAAACATCGCCATTTTTGTTTTTCTATGCCTGCCACCAGTTGGTGTGGCTGTTTTCATGAGAACCATTATTTTGTGCTTGTGGATGATATGATATGTTCTATGGTAGGTTACTACCCAAAAATGAGCTGTCCAGATTTTAACATAAAAGGAAGACCTCACCCAAAAGTGATCTGCCTGTCCAACTCATTCACTGGTCGAGAGTCTCTTTTTAGTTCAATAAGTTTGTCCCACTTGGATTTTCTGCTTATGATGTGGAATGATTTTTCTAGAAGCATTTGTTTAACAATATTTGACCAAAAATGCATGTGTTTCGGATGTGGTAAGCAAACCACTGGATAACTGACATATGGATTATGCAACCAAGAGTAACATGAGATTTTTTCCCCTGTGACAGATGTCCAGGAACATTGCCACACCTGGACGCCGGGAGACGGGAAGGACTGGGAGAGGGGCAGTATTTTCCCTGTAACATGAGAGAGCAGCCTTCCTGGGTTGTATGGGGGCCACGAAGCCGGGATGCTCAACCCTGTGGGTGGACGTGGCCACCGCTAGGGGGCATCTCGACAGCTCCAGAATGTTGGTCGACAGCACTTCTGCCACAACAGGAAGCGATGTCAGAAGAGGAGCTGAATCCGCATGCAACACTTCCTCCACACCCGGAAGTGCTGCCGGATGCTAATCAAGAAGCACCTGGAGCACTTCCGGGTGCTGTATAAAGGAGGACACCGCACTCCACTCGGGACGAGAGTTGGGAGGGAGCCTCAGTTAGGAGGAGGTGGCCAGAGAAAAGAAAGAGAGTAAGAAAGAGACTGAGTTGGCTGTTTTGGCACTGTGTAAAATAAACATGTGTAATTTTCGAGACATTCGGTGTCTGTCTGTCTGTGGCTGGATGGTTTTCACACACCCCATGGACATTTTTCATATAAATTGCCATTGAACAACATTGGCCACCATTGGATTGTATTATATCATGCCCTTTTTATCTTCTTTATCTTCTCCAGTAACTGTAGGATTAAATTTTTTTCTTGGTCGTGACTACAAAAGGCATCGTTAAGTAACATACAGTATAAAAAATATTTTGGATGGAGGATTCCTATAAATATAATAGGGATTATGAACTTTGCAAATGTGTGACTTTTGATGTTGCTATTATTTGAAAGAAGAGAAAAGAAAACCATCATGAGCCCTAAAGAACTTAACAGAAAGGTTTGAGAGTTTACTAATTAAAACGGAATTTAGACACAGTGTCCCAAAAACTAGATAACAGAGAACCTAAAGCCAATGAAAACAAAAAATACAACCTACTGTAAACTCTAATTATAACCAACAAAAGTTAGAACTTAACAAAAGTACAGAATTGACTCATCCAAAAAAAAGGTAATCTAATCAAACTTGCCCGTCTCAAAACAAAATAAGGTATCCTAAATAGAAAAATCTAAAAGAAAAAAACATATCTAATACACAAGAGAGAGGGAAAAATCTTAAACAGAAAAGTCTAGAATGAGAAAATCTCAATGCCCCAGTGATCTGCTAGTGTTATCCAAGTGTTTAACTCTTTTAATTTTAATTTTATTTATCATATCTCTACACTGAATATTTACAGAAAACCCTACTTTTGGACAATTTCTTTTTATCATTCAAATTGTGGGAAACACACAACTAGGTAATGTATGAGCTCTCTGTAAATGACAATGTTGATGGGCCTAATGCCATTCAAAGCAGCCATTACTAAGTCACACTGTTTTCACCAGCACTCTCATTGTGATTTTCTTCTTGACACCTCCAAATACTCATTTGATAGTGCAGTATCTGAGGCATCAACAATTCAGAAAATATCTTCTGCAAAGTATTTCTCTTGATGAGAGCAGCTCACAAAATCACATTTAGTGTGATAATTTAGATTTTTTTGTAACAATCTTTTATTAATTATTAAAGAAGAAAATATGGGACCAACCAAAGGAGAAAAGTGCAAACATCAAAAAGAGAGGAAAGTAACCAATCCACCAGCAATAAACCACAAACAGGCTTATATTGGATGAAGTGGCCACAGATACAAATGGATAGATACAAAAACCAATAAAGAAGTTAACTGCAAACAGAAAAAAAGAAAAACTAGTGACAGTGCCCCAATATTATTGTGACATATTATTGTTTTGGTTTTAATTTTTGGCACAAGGGTGGCACAGTGGAGCAGTGGTAGCATGGGTGCTCCACATGTGGAGTTTTCATGTTCTATGCATGACTGTGTAGAGTTCTTCTGGGTGCTCCAGTTTCCTCCCGCAAGCAGGTTAGGTGGATTGACATTGTGAAATTGGCCCGTGTGTGTGTGTATGTGTTTACTCTGTGATAGACCCTGGAAAATGGGTTATAAAATCAATTGATTTGGGAGCAACGTTTTTTTGTTTTTTTTGTTTTATTTTTTAAGAATCCCGACTATAAGTGGCAATTCTCCAAATTAATCTTTAGGCTAGTTAGCCTCTCTGTCACTTGGAAATATAAGAAATAGAATAATAAAGAGCAAGTCTGTTCTGCATTTGAAACAATTTTCAAACATCTTGCATCTTCATCTTGCAAGTCTTCATGAATAAAGAATTGAATAAAATAATTATGATACCATCAGTGGTAATAAATGGAACAATAGAGACCCAAGAAAATGACCTAGGCCTACCTCAACAACAACTAGCACACAGTAGTGGATAAGGTAGTATACATGCATACACATACTCTCACTGGAATGATTTAAGGTTTTTTAATTGACTGACAATATCTGCCAGTCCTTTGAACCCAAGATCCCAGGAAGAAAATCAGAGGGAATCAAATCACAGACCAGGGGCCTCATGTATAACGCCGTGCGTAGAATTCGCACTATAACATGACGTAAGCCGAAATGTACTTACGCACAGAAAAATCCAGATGCAGGAATCTGTGCATACTCTAGCTTCCACGTTATTCTGCTACATAAATCCCAGTCGTCGTGAAAAGTAACGCTCGTACACACGCCTTCTGTCCCGCCCCAACTCCTCCCAGAATTACACCTTTTTGAATATGCAAATCAATATAAATCGCCCTTAAGCTCAGCCTTCTGTGAAAAGACAATGGGAAAACAACAGGGGAAATATAAGAATTTCAGTGAATACCAAGTGGAGGCAAAGGAAAAACACAATATTTGTTTAATTAAACCGTGATATAATCAAGGAAGTTGATCGAGTGACATAGCGTGTTGGAGAAACTTGAAAGCTCACGTTCACAAAGTAGCACAGTGCTGGAAATAAAAAAGTTGTCAGATATCAAAGTCACCGTGAAAAGGTGAGTCGTAGCCCACTGTCTGAGTGTCATATGAAAGCTTATTAGGGTGCAGAGGAAAAAAAGGCACACAGTGGGAAAAAGCACGCAATGTCTTCAATCTAGAAATTTCCACTTTAATCATGTAGTTTATTTTGTGATTAAAGTAGAACATCATAAACTTCATCTTAAAATCATTTAATTAACCAGTTTCTCAAATCACATCGTAATTAAAGTAGCACGTTAAATGCTTTGTTTTGTGTGTGATCTTCTATGTGCTCTATGTGTGTGAATCACTACTTGCTTCTTAAACCGGCTTTCTTCCTCCGACTGGACACAGAATCCATTACATTCATGATAGTACAGTTCTCTGAATAACTAAAATACTGAGATGTATACGTGATATCATTTTAATGATGATAGGAGTTAAAGCACATTATTAAACATGGGTTTCATGGCGCAGTGATTGTGAGCGACCTTCGATGGAACTATTTATTGCAGCAGTACTCAGGGGCAGCTCTAGGCTTGTGGCAGCCCTGCGCAGAGAAAGAATCGGTGGCACCTTCGCCTGTCAATGTCAACACGGTGCACGGTGGATGGCCACGTCCGTTGCTGACACTGCAGAGCCGCCTCGTGCTCATGACACAAGCGTTTAACTTTTGTCGAAATTTGCCGCTGCGTTTTTAGCTGTGTCATTATTTTCTCTTTCTGTTTTATATTCAATATATATTAGAGTGGCTGCCTCTGCGGTCCTTGCTTTTCTTTCTCCAAATAACCGATCGCCACACAATTAGCTCTGTAATAGACGTTAAGCCATCTGTATGCTTAGAGCGCTAATTCTTCAAAACGTTTAAGGAACATTGAAATATATTCGTACCACATGTTTAATTATTCTATCCTTCACACCAGTCCCAGTGAAGAATATAGATTATTTAAATGAAGTTAAAGTTTTATCTGTATAATATAATAAACATATTTTGCTGCATTTCATCTTAAAAATGATATTGTCATCATAAGTAAATACGCGCTTTATAAAGTGGCTCAGGTTGTGTAATATTATAACTGTAGTGCAAGTTTACAGTGGGGTGATTGTACTTATAAGTACAAACAGTTCTACAAGGAGCAATTGATTGAGTGCGTTTATAGTTCTTTGGATGAAACTGTTTCTGAACCGCGAGGTCCGTACAGGAAAGGCTTTGAAACGTTTTGCCATGGCTGAGACAGCATGTGCTTGATACTGTATACCAATAATTCTCTTTCCAATCAGCTGCTGCTGTGATTCACACTCAGATACAGTGATATAAATACTCCGAATGGTGCAGTGAGAGTAATATGGAAAAAGAGAATACGCTGTGGCAACTCCAAATGGGAGCAGCTGAAAGAAGAAAAAGAAGAAGGTGCAGTGAGAGTAACAATGCTAAAGCAGTTAGGGTATTTGGAATAGTATGGCTGTTCCCTGGACCATTATATTCTTACAAGTTAATTACAATCAGATGCATTACACTAATAAACAATATGCGGTTAGTTTCAGTGTATTTATAAAGCCGCGTCAGGAAAATAAAAGAGTATCTACACAGGAACAGTAGCACTGCTTTGACACTGGGTGCCGGCAGCCTGCAAAACCGAGCGGAGAACTTTTGTACGACAAGGTATTAGGTACCGTGGAAAAGTGTGTGGCATTACACCAAGTGTAGGTTTTATACATCACGATTTGAATGTGGAAACGTTCTTACGCAACATTTCTGTGCGTACACACCGTTTATACGTGAGGTCCCAGATGCTGTGAAACAGCAATTCTGCTCATTGCTCCACCACACTGATCTGCCTTAGACTGCATTATTATTACAATTATCATTATTAGTTGAACTTTTATACAACAAGACTTATGAAAAAAATACATACAATAAAGCAAAAAAGGCAAAGTTAATAAGCAATAGAGAACAAAATTTAGAGTACAAGAATTTCAATACTACAATTTATCATAAGGCTGGATAAAAGCTAGGGCTTAAACAAACTAAGTTTCTTGACATGAAATTTGATTAATACAGCCTAGAAGACATCTAGGAAAACAGCCATGAGGAGTTCATGCCACAGTTGTGGAAGTGCATGTGGTAAAAGGATGGATGGTGATCAGGTAGGCTGAAACGGAATGTTGACTTTGTGAAAGGATAATGAGTGACCAGACACTGGGTGGACTGAGGAACAGTGCTATACACAGAATTGTAGGTCAAGGAAAGACTTTTGAATGAGATGCCTGCTACAATGGGAAATCAGATGAAACAGTGAAACATTGGCGAAGTGTGGGTAAATAGCATGCAATAGCATACATCAGTAGGGCAGCTTCATTCTGGAGGGGATGAGAGGTTCAAGAGCAGTTCTAAGGAGCCCAGCCAGGAGAAAGTTGTAGTAATTGGGTTAAAAATAAAAAACAAAAGCCTGAACAATGAGGAATGTGGCACAGGTGGTGAAGAATGTTTGAGTCTTACTTCATTTTGTACACAAGTGGATTCTTTGAGAGAGACAAAGAGAGATAGATTGAGAGAGAAGTATATAGTACATTTAGTAATGCCAGGTGCTCTTACAAGCCAAAATATTTGCCAGGTGAACATGCTACATTTCTCTCCACCCATCAGAATAACAGAAAAGAAGTAGTCATCCAGTTTGTGTTAGAAACAGAAGTATAAAGCAGGTGGCACATAAGTTACAAAAGATTACAAAACCAAAGAAGAGAAATAACTTATTGCTTCAAAACTGAACTACACATGGGAGCCTCTAGTATTTGATGAAAATCTTACGATTAATAATACATTCATACATGAAACATAGTGTAGCATTATTAAATATAGGTACCAAATCCTGCTATGTGGTACATACAACTGACTAGTATGCAACTTTTCATCCCAAGATGCAATAGCCCACAGGATGTGTGCTATTGATTCAGGCATGGAGACATTTCCAGAGATTAGACTAGATATAAAAGAGTACTGAAAGCATATGGGACTCCTTTGAACATGGCAGTCATGTGAGGTCAGGTCACAGAAGGTTGTGCATGGACTGGTAAAATCTTTTTGATGTATAACTGCATTATCAATTGTTCCTAACATTTATTAGAGCCAGATGAGCATTGTTTGTGGGACAAAACAAGTAAGAATTTCAAAGTACTCTTTATAAGTGACACTACTATGTGAGAAATGGCACCGAACACCACACTACTTGCTATTCTCGTGGTGGCCATTTCAAGAAAACTGTCCAGATTAAATTCCTATTTGCATCATCCTTTTGTAAAAATCACTTGGCCATCAGCTAATAGGGGGATGAGGGATTCATTGTTGAAAGTAAATCAAATGCAGTCTATATTGCTCATGTTCAACACCTGTCTAGACGTGGCTATAAATATCTACCAGCCAATAACAGATGTCACAATGGACACTGTGAATGTATTCCCTGCTTTCCAAGTGCTTATTGTCCTTATGAATTATCCAGTGGACTACAGGAGGCTCACATCTCTCTAGATGACGGAACCTACTGAATTAGGTGCTGTGATGGGAGTAGTGCATGATCTACTGATTTTCCTGTGGCACTGTACCTTCCTAGTGGATTTCAGCACCTTCCTGTAAAGAACATCACCAGTATCAAATGCAGGTATGTGAATATGACTACAATATGCTGTGACACATCTGGCTGACCCTTCCCCCAAAACACCCAACCCCTATTGACTCTGTAACAGCAAATGATTTAGAGAAGATCAAAATCATTCAGTATTCATTGTTTGTGGAACTTATAAAAGGGGATGTAACTCGATGTTTATCACATTTAAGGAAACATATATTATATTGTCATCAAGTGGTGTTTGTGAGCATAATGGTGATTGTCATTGTTGTTTGTGGGAGCAAAAACTGAATATTTCATTCAATCCTCTTTACTCCTTGGGATCTCAACAGTTCTCTTGCATTTCCTGTGGTCTCTGGCTTTAAATTGTGCTTCTTTCCAAGACAGGTTCATAGTTTTGAATTATTCATTTAGACTCCATCTCCAGGTCTGCTTTGGGCACCCCCATCTTCATTTTCCTTGCAGGTTCAAGTCAAGAGACTGTTGCATGATATTGGATGCCTCTTTCCACAGTATGTGTCTGACCCACCTTCGTTTTCTTCTCCTGATTTGGATTTGCACTTGCTCCTGGTTTGCCCTTCTCCACAGGTCAGTACTTTTACACTCTATCTAACCACTTAATGTAGAGAATGTGTTTGGAGGCATTTGTTGATAAAGGATGGGATCTTTTTTGGAACCATTGCTGGTGACGCTCCATGTTTCTAAACCATTAATTAGAACAGATTTCATGTGTGAGCTTAGTCCTGTTGAAGGCAGCAGAGGAGTTCCAGACTGGGTGAAGAGTAGCAAAGGCTTGTTGAACTTTCTTAATTCTAGCCTTGATATTCTCTTGTCTGTCCCTCCCGACTGGCTGATCTTACTGCCTAAGTAGGTTAAGTCAATTACATTCTCTACTGCCTTCTCCCTGATCATATTTGGTGCTTCCTGCCTGCTGTTAATCCACAGTACTTTGGTTTTCTCTTGGATGATCTTTAAGCCGACACGTTGTGTGGTATTTCCATTTTTTCTTTCATAACTTGCAGGTGGTGTGACAGCAAGGCAAGTTTGTCTGCAGACTCCAGATCAGGGGTCTCCAACCTTTTTTCCCCCTGAGAGCTACTCATGTTTTCTAATGTTTATTCTCATAGCTTATTTCAATCCAAACAAACTGAATAAGCTTGTTTTGCCTGAACATTTACAAAATGTTGGTGTGCACAACTCACATTTTGCATTAAAACATCACAAAAAATATTTAGTTGACCTGTAAGTGCATTTTGTATGTCTGTATGCATTTTCTAGTGTATCTCACACTATTGAATTAAAACATGAATGCTGTCAAAACAAAACAATGCAATTACAAATACCCAGATATTACTTACTCATTTGTCATCATTGTTTCACTTCACAAGAGTATTTACATATCCAGTTGCATATGTGACATGTTTTTTAGTTAGTCAGATGACTGGCACTGCATGGAGTCAACAAGAGAGGTGTATGGTGAAGTGTAGCCACTTAGATTCACTCTTATGGATTCATTTAAATGTTCATCTGTCAGTCTTGTTCTGAACTTTGATTTCATGACATTCACAGAGGTATGTAGACCCAAACAAAGCAGACATTTTCAAAGCTACTTGGTGAAGATTCTTATAGTTATCTGGCTTTACTAAGCTCCAGAAATTCTGAGAATTCTGTTAAGACTTTAACTGCACATTATTTTGAAGGTTTACTAATATACAGTATATAAAACCCAATGTCTCCCTGTCTGTATGTCTGTCTGCTTTTCACAAGAGAACTAATTAATGGATTTTGATCAGGTTTTTTTCTATAATTTGCTTGAACATTCCGGTTGATTTTGCAACTTTCCTCATTTCGCTATGTATGATAGTTTGCTTTATTTGAGCGGATCCGAGACACACAGCGGGCAGAGGGGAGGAGCTTACTCACTCACTTGCCAGGTTCGGGGCATGTTCCTTAACTCCCCTTAGCTAGCAAACGAGAGAACAGTTGAATTCAACTTTATTTGATATTTAAAATAAAGTGTTACTTAGGTCTTGATGAGTTTGAGTCCGGATATTCTCTTAAGTGTATGCCACATTGAAAAGATAGATTGCAATTCAGATTGTGGATTGTGATATGATTTTTTGGACAGATCGCATGCCCCTAATTTGACTAATCAAGTTTTCAAATTTATGTAGGATTCATTAAACCTTTGGTGAGCTACTTGGAAAGGGGTTGCGAGCCACCGGTAGCTTGTGAGCGATATGTTGGAGACCCCTGCTCTAGATCTTCTAGAATCCTAGTCAGTGTCCACTGGATGCCTTTCCCCAAATTGGCATAGGCTGTACGTGTTATCCAGTCGAGTACCACCAGGAAGAGAAGGGGTGACAGTAAACATCCATGTCTGACACCAGTGGTTACCTGGAACTCCTGTGACAGTCTCCCATCACGGATAACTTGACACGAGAAGCAGTCAAAGCTTTTTTGATGTTATTCAGCATCCTCTCTAGTACGCCATAGTGTTAAAGATGTTTCATATTGACACTGTCTACACTCTCAAAAGCCTTCTCAAAGTCAATGAAACAGATGTTGAGTGGAGTCTGTCATTCTATTGACTGTTCAACAATGATCCTGAGTGTGGCAGTCTGGTCAGTAGAGGATCTGTCCTTTCTAAAGCATGCCTGTGTGTCTCTAAGTGTCCTGTCAATGACAACTTCCATCCAATATCACAAGATAATTCTGGACAATGGGGTAAACCCCCTCCACTTATCACACTGTGAAAGATTTCTACTTTTGGGCAACTTTATGAGGAGGCCTTTCTTCCAGTCCAATGGGATCTCTCCTGTGGTTCACACCAAATCGAATATACAATTACAAATATGTGAGCATGTGTGTTAAAATAAATTTATTGCATTAGCTGTTCTAAAGACACGATACAGACAAATGCACTGAGCAAAAAGAGTAGTTTATGAGGCTGAATAAAATAAAATAATGTTGTGGGGTAATAAAAATTGAAAATGTCATGTAATACATGTTTATGCAGTAACACACTAGCTTGTTTTTTTATCACTTTGAAATTGACAGCAATGATACAAAACTCCTTTTATTTACAGAAACTAGCACAAGGCAAACCATTTTTTCTCAGATAAAAGTTTAAAACAATTTTTATTGTTACAGGTTTTTTTTTTCACAATATTTATGGGTAATATGCTTTTTAATCACCTTAATCACCACTCAATCTGGCACTTTTGACATCAACACTGATGATACATGATTTGCACCTCTCTTCCATGTATTTCATGGCTTTGCAAAAGATTATCAGTCTTAGGCAGCAACATCTTTGAACCAACCCAGAGACAGAGAGCGAGAGATAAGCTCTAATGCCAAATTTAATAAGAGGGAGTTGAGTTCCTAAAATGTAGTAATAGCATTCCTTAACAAAAGCAGAATTGACATAAATGTTTAAGTTGTTGTTTCTGCAACCAATTTAACAATGATAATATGAAGAAGATAGTAAAATATACCTAATACCAAACTATTACGGTATTTGTTGGTGTAACATCCTTTTTGAAGTTATTCCAGTATCCATACAAGTATTATATCAGATTAAAACAGGGATTGTCAACCCTGTACCTCAAGTACCCCATGTTTCCTGCATTTCCTTTAAATCAGTTTATTTATCAGAGCACATTGCTGTAGTTAATTGCACTCCTCTTTAATTCAGTCTGAAGTGGTCATACATGAACGCTCACTCTGCAATTAAAGTATTTCATTTTTTTTATATGCTTTATATAAAATAAATTATTTTTACACCTCACATTTATTTGGTATAGGTAAACTTTTTAGATTTTCTCACACTGTCAAAATTGTGCAACTTTCTAGATTAGTTGTTGTTTCTTAACATGTACAATGGCTAATTAACAAATAAGTATGCAATCATCATACAACTGGCTATTATTGATTTATTTGCACAAATCCATTCCTGTTATTTCAGTAATGCTTTACAGAATTGCAGCGAATACTTTTTGTTGCTGTGTCATTTACAGAATTATTCTTTTTAAAAATGGATTTATGCATTTTGTTTTTGAAATGGTTGTTTTTACTTTTAAAATCCCCAGTAGAGAAAAGCTCATTTGCCATTACGTTCTTACCCATTTTCAAAATGTATTTCAAAATTACAACACATGTAAATAAATCAATAACACTTTCACAATTAATCAGGAGATTCATGAAAGAATATCATTTTTCAAAGTGTGACTCCCACGGCAAACATCTGTTTAAAGACATTATAATTTTGCCACATTACTTTTAATGCTAATGCTGTGAAATGATTTCTTCATTGCTATAGCTGAAGATATTTCACAAAAGATTTCAATTTCCAGTACATGCTGGAGCTACTGGCAAAACAGTAATGAATCTGGAGCACATTACAGCAGAGTACTCCCTGGTGCCCACACTATGCAGATGTGTGGGTAGTGTAATGAAGAACTGCCACAAACACTGTGCCAGGAAGAGGTTTGTTTAACCTTTTATCTTCAATGTGTGCCAAATGACCATGTGCATTTTTCTATACTCAGCTGCCTTTAATTACTTCAACTGTTCAGGGATAGGAATAAATTGTTGCTGCATGGTTACTTCACAACCAAGGCTATCTGCACACGTTTTGAACCGAATTATACAAAACTATAAAGGTAAAATCTCATATCATTAAGATTGGGATTTCAGAGGTCACTGGGGTCTGCTTGATTCTTAGAATTCCACAGTGGCATGAATATTGCCAAAATAAAGTGTTAAAGATAGAAATGGTGTAAAATGTTAAGTCATTTTCCTAATTTTTCTCAACTGTCTGTTCTGACACTACTGGTGTATGTTTTACATTACAAGGCCTTAAGATTCTACCCAACAATCCATTATCAAAACCACTTCAGGGCTAGAATCCATCACACAAGATCAGAGGTGGAGCAGCAGGATAGGCAAGGACAGGCAATTGCCTAGGGTCTCCCGAACTGGGAGGGGTTTGCCGAGGGCATTTGCATACATGGGTACTCCTTGCAGCGACAAATCTATGGGAATTCCCCTTGAATTCCACCTTGAAGTTTAGCACCAACACACTACAACAAGACCATCAGAAACTCCACAAGGGTGGCAAGAGTGGCAATGTTTGTGAGCTGATTTCATGAATCATGAAAAGCATTTATATTTCTGGAATCAATAACTAGATTAACTCAGTTTGTTTCGAAAATTAGAATACTTCTTATTTGGCTTCAGTTTCTCCAGGCCCCACTGTAAGAGTGAGTGGGTAACAGTGAGACGGGGGTCTAAGAAGTCCAGAGTGTTTCAATCACTATTTCTGCTGGTGAGAATAGTTTCTTGAGATCTACCATGTTCCAAAAGAGGATTTCAGTCCAAGGTGTAACTTCAATTGCGCATAGTGTTCAAAGGTTTTTGGACATGGAGAATATAGCGAGTGCATTTGCTGTAGCCAAAGCCCACATTCATCGATTTTGAAAGTTACAGCCATTCTTTGTCTGGGTAATTTATATGATGTGCAGCTTTTATTTTTTTTAATATTACAATGTGCTATTTGTCATATTTCTTAACATCATGTGCACCTAATATTTTATTTGCAGTTTATTTACTTTTTCATTTGCTTAGATTTTAATAATTTACTTTATTCTATTATTGCTTTTCTATTTTCTATATAAATATTGTATGTACTGCAGTGTTTTATTTAATCTGTTTAGAACAAAATTAAAACAAAGGATTTGTGTTTATTAAATCCTCCTGGTGGCGCAGTGGTAGCGCTGCTGCCTTGCAGTTAGGAGACCTGGGTTCGCTTCCCGGGTTCTCCCTGTGTGGAGTTTGCATGTTGTCTGCGTGGGTTTCCTCTGGATGCTCCAGTTTCCTCCCACAGTCCAAAGACATGCAGGTTAGGCCCGGGATTGGTTCCTGCCTTGTGCCCTGGGATTGGCTCCAGCAGACCCACGTGACCCTGTGTTTGGATTCAGCGGGTTGGAAAATGGATGGATAAATCCTCACTGTTGATTTTATGCTTTGCACTAAAATAATACACTTTACCATGTTGAGACAGGGGAGGTTGATTAGGAGGACCCCATGGAGTCTTATGCCTGGAGCCCCCAGAGTCCCTAAATGTAGAGACCAACACTAGACAGGCTGCTAGACCATCGCAGAACTATTAACTCAGCACTGCTCTCTCTGCGATGTTGGAAGAAAACCAGCATACCTGGTCTGCTGTACATGCAGACAAATGGAGGCCAGTGTGTCTTTATGTACAAGATATAAAAAATAACACAGGCATTTAGAGCTCCACCAAATCCTGTTGTATGTTATATGTTACGTTGTATATTCAGCTGCTTTGATTCTTTTACTCTTTTGCCAGCATGTTTCCCTGGCTATGAGTTGTCATCAGTGTGAGCTCCTCCCCGTATTCAATGAGTTTAACTAAGAGGAGGTAAGCATGGTGTAGTCTCTGTGTATTTCAAATAGTTACATTATTTTATTTTGAGTTATGCTGTTTTATGTGACATTTATTACAATATGATATTTTAGAAAATGTGCATTTGCTGTTTCAAAATGTTAAATTATTTAAAATTAAATTTAGTTATATAATGTGAGTGTTCAGAGGTCTTTCTACGTGTTTTTTAATAAAAAATGTCTGAAGAGATCAAGGCAGTTGATTTAACTCGCTCTTCTGTTGTTCATTTTTCAGGTATATTTGCTTTCTTATATAAGTACACTGTCTTATTGTAGCTGGCAACCACCTCTTGCTTTGTAGGGGAATGCACACTTATTAGCCTTCCATATCCAGTTACTTGAGACTGTTTAGGGACGAGTATGTATACAGTATATAGAATTCAATCACACTAGCATGGGGCAGCTGAAGTATCCTCTCATACGAGATGTTTATTTTGAACCAACAGCTTCTTTTTTCTCCTACCAAGCCCAACAGGGCAGGTGAGATGTCCCTGCTTCTTAGTAAGTCATTCAACAAAACAAGGGTATCATCTTTAACCCCTCACTATTAACAAAATATTCAAGTATTTATTTAATTAACAAGAAAAAAAAATGTTTATCAAATGCACCTGTCTTTCATTTAACACTGAAAAAGTAACTGCATTGCACAAGGTTTGTAAAAATCCGAGGCACTAACGTTCTGTAGCCACACTGTTACTCAGCTTTTTTCATGTGAGCACAGCCTAAGCTGACGACCACGTGCCAATGCATGAAATTACAAGGCTCCTCAAAGCCTTTCCATTATATTTAATACTTTTTGTTATACTGGATGGTGAATGAGAATTTATGCTGTATATGAAAAATGACTTTTAAATGTATACCATGCCCATGTGTGCGACAAAGAAGAGGAAATGTACAAACAGGACATGACATTTCATTTACTTGCGCTTTTGTTTCTACAAATTTCAACCAAAGTGTTAATAAACATTTATAGACAATGGTGCTGAGTGTCTGTGCCTTACTCCTTACTCCTAGCCCAATGCTAGTCACAATTCAGAAGCTAAAAACATTAACTGCAGTCAATGAGTGCATTGTAGTGAACACCGGTTATTTACAGTATATATTGTTCTGGCAGGCTTCATTACTGCTACTTGTCCATAAATTTAAGAGGCTAACCTACAACACATTAGCTCTATCTAAGTTTTCTCCCTTCATTCATTATCATTTCCTGCCAAATGCCTATGAGCACATTGTTTTTTTTTCCCATGTCATTGAAAAAGTGGTTAATCTTTCAAGTATTGAGTCTACCTTTAGCATAACATGGAAAAAAATCTTGATGAAAGCTTTTCACAAAAGCCTTTTAGGTCATCTGGAAGATCATGCTAGACTGGCTAGAATCAGAGCATGGTAATGACCTCCTACCAATTTGCTCATCTTCTTTAAGAGACAACTCCTGTTCCCTGGAGCCTTTTACTTAGAGGTTCAATATCACCATGTTTGTTCTTGGTTACCTTAAATGGTGCAATGGTCCACATGCATACTGAATGCACTCGACCCATTATTAAAGTAACCTCTTAATATCTGGATGCACATGCGGACAAAATCATTGCATGGGTCAATGATGTTAGTGCTTGGATAACTGCAAGACCTACGCTCTTCCCCTTGCATTCTTCATCTTTTCATCCCAATGCTGCTTTTTTGTGCTAAGTAACTTGGCAGTCAGTTATTACTTTTCAGTTGTCTCATGTAAAAAAAGAAGCACAATCAAAGTAGTCACTGCTTTTACTTTATTACAAAAATACTCATTCTGTGGAGCTCTAAGTCTAATTTTTTTACGTGTTTATCAGAAAGTTGTTGTGTGACACTCACTTTACTGTGCCGATTTTGTTAGTTGGCCTAAAATTTTCCACTGTTAAAAATGTAGGTTTCTTTCACCCCCAAACTAGGTCATGTTGGGTCTGAAATTGGTTGGATAGCATCCCACCTGGAAAGACCTGAAATGTCTTCTGATAGCCCTGTTTATTACGTCCAGAGAGAATGGGTACACCATAGCTTAATGTAAGGATTGTTCAATTAAGGTTTGATGAAACTTTTCTCTGCATAAGTTTGGTCAGCATCCAGAATATTTTAAACACTCAAACCTTTCACTCATATCCACCTGTCAACTGGATTGTATATTTGTTCACAATACACATTTGCTCTGATCTTTCCCTTCCTACAGGAAAAAATACTTTTGGTACATTCCAGAAAAATAAAATAACATTACTGTTAAACTTGCTTAATTTAAGAGTCCAGAGTCTCTTCTGACATTGTCCAGACCTGGAGTGAATATCAGACCAACTCATGGTTCGCAGCTCCACTCTTAATGCTCATATCAGATCAATTTTGAACCATTAATTTGAGATAAGATTAAAAAGTAAACTAAATTCATTTTTCACATTTAGTTTTTAAGTGCCAAGATATGTCCTGGGAAAATAACCCATCCTCACCTTGCCTAATTGCAATGATCATTTTTGATGGCTGAAATGATTAAGTAACTCATTTAGTAAAAAATAGCCAGAATCAGGGCTTTCTTGTGCGATATGCAATGGTCCATTAAACTTTTAAGGAAATTGATAAATGTGACACCTAAAACATTACCTGACCTAGAGCTGTAACCTTCATCCTCTCGTGCAATCCATTCACTAGAAATTCATGAAAAATATCACAACATTGCATTACTGAGTGTTATTGTTTCGCCATATTTTAACTATCCAAACTTCAGAATCACAGATTATTATTGTTTTAATTAAGGGAGTTACTCAGAGATTGATGGCAAAGTTGTAATGAAACCAACAGGCATACTGACAGCAGGACATGAAACAGTATTAAGATGACTTTATGCATTTCTTAATGTGTATTTATGGTTCTTATGGCATAACAGTCATTAAAGTGTTATGCATGTTATTAACATTAGAATTACCAGATCCTACAAAAAAACTCGTAGATCTGTCCCACCTTTCGTTTCGCACTTCTCCGTCAGCGTCTTTTGTCATGTAAATGTGTGGATAAGTAGCAAACAGCAAGCAGCCTGCTATCACATCCCCCACCGGTGCACAGTTTTCTCAGCTCAAGTCTGTTTACCTGCGTGTCAGTTGCTTAGAGTTGTATAGAGTGAGAAGTCAAGCAAAATGACACCTTTTAAAAATACTATATCGTTATTTGGTACACTTGCAAATTATGTGTGTTCCGTGTCTACAACGATCTATGTAAACACATCGTTAAAACAGAGACTTTTTCATGTTTTAGTAATAATTGACAAAATTTAGACATGAAGTATATAATGTGTGAAGCCTGAATTCCAAATATAAAAGAAACACTTTCACAAATGGCACAAATATAACAGAACAAATGCGCTTTTATTCAAAAATATAACTGCAGAATAAGAACCAGCGTTACGGTGCGACATTGACACACATTTGCTATGACTGCTTTGGTGGCACAACGGTATCAGCTGTTGACTGGTAATCAAAACTTCATGGGTTTGATACCGGATGAGTCCGTTTTGAGAAGTGAGCTGCTCGTATTCTTACTATTTTATAATAAAAACATACATTTGATTCCAGTGTAACAGCCGGTGTAATTTATGATACTTGTAAAGGTTAGCTTTGTTTCTTTTTTTCATTCAGTTTTATTCTCTCAGCCACGTTCACGATTCCAACCGCCACCCCCTGCATTTGACACTGCTGTTTTCACATAGATGCGCTATAACAGAGGTCAACTCAGATCATGACGACGGTTCTACATCGGAGCAAGAATGCACTTTTGCCATCGCTGTACTTTGTATATGTACATGGAAAGCTCTGCACTCTACTTGTGACTTTACGCTGTAGGAAGTAAGTAAATAAATAAAGGTAAATAGGTAAATAACATTCAATCTGGCTCTTACATTACAAAGTACAGCAACGGCAGCTTCCACTTGCAACTATAGACTCTTCAGTATGGCGGTTGGTATCGAGAACGCGGCTGAGAGAATAAAACTGAATAAAAAAATAAATAAAACTAACCCTTACATAAATTACACTGGCTGTTACAGACTGGAATCAAATATAAGTTTTTATTCTAAAATAGTACGAATAAGTGCGGCTTTCTTCTCAAAACGGACTCATCCAGGATCAAACCCGTGAAGTTTTGATTACCAGTCAACAGTTGTTACTGTTTCACCACCGAAGCAGTCATAGCAAACATGTGTCAATGTCACATGCTAACATGGGTTCTTTTTCTGCAGTTATATTTTTGAATAAAAGCGCATTTGTTCTGTTATATTTGTACCTTTTGTGAAAGTGTCTCTTTGATATTTGGAATTCAGGCTTCACACATTATACACTTCATGTGTACATTTTGTCAATTATTACTAAAACATGACAAACATTTCTGTTTTAACGATGTGTTTACATAGATCGTTGTAGACACGGAACACACATGAAATGCAAGTCCTCCAAATAACGATATATATATTTATAAAAGGTGTCATTTTGCTTGACTTCTCACTCTATACAACTCTAAGCAACTGACACGCAGGTAAACAGACTGCAGGCTTCTTGCTGTTTGCTACTTATCCATACATTTACAGGACAAAAGAAGCTGACAGAGAAGTGCGAAGTGATTTAAGGTGGAACGGATCTATGAGTTTTTTCGTAGGCTCTGGTAATTCTAGTGTTAACTGATCACTATACTGATGAAAGTGTATATCAACATTGTCTTAGAATATCATTTAAAAGTATATTTCACTTTTGCAATATATATCTTTAGATTTTTAACAGATGCATAACAGACAATTGTTTGTAAAGAATTCCCACATAAAGTGTTTCAAATAGTTGCACACATCCTTCTTTTCTGGGACAGGCACAACCAGAGCTCAGCTAATCTCTTTGAGCCTGCTTAGACCTATTGGTCTTCTTTGAGCTTCCTCTTGTGCTCTTTACATGTTCAGTTCGTCTGCAGAGGCGCATCTTACACACTTTAATATTTTAGTCCCTCTAATACTGGGGGTGTCTGAAGTTGTGAGGAGACTGTGTATGAAAGGAGATGGTCTAATTTCAGTAAAATGTGCAAAGAGATCTATGTAGAAGAGTCTCTACTGGATTGTCAATGCCTGAAGCATATTTTCTTGCTGAGGAATATTAAGACCGTCAGGATGAGGAGCTGCAAAGTAATGAGAGCGCAACATTCTTTTATAATTAATAAATGTACCACATTGTGCCATAATCCCAAGTACAATAATTCACTTTGTTTAATAATGCTATCTATATTGTCGTAATTTTTCTACAGTCAGAAATATTCTGATATTCCTGCCCCTGCAGCGAAGAATTTGATTGCACACACTTGAACAATTGAAAATCTGCCTAAATCCTAGTACAGCACAGAAGACATAGTGCCTGCTGCAAGCAGATTAGCATCCTTCTGAGTGTCCTCTGGAACTAATACTGAACAACTCATTTCTCACTGTGTCCTGTTCGCAGCCTCTGCATATCAGACTGGCATTTCAGTTGCTGAACAGAAAGTAATTTCAGTATAATCAATGTCACAGATGAAATATTGGAAATCAATGTGTATTTGCACTTTACTTGACATTCAGAATTGTGAATTAGCAACATTAAGTGAACATGTTTACTTAGGAGCCAGTCATTATAGCTATTTCCTAATTGTTGAGCAGTAGCACATTTAATCTTCTTATTAGAAATTTTGAATAGTTATTTATTAACAAAAATGACAATTAAGTGCACTTCCAATTGCATAACCTCTAAAATTATACAACAAAAACCAACCTGTCTGTCTATCTGTTTTCTTGTTGTTCAGGTTTTGGGGTACAGGGTGCCTGAGCTGAAACAAAAGCTTTTGCTAAGCAAACACCTGTCAATAAACCATACACAGACATCTTTGGAAAGTGGAAGGAAAATGGAATACGCAGTGAAAGCCCACACCAACGTGAGATGAATGTTCATATAATGTAGGGATTCCATCTGATGCTGGCAACAGTGCTACCCTAAAAATAAATACTATGTACACCAATTCATGAATACTGCATAACTAAGACAGTATAACTAAAGGCAATTGAAGATAATCCCATTAAACTGACACTGAATGCCAGGAAGCCCTCCTGGAAATATGCAGATATTCTTCCTGAGCACAGAAGCAATGCTTCAGGTCACATATTGTACCTAACTTCTCAGAAGCTAGCGATGCGCTGAATATGTTTTAAAATCAGATCACTATATAAATTGTCCTTGTGTGAGTGTGCTCTAAGGTGGACTGACTATGTTGTACAGGCTATGAACCCTTAAAATCTGAACTGGTATGAATGAATGACTAGAGGGATGAAATGCTATAGACGTGTTTGACTAAATAGTAGCTTGCATGTAAGATAATGAACTGTGGAAGATTTTGTGAAACTTCATGCTGAATGTGTTTTACTTCACTTAAGCAAAACATAATTTAAATATCTGTGGTCAAGAAAATGTATTAATGTAATGTATCAGCCAGCATTGTCAAAAAAGCCACACTGATTAGACATTACAGTGTCTGTAATCATAGGCCAATGATGGCACTTAAATGTAAAAATTCTGTTGAATGTAATTTTGCTCTTACAGAGCCTTGCTTTATCATTTGCTGATCTTTGAGGGCCATAATGACAATGCTGAAAGTTACGTGTACACAGCAGTATGTGCCACAGTCTTACATAGCTGGAGTGAAAGTGATAAAAGAATTCTTTTCAGCACCAGGTGACCATTTTTGGAAAACAATGTATTTTTTGTTTTGTAAAAGATGACAACTGTCTACTGAAAATTACAAAATGGAGGGTTGCTGATTATGGTGGCTAGCCATTATTATTTGATCTAGACCATCAGTGGGATCAGAAATCCTGTAAAGCATCTAGAGAATATGACAGAAATGGCTCAGGTCACACAATGTGCTAGTGTTAAAGGATGCCGATCTCATTCGCGCTGGTATAATAGGTTGGCTCAGATAATTCACAGCAGACAGATATTCAGACATCTTAAACATATAACTATTGTCAATAGCAGAAGTTGTTAATCTGATGGCTGTGGAGTGTGTAGGCAAAGTGAGGCTACAAACACACCCAGCATCTATTGTTTATTGCAAAACTAATGACAAACCCAACAATACATTTGAAAACAAACCACATTTAGTTTTCAATGGCCAGTGCACACCATATAAACTGCATGCAAATAATATAATGCCTTGGATTATTTTCTTTTTTTTTTTTGAGTTCAGAGGGGCAAAAAGGATAGAGAAAGGCATAAAATGGCAGGAATACATAGAGAAACTTTTACTCATTAAAAAACAAAATGAAAGGTTTATTCACTTGCCATGCAAAAAGCATTCCAAATACCCCTGAATAATAGAGCCTTTCAAGCCAGCCACTTCCAGAGACTATAAGAATATTCCAATTGGACCTTTTCTCCTGCTCCCAAGAAATTAACAGTTTCCCAAACAAAGTAAGATACTATATACAGTATGTGATTTAATATTCTCTCAGAAATCAGTTTAAGAAATGTAACACTAGAATCCCTGAAGCCTACGAAAAAGTCGTAATCCTGAGCCACCTTAAATTACTTTGCACCTCCTCATTTGCGTCTTTTGTTTTGCAAATGTGCCGTTCGGCACACACAGCAAGCAGCCTGCTGTCCCCTACTGATACAGCTCAAGTCTGTTTATCTGGGTGTGAGGTAGGTCTGGAATTGTATAGGGTAAATAATATATCATTATTTGGAACACATGCATTTCATGTGTGTTCCTTGTCTACAACAACCTGAGTAAATGTAGGATGACAAGAAATGTGAGGCAAGAAATGTTGAACACATAACTAAAACAACAACTTTTTGCATTTTATACTAATAATGACAAAATGGTGACGTGAAGTGTATAATGTGTGAAGACTAAAGACCAAATATCAAATAACACTTTCACAAAAGGTACATGTAGAACAAAACAAGTGCACTTCTATTAAAGAACATAACTAAAGAAAAAGAATTTGGGTTAGGGGACAATGCTGTCACATCTGCTTGGCTGCTGCAGACGTAAGAACTTCTGTTTCACAATTAAGAAGTTGTAGGTTCAATTCCTGGTCTTTCCTGCATTTACCATTTTGAGTAGTGAGCTGCTCTTATTGTTACTATTATAGAATAAAAACATACATTTGATTTGAGTCTGCAACGGCCAATGTAAATTTATAGTACTTGTAAATGTTTGCGTTTTTTTTTTTTTATCATTCAGTATTATTCTCTCAGTGTTGTTCACACTCCCCCTGACCTGACACTGTTAGTTTTCAAATAAAGATGTGCTACTGTATAACAGAGGTTAACTCAGATGAGGATGAGGGTTCCACATCGGATAAAGAGGACAATAGCCCTCCCCACAAGAAACGTTCAGTCACATATAAGAACAATGCAGCTGCATCAGGCGTAAAGGCAAAAGATGGCACTGTTTCAATGCAGCAAGATGTTGGGCTTCATCCTGCTAGTGAATCTGCCACACACATGTCATTCAATGAAACAGCAGGGCCTACAGAGCTCGCCAAGGTATCTTGCAAAGTTCTGTTTGTGAATGTGTTTTTTGATGGTCTTTATATAAAAAAAAATTATATGTTACTTATATAAAAGCCACATCGAATGTTGTTTACCTATATTTACTTATCTTCCTACAGCATAAAGTCACAAGTAGACTGCTGAGCTTCCTGTATTTGATTGACATAGGCATGCTGACAAAATACATGTGCAGTCATCACACATTATACACTTCATTTCAGTACTATGTCATTATTACTATAACATGCAAAAAGTTTCTGTTTTAGTTATGAATTCAACATTCCTTGTTTTGCCATTTCCTGTCATCCTACATTTACCCAGATCGTTGTAGACAAAGAACACACATGAACAGTATGTATTTCAAATAACAATATATTATTCACCTTATACAATTCTAAACGCCTCACTGCCAGATAATGAGACTTCAGCATCTGAGTTGACATTAGCTGCCTTCATGGGGGGATGGGTGAGCAGGCTGCCCACTGCCAGTGCCAATCGACACATTTGCAAAACAAAGACACTGGTGAGGAGGTGCAAGGGAATTTAAGGTGGCCCGGGATTACAACTTTTTTCATATGCTTCAGGGATTCTAGTGTTAACCAATAATGTGAATTATATTATACTTTAGTACAATTCATAAAATGAATGGCTCTCTTTTTGTCTGTGAAAATAAAATCAACAGAAATCAATATGGCAGAACAGTATGCAGTCAATAAATAAATAAAATACAAATGGTGCTCATCTAAACAACACCCCACAGCCTGCACCGTATCACCACGAACCGCAGCAGTGCTGATCAGCCATACCACTAGACGCAACATTGGGAGCAGCTGCATTGCTAGTTTCTGCTCATAAAAAATTTCAGTTTGGAAGCAGCAGATTCCCAGCCATGAACAGAAATGCTGATGCTCCATCAATTTGTGATGCAGATAGCTCCAGAAAAATCAAATTATAATAGGTAGACAGGTATTTTTATCAGGTCTCGGGGGTGGTCTATCAAGAAGCAAAGAGAATTTAATGAGCTACTGTACCCAAATATAAGTGTTTAAGCTGAGTGCATAAAGAGAGTGATGTCTGAAAAATCTAAGAGTACAGTATGTGGAAAAGGGACAATAGGTATTGACAGCATTGAATTTGTGATGTGATGTAAAGTGACAGTGGGGACCAAATTGATAAACGGGGTTTCTAAATTAAAAAAAAAAAAAAAAGTTCCCCACAAAGTTGGAATAGATAATTTGAGATTCTAAGGCCACAGAGAGAAAATTGACCAAAAGGAAGGAAGAGGAATCATGGAACTTACAAATTTGAGCCAGTGAACAACCTTTATCTTTACAGTGGGAAGATGGAACTGAAAACACATTGGGAAATTTGTCCATGACTGGATTGAGAATTTCATGTCTGCACAGGCACAATAAATGTTTGAATAAAAAATTTAATTCACAGAAGAGGATATGTCAATGTCCAAATATTTCAACCAATCAGCAGTGGGGCTAGATGAAGGAAACTGGCAGAACAGCAGAAGCATTAAGTGGTAATAAGAAGGATTTTACTCAATTAATTTTATATCCTGACATAATTTCAAAAGATTTGAAAAGGCCTACAACATGTGGAAGATCCTTAGGAGCATTCCCTAGATAAATGAATACATCATCAGCATAAAGAGATATTCTATGGTTTATATTATTTAGAGAGATTGGAGAAAATAATTTAGATGTACAAATGGCCTTGGTCAGTGGATTTAATGATGAATTAAAGAGAAGAGGGAAGAAAAGACAGCTCTGTCTGGAGCCCTTCTTAATAAAAAAGGAGGAGATGTGCCTGAATTGGAGAGCAGCTGAAGGAGTGGAGTATAATGTTTTAATCATTCCCACAAATTCGGCACTAAAGCTAATCTTGTCCAGAACCTGCCAGAGAAATGCCCAATTTAAACGATCAAATGCTTTTTCAGCATCGAAAGATGGTAAAGCTGCAGAGGAAGAAAAAAAGGGTGCTGCATTGATTATATGAAGCAGTCTTCTGAGATTATCTGAGGCAAAATGGGAATGGATATAACCAGTTTGATCATGATGGATTCATTTATGAATAACAGACTGAAGTCTTGTGCCAGGACTTTGGCAGAGTTTCACATCTGAATTCATTACGTATAATGGTCTGAAATTCCGACACTGAGTAGGGTCTTTGCCTTGTTTTAGTAGAAGAGTGATGACTGCAGTGTTTATCCTAGGGTTTAAATACTGTGAGAAAATGACCACATTCAGCATTTGGAAGGTAGGTAAAGAAAACTGGTAGCACTTTAGTTTAGGAACTGCAAACATGCATTTATTATTCATTTACTCTTATATAAGAAGACCTTAACAAAGGCTTTGTTCGGTCTTCATAACCCTTATAAAAGATCAGCAGATAGGCTATTCATGTCTGTGAAATGTGGAATATTGACATGATGGTAAAATTACTTATTAATATAAATGATTCACAGATCTTATACTAAATGTAAAATATCAAGAGGAATGAGTTTCAGTTAAGCCACCTCAGACTGCTCCAAAGTAAAGTTTTGTTAGTAGGTCACATTGCAGAGATGAATAAAACTTTACTGATGTTTTGTAAATGTTATGAAGATTTAAAGAAGGGTTTGTTAAGGTCTTCTTACATAATAGTAAATAAGCAATAGATCCATTTTTGCAGTACCTGAAGTGTTCCCCCAAAAAGGCTGAAATAAACTCAGACAAAATTCTATCAATTCCTTTGGCTAATCATAGAGTTTAAAGCTTCCTCCAGCACCTCCAGACTAAGAGTCACACCAAAATGTAATGCTTTCTCAACTGAAAGGTAAGGCAAATTCAACTAATCTATGAAAGATGAGTAAAATGAGGAGGGGTACAAAGGCACTATTCATTTGTTAATGGTCATTAGTTATTGCACCAGACACCATCCTGATAGCAGAGATTGTGGCAAATGATTCATTATGATGGTGAGAAAAGGCTAAGAGTTTACTAGGCTTGGCCCCTAAGATATGCAGTAATAAAGAGCGCTGGAATTCTGCTTGAGAGAAGTGTGCTTAGCTCAGCCCTAACTGTTGATATTTCAAATTCATAATTTTATTCCTTTAATTTAGAAGCTAATTGATTGGAGAATTGTTTATTACTTAAGAGTGATGCATTGAATCTCCATCTGTTGTCATGGGGTTGCAAGTTAAGATTATGGTGTTTAAGAAGAACACAAATATGGTCTGAGACTGGGGAGGCCTAAATAACAAAAATGCAGGATAAGTGAGACTAAAGCTTGAGAAATAAATAAATAATGAACTTGTGACTGGTATGTATGATGTGAAGAGAAAAAAGTGTATTCTGATGCAGATGAGTTTAAAATATGAAAGCCATCTATCTACCAAACTGAGATCTTTGCAGAATTTTCAAAAGGACTGGGATGAGTGAGGAATGCACATCTGGGGTGAAGCATTGTCTGTTTTGGCAGCGACTAATGTCATTCAATCATAAGTAAGTGTCTTATATTAGCACAGTTTCAATATGCTGATGATGTAAAAAAATCAAGGCAGTACGTGTGGAAATTCAGAGAATTCAGGCCCCGACCATTACATGAAATAACAAAAAAATTGTTTACAGTTAAAGAAAATAGTAAAGAGAAGAAAATACAAAAGCACAAACTGGCTGCGATGGAGCATAAGTGTAGCAATCACTTTGCAAGGACCAGGAAGTACAGAACAGGATCCCCTCACATCCCTCCCACCTATCCCATAAATTCCAAGGAGAAACAAAGTCAAATAAAAAACAACAAGCAAGGACAGCACCAGAAGAACAACCAAATGAAAGCTAAACTAATCAAAAGAATTACTGTAAATAGTGTAAATATATTTTAAAAAGTCCATGGAAAAGGAACTTGTCATTAACATTTGGTGCTGTGAATGCAATCGCAGACATGGCACTTTGTCTTCCAGGCTTTTTATTTTCTTGGTATTCGCTGTTAACTAAGGATCTGTTTTTAGTTTTCTTTTCCTTATTTCCTATACTGGCCTTTCATACATTTTCACAGGTTTAGTTCTCCTTAGTCAACTTAATTCTCTTCAGTTTAATAAATGTTAATTTCTCTTTTTGGGTTTTGTATATTGCATTCCTTCTTTGTGTAACTTGAATCTTTCTGTTTTATAAAGAAATACTATTGTGCAGTAAATTTAATTAATTTGTTTTTATTGATGGTGTGGAGTTTCAGGGACAGGTTTCTAGGTTTTGGTTGTTCCTGTCAGCACTAAAATGCAACAGCAAGATCATTAAGCTGCATTTCATCTCTGTTCCTCAAGGTGTCTCAGTGGGCGCCCATAATGATCATCAGCACATGAATAATCATACCATTAGGAACTAATTACAATGTATCTGCAAGGGTAAAGAGAGCAGACAGAGGCAGAATGTATTAATTTATGATTCAATTAAGACGGAGATCTGTGTAAGTATACCACTTGAAAAAGTAGATCATCCAAAATTATTTGCTTTTGTCAACAATAAATAAAAGATGGAACTAATTTAAAATGGCAGACTCTCCTCTCTTATTAACAGTGTCATTGTTTTTATTGTCCATTTTAAAACCAGTTTAGTCCAAGTCAAGGTCAAAGGAGAAGGAGCCTAACACAACATCATTATTGGCAAAGCACAAATGGGAGGACAATCTATCATGGGGCAAACATCCCCACACTCAGTTATAAAGGTGTCTATAAGATTCATCATTTGATGTGGGGACAGACTCTGAACAATTTTTTGGTATACTCTTTTATATTTCACATATAATACTAGATATATACTGTATGTCTATAGTGATAAAGTCCGTAGACAAAAGGACAACTTAACATGTAACAGTTTAGGTGCTTTCTGTGTTTTTTCTACTTACTGCACAACTAAGTAGTGGGAATCATTAAAAAGATGAATTTGGTGTCTTTTAAACAAACACATTAACCACAGTTTGGGGCCTGCAAAGACAAAACTCATATTTTGCTCTAGCCCATCGTCACAGGTAGATCACTTACTGGTAGAAGGTTCAAGAACATAAGTTGTGCCTAGCCAGAATTGGTTCAAGGCCATAAGGCATGCACATAATAAGGAAGTTTGCTACTAACTTACAATGCCCCATTGGTCCCAGGAGAACTGTAAAGAAGCACAAGCCAGGAACTTGAAGTTTTGGTTCAAAAATTCCATCCAGAAAATGCTCAGGATTAACCATCCATCAGCTCTGAAGTGAAACTGAAAAAGCCACCAAATACCTAGGTACATTGTGTGCCGAGACTCTTAGCAAGAGAGCTGCCATACATCCAGGTTGTATGGGGTAGTCCCTGCACCCAATTTACTTTGCTTTATTTTAGGCACAAGAATCCTAAAATCTACATCAAGTTTGCAATGAGTGAACAGACGTTTGAACATGTCTGCCTGCTTGCTTTTATTCTACGTTACTGTCCAGGAATTGGAAAGTTAAACAAAAAGGAAATAAGTAAGATTATAAGTGCAGTCAACCCTGGTTTATCTTGATGGTGATAACAAGTGGAGCTGTAGACTGTAGCTGCATTTCTGTAATAGGGTGGTAAGTATGACTTAACAGAGCAAGAGTCAAAGGTTTGAGATATTTGGGTCTCCATAGAAAGTTATAAGGTGAGTACAGGGTTAATATTAGTCCTTTCCTTGACAAAACACCAGTCAACCTGATATGCTAGTCTTTGGGATGATAGGGGAAAAACTAGACTACCCTGAATAAAACAAAGCAAGCAAAACACACTAACAGTGAAACTAAATGGATAAGTAAATCAATTCAATTTAGGCGTAGAATTGGACTGAAACATTCAGTTAATCAAAGAACAGATGAAAAATGTGACAAGGAATACATCATCCCTTAAGAATTTGCACTTACTGTATCAGAGATACAGTACTTTTGTTTTATCTGTGCTTGCTAAGTCCATCCCACAAGGGATCTTTAGTCCAACTCCTGCAATCAGGATTAACTGTGCATTGGGTGGGGGGCCATCTGTGAGAGAGGAAGTTTTAGAGCAGACTGATGGCTGGACAAATGACCAAACTGAACAAAGATCATGTAACCATGTAGTAGAAACAAGCAAAATGTAATTTCAACTAGGTTTGCAAAGTAAACATTTTACCACAAATTAGTAACTAATAGCAGATAACACATTCCAAAGTAATTGTACTTTAATAGTCAGAGGCATCACTAATAACTAAATAAAGTACCTAAAGTCATAGGTACTGTAAAGCAGATGGTGGTGGTGGTGATGCTACCTGGGGTAACGCTTAGAAATTCTGGCTGGTAAACTATACTACAATTCTCAAATAACTCCTCATTGAAGAGAGTAGTATAATTCATGGTGGCCAGTTTAAAAAATATATATTTTTTTTTTAAGGATATAGGTATAAATATCCTTTGATATGGCAAAATCAGGGACCTTTTTTGACTCTAATTATTTGCAAAAACATGATTATAATTTCAGAGGGCTTACTTATATATTATAGTAGTTGAAATACCCAGTGTTGACTGGGAGGAAAATAAAGTGTTTGAGAAAAATATAATTAAAAAAAACACAACTTTAAAAATAAAACAAATTAACAAACAATGAAGACTCACTAATGTGCTTGTATTGTTCACTGAAGTTTCTTGTTATATACAATGTTTTTAGTTTTTTCCATCTTTAGCCAATATATAAAGGTTCCTTGGACTTCCTACCCTTGAACATGCCACATAAAGTTGTCCATGTGAGAAACAGGCTGTGTCCAAATTGATTCCAGCAATTTTCAATGATTGTCCAAATGTTCCAAGCGTCAAATGGATGATAACAGACATACAACTCTGAATCTCCAATTAGTCTATTCCAATTGATATTCTTTTACAATCAAAGGATAAATATTTTACGTATATAAATAAATATTATAAGTTAAATATCATAGCTATATTTGGTCTATACTTTACGTTTGACTTTGATAAGTTAATTAAATTAGTTTTTTGATTGAAAAAAAATCCTATTTCTTTTTTACGAAAAAATTGTAACACCAACACGTTAGCTACGATATTGCAAAACAAATGACATTTAGTTAATTAATGAATAAACAAAAATTGCAAAGAGAGCCACTGAATCTACAAAATAAATATAGGATGTTTATTGTAGATCAAAATAAAATTGCTTACTTATCTTATCTATACTAATAAAAGGCAAAGCCCTCACTGACTGACTGACTCACTGACTCACTCATCACTAATTCTCCAACGTCCTGTGTAGGTAGAAGGCTGAAATTTGGCAGGCTCATTCCTTACAGCTTCCTTACAAAAGTTGGGCAGGTTTCATTTCGAAATTCTACGCGTAATGGTCATAACTGGAAGCTATTTTTCTCCATTTACTGTAATGCAGTTGAGTTTGAAAGCCGTGGGGGGTGGAGTTTCGTGTGACATCATCACGCCTCCCACGTAATCACGTGAACTGACTGTCAACGCAGTATGTAGAAAACTAGGAAGAGCTCCAAAAAGCGGTGAAGAAAACATGCATTCTATAATTAAGAAGGCAGCGAAACAATAAGAAGCGAGTGGGTGACATATATAACCATATTCATGAGTGCTGCTCCTTCGGAAACAAAGCACGGTGTAAACCTAAAGTTTAAATTAAGTTCATAGACAGGCTGCCGCTGGCGTTTGTCATGCCCATGGTAATGCGGGATTCAAGTTTAATGAGAGGACGCAGGATATAAACAAGAGTTTTGATCACTTTGTAACTAAGTTAAAATTGCAGGTGAAGGGCTGTGCTTATGCAAATTCCGAGAGACTGTGTTTGTGGGGGATTGACAGTTAAGGCTGGTGGGGGAGTCACGTCATCATCTCCCCTCCCATTCACCTCATTTCGCTCTGAGCTGAGCTCCGCGGCTAACGCAGTCTTACAGAAGCGAATTTGTGATGCTGCCACCAAATACTCACAGAAAAATCCACAAGTTAATACACACGCTGTCTCTAGATTTTCTCCACACTGAATCCTCCAGGCACTACTTACAAAAGGTTACATTGACAATCGTGTTACGTTATTTTTAAAATGTTTCATTTAATCACACTTTGCATTACAAACAAAGGGAAACTTCTGTCAATGCATGATTTGCTGGTACACCGATTACATTGATCAGCACTTCCCGATTCATTTTACCCTCGCACCCCCTTGGTTTGAGAAGAAGTATGAAAAAATATGACGTTAACACAGAAAAACAGATCACCAATTGAAGCTTTATGAATAATCGATTCGCCATCAATAATTGTTTTGGTAAAACCATACTCAGTGTAATCCTCCTTCCATTTTATAATTTTTCCGCCACTAGCCATGATTAAATGAACGGTAAAAAAGTAAGAGCGAAGCGAGGATGACTTATTAAGAAAAAGGACTTGTACCTGACCCGGAAGTGAAAGAGTCACGTGGACTGGGGATTGGGAAACATTTCCGGGTTGGGTACTATATAAGGACTATGGGAGCTCCCAGACGGCGAGCTGAGCTGGGTGGTAGGAGGGCAACGCGTCTGGGAGTGGAGGATTGTATTATTGTGAATGTTTATGAGTATTGTGGAGGAGAGGGTGCTTTGTGCACTGTGGAAGATTAATAAAGTCACTTATTGGACTTCCTGGTGTCTGGAGTCGTGGACAGGGATTCAAGGGAGCGATAGTGCCCCCAATCTGTCACAATATATATATATATATATATATATATATATATATATATATATATATATATATATATATATATATATATATATATATATATATATATAAGCGCTCGAGTTAAAAGACAGAATGATTCCCATAAATAGTTGGGATGCCAACCCGGCCAACTTTATTTAATTTCAAAAGCAAGAGGGGTGCGGGGGTGCTCAAACATAAAAAATGCTGGCAGCCACCTCCAGTTCGCCCTCAGGTGGTCATTCCGAGTGCCAACTGGATGATAACATGCATACAAGACTGCAAGATCACCCCCCCACCCTACCCAGAAGGGGGTGGCTTAGTGTTGATTTCACTCTACAGTATTTTAGTCAACAAGTGAGAAGAATGTGTATCAAGTTTCATGAAAATCACTCCAGCTATTTGGAAGTGATTCTGGAACATACATACATACACACACACACACACATACATTGACTTATACTTTATATATAGACACTATAGTATGTAAGGGTGTGTGGTTTATTTGTTAGGACTCTGGATTATGGGCTCAAATCTCACAATGTGTCTCATTGTGTGACCATGAACAAGTCACTTCACCTGCCTGTGCTCCAACTCAAAAAAGAAATGTAACCAACTGTATATCAAATGTTGTAATTCTCCTTAGGTAAAGGCATCAGCCATATAATACAACAGTATATATTACATGCATTTTGTAAAAAATACACAAATTTACTTTGTTGCACTGCTTCAGCTTATGTGTAGTATAGATATATAGGAATTGTTTAACCCATTTGTGCAGCAGTTGTGCTGTCACCTCATGGATGTAACATCCTGGGATCAAGTTTGGTGCCTGTGGGTTTTCTTTGGTTACATATTGAGGTTAACTGACAATACAGACATAGCTGCATTTGAGTGTATGTGCATGCACAACCTTATCCAGAGCTAGTTTCTGCTTTGTTTCTGATACTGCCATGATACATTTCTGGTTTCCCTGACCTTGAATTAGATTTAGTGCATTTAGAATGTTATGTCATATATCATGCCAAATTTCAATCTGTTTCCTTGAACCAATAGCCTTAGAGGCTCAAATGAGATCACTAACAACATATTTGAGAACGTCATATAATTCAGAACTTGTATGAGCACCCATTTTAGTTACACCCCATAAAAGAGACATAAAAGGACAAGAGCATCAGGCCAAGGCAAATGACAGTTTGCTTGACTTCTTTTGACTGCTTCCCTGTGTGAGATCAGCTGAATGGTTATTAATACATAAAAAAGTCAAAATTCCTGCTTTTTAAGAGTTGTACCTCATGCTTTAACAAATACCTCTTATTATGCACATTTTATATATATATATATATATATTGTGGTCTATGGCCATCTTGTTAACCCGGCCAATACCCCCAGGCCGCCAGATGCAGCCCTCCCTGCAGCATGGAGGTGCTGGATACCACAGGGGCCGCTAGATGGAGCTGCAGGGAGGAGCAAAGAATATTATTTGCCCTACGCCCCGGAAGTACATCAGAATCACAGGGCAAGGACAAGGGGAATGACGTGCTTCCGGGGTGAAGAAAAAGAAGAGTTTTGATCTGACCCGGAAGTGCTAAGAAGTCCCCTTCATTGTGGCTCCAAAACGATCTGCTCCTGCTACTCTGCTTCTGGGGCTGTGCCCAAGCACCAAAGGAAGATGTTAATGATTGCCGAAAAGGTAAACGTTTTGGATTTGTTGAAGGAAGGGAAAAGCTACACCGCTGTAGGACGCCATTACGGCATCAATGAGGCTACGATTCTTTTTATTTAAAAAATAGGAAAGGAATATAAGATCTATGGTCGCAGTGTCCTTTTAACCAGGGTGCAAAACGAGTTGTAAGTGGATGTAATAAGCCAGTAGTCTGGATGAAATCTGTTTTAGGGATTTGGATTGAAGAAGAACAACGGCGTTGCTACACAGTCGCCTGAACAGGCTCCTTTAGAAGAGCTGTAATGCTCTCCTTTGTTGTGCAGTAAAACTAAACTCATTGTTATCGGACAAGTCATCGTGTCATTGTTGGTGAGTAACCATAATAAATTTTCTACTTACAGTACTTAGTACATGTACGTACGTTTAGTGTCACTGTACACACATTTACAGTATACAATTTATCTTGCATTGCACGTATTTATTGCTGGTGGCCTTTCTATCGTAATGGCTGTAACATATGTGATATCGGAGACACTCGATATCTTTAAAATAATATTTAGGTTTTACTGTATATAAACAGTGTGTTTACATACATAATTTCAATGAATCTTACCTAATAACTAAGAGAATACAAAGGGTTTATGCTGTATAACTGTGCGGGAATATTTAAAAACAGTTTGGGAGAGTTTATAAGGGCTTAAAATATATAAAAATAACCATACAAACATATGGTTTCTAGTTTGTGGATTTTCACCTATCGCGGGGGGTCTGGAATGCAACCCCCGCGATCGAGGAGGGATTACTGTATATATATATGTATTCAAGGCATTCATAGTCTGAATCACAATCTGACTGTATGGGTGGTTACCTACTAGGTAACGCCTGTGGTTGGTCAGCAAGTCGGCTAACATCCGCCACGGCACCCTCTTACACAAACAAACACACACACATATACATACAGTACATGCACATACAGTTTTTACAGCCATGATGACATATCAAGTATGGGTTGTAAGATAGTGCATGTGCTATCTGCTTTTTCCTCTTCTAGCTTGAGAGTTGAGGGGGGAGTCCTATGATGAGAACTGATAACACTTTTTGTTATTTTATTGAATTTGTGGTTAATAAATGGAGATCTTGCAGATATCCCAAAATTTTACAGTGCCTTGTCCTATTTTCTCCAATGACTTGGTGGCATTAAACTTTTAGGAGTATCATTCGGCCTGCTGGTTTAGTTTTAGATTTTGGTCTCTAATTTTGACATTCAGACTCAAAAATGAATGAATAGTTAGACATAAAAGTTCATCAATAACCACACAATATTTACATTATGATTGACAAGTAGATGGCAATGAGAATAGTTAGAAGAAAGTAATGTGATAAGAATAAAATGATAATTAGTAAAGTCACTTTGAAAAAAACAGCTGTCTGTTTGAAACTTCAATCCTCTAATACATTACTGAATGAATAAGAGCAAAGCAACGTTAATTGCATATACCAATTAAAACAAGAAACCTTTCAAAAGGTCCTGGTTTGGGAAAACTTCGACTATAGCACTTTATCCACTTTTGACTCTAATATCACTTTACTAAAAAAAAGTGCATAATCAGAAGTAATATGCAAGACTACAGTGCACAAAATACAATGCCCTCATATTGAGGGCATGAATCAATAATGAAAGCAAAAATATTCTTGTATCTAAGGTACGGCGGACAGATACATATAAATATTTTTTTAACAACTCTTTAAATGCAAGTAATTTCTTATCACAATCAGATGTACAGCAATATCTGGAATTTTAGAGGCAGTAATAATACTGGAAAAAATTAAGAAATACCTGTCTCCGCAGGTCTCTTGTTTTTTTGGTCATTTTATCAATGGCAATGTTGAGCGGATCTCCTTTTTCCTTTCTGCCAGTCTAAAAGATAGACAAAAAAATATAACAATTAGTACATTAAAAGGACTATGCTGTATATAAAATCTATCTATGTAAAATATAAGAGCACATGTTTTACATTTAGAAGTAAATACTAAATCCAGTTTAAAGTTAAAATAACAATTTACAGTAAAACTACAATCACTATTATTTCATATAATAATTTCTAACAATAAATATCTGGAGAATAATGAGGTAATTAACATTGCTTCTGTGTGCAAGAATATTTGGACTTCGTGACATATTTATCTATTGCTCTATTTTCTATTCAGCCTATTTAGTTCAAGGTAAGGTGGAGCCAGGTCTTATCCAAGCAGCAGTAGGTGTAAGACAGAAAGAAACCATTTTGAACAAGATGTCAGTCCATTGCAAGAAACACACACATCCTAATACTGGGCCAAACTAGAATCACCATTTTTTGCTTACATCTCAAGCAAATAAAGAGGAAATTCACCACTGAAACTGCAACCTTGTCAAAAATGGATATTTATAGCCCAGCCACTTCATCATATATGGCACCGTATACCCTCATTAAATCACATCCATGACAAAAATAGCACAAATCAACATTTTGCTGTTAATCCATCTAGCTACCAGTAGAAAATGTTTTATCAGCAAAATAGAAAACACATACAACACATAGCATCAATAACCAGGTCATTTTTATGGAGTGTAATTTTAAAAGGTGTTTTAATAGATTTATATCAAAATAAATTAGTTGTTTTTTATTTTTTTTTACTGGACCTCCATGCAGCTTTGTAGTTATCTTTTATATCTGTTCCTTTCTTACCACACACATTACAACACTATCCAAAATCTGCTTTTTCCACAAAAAGTATAATCGTGATGTTTTCTGAATATACAGAATACAGACGTTAATTCATGAATTTATTTCTAGACAAATTGACTACTTTAATGCATTATTCATAGGCTACTCAAATTGTTCCATTTGTAGGCTTAAGTTAATTGAAAATTCCGCTGCAGGAATAATTATTAAAACCAGAAAGTATGAGCAGATAGCTCTTATTCTTGTCTTTACATTGGCTTCTAGTTACATTTAGAGCGGACTTCTTATATGCAAACCTGTTTACCTAGCAGAACATGCCAGTGGTGATCAGAGCAAATAGCATAATATAAAAGTGTTGATCTATTAAAAGGTTCTAAAGATAAATTAAAATACTTTGGGAAGTTGAGCCTTTAACTACAGACTCAATGTGTACTACGGAAAGAACTACTGGCTTATGTAAGAGATGTCTCATATGTTGCAGCATTTAAATCAACCCTGTTTTAGTCTAGCATACCATAATTCGAGTTGGGTTTTTATGTTGCAACAATGTATGCCAGTCATTTGCTTAGAAATCAAATTTAGGAATCATTATGAATTGTACAAGGTTGAAAATATACACTAAACCATATACTGTTACTGTACACATGTTTAATCACTGGATAGACATCAGAGAAAATGTGCATCTTTTTACAAATGCATTTTATATTATTCTTCATTAAAGCAAGTAAGTACACGCAAAAAATGACCTAGGCATATAATGTCAAATGCCACACCTTCACACAATCCGAGTCTAAAGCATTAGTCTAGCAATGCTTCCCCATAGCTTTGTAAAGTGATTTGAAGTCTTAAAATGAGCACTTTGTATAATAATACATAAATGCCTATATTAAAGTGTATGTATTAGTTGATTAATCATGCCTTTATGTATAATAAGTAGGTGCTCCATTATCCTGCTTCTAATTCTATAAAGAGAGCTGGGTCAAATGATTGCTGTTGAGCAGGACATAGAGCAACAGATTGTTAACCGTTTTGTTAACATGGGTTTCAAGTAAAGGAAATACCATTGTTAGAAATATGTTTGGCCAGGTTTAATAAGTTTATTATGTTCTTTAATTTACCTGCACTTTGTAATAAAGTTCTTTAAATCATATGGAAGAAGTTACAAGTAGTTTAACATGTCTTTGGTCCTGCTTAAAGTGGCACTTAACAGTGAGTAACCGCTATAAAGTTATTAACATTACCCAACACTGTATAAAACAATTATCGTTTGGTACAGTGTGGTGTCACAGACTACACAAAATGGACGTGATGCTATTTGTATGACAAAAGTGTCAGAAACTAAATATTCCAGCTTGTCAATAAAAACAAGGCTGAAATAGTGATCTCATAGATAGATAGATAGATAATTTGAGACCCTGATAACCCCCCCCAACTGTACTGAGCACTGAAAATCTGTTAATGCAGGCAGAGATTGGTTGTCCACCCCCAGTGCAAGTGTACGTTTGTAGGCTCACCACATAACGCGTCTGTCACCTAAAGGGTGATGCAGGGATCATTTAAAACTGGCCACTGACCTGGCACTGTGCTCACTTTCTGTCTCCTCTCTGTGCACAAAGGCTATCTGTTCTTTTGATCTGAGAAAGTGGCGAATGTAGGACGATGTCATTGTCACTGCTTGTGTGCTGCGTGTTTCAATGACAGCTCCTGTTTGAATAAATACTTTGAGAATGTTCCTGTCTTAACAACAATAAAGCTGTTTTTTTTTGTAAACCTGGACTCACATCCTTCTCTCTTGTGCAAGTCTGTAACCCTATTTATATATATAGTGGAATATTCGGATATTTATATATATATATATATATAGTGGAATATTCGGACCCGGACACAAACGTGCAGACCCAGAATGTCTCAAAGCACACACGTTTTTATTGTATAACACACAGTAACACTCAAAACAGTGCACCAACCACCAAGAATACAGTCCTTTTAGACTCCTTTCTTTCTCTCTCTGTCGCCTCCACTCTCTTCCAAGCTCTGTCCACTTCCACCCGACTCCAGCTTCCGAGTGGAGTGAGGCGGCCTCTTTTATACAGCACTCAGTGCTCACCAATTAACATCTGGCAACACTTCCCCGCATGGCGGAAGTGCTGCAAGCAAGTTCAGCTCCTCTTCTGGCAGCACCTATGGGTGTGGCGGAAGTGCTGCGGATCACAGTTCTGCAGCTGCCCAGGCATCCCCTGCTGGTGGCCAAGTTGCTCCACAAGGTTGAGCTCCCCAGGTCCGTGGCCACAACACAATCCAGGGAGGCTGCCCTCTTCCATTCCAGGGAAAACACTGCCCTTCTCCCAGCGTCCCGGTGGGACAAGGTCCCAGGACGTTTGTCACAATATAATGTATATACATATATATATATATATATATATATATTGTCAGAGACGCCCAGGAAGGCCGGAGGAGGGCTTGCGCCTACCCCAGACCATGTGGGGGCAACCGCCCTGGTTGCTTTGGGGACCACAGTTAGGGAGCTTGGAAGCTCAACCCTGTAGGGGCCCGTGGGCGCCGCCAGGGGGCGCCCTGCTGCCTTCGGAGCCCTGGACCTCAGCACTTCCGCCACACCCGGAAGTGCTGGGGGGAAGAAGACTGGGGACACCCGGAGTGCTTCGAGGTGCACAGCTGGCACTTCCGCCACACAGGAGGAGTGTTGGGAAGCACCTGGAGCCCATCTGCGCTTGCATAAAAGGGGCCGCCTCCCTCCATTCGATGGCTGGAGTCGGGTGGAAGAAGGACAAAGTCTTGGAGGGGAGGCGGACCAGAGAGAAAGGCATTGGACTGTGAGGCCTGGACTAAAGGGGTGATTGGTGCTGCGGCACTAGGTTTTGTGCACTTATACTTGTACATAAAGCGTAAATAAACGTGTGTGGTGATAAAACATTATGTCTGCCTGTCTGTCAGGCTGCCCCCTGGGACCTTCCACACGGCCTCAACCACCACTAAAAACAGAACTTTTTATACATGAAAACCAATATCCTGCTAAGATGAGTGTGCATGTAGAAAAGAACTGAAAATCTCATACTGACCTCTAAGGATTTTGACACTCTTGATATCCTTATGCTATGAAACATTCTGACCTGTCATTGTTTACACACGTCTTAAACAACTGTTATCATACACTGATAATTTCTGTATTATCTATATCTATTATTTATTATTTATTTACTTATTATATTACATATCTTACACATCAATATTGCTGCTACTTGTTTGTCCTATCTTTGCACAATGTCTTGTCTTGTTTGTGTTTTAATTATAAATTTTAAAATTTTTATTCTATTTTTAATTTACTATTTGCACATCATGTTGTTACACTGTGGACCCTGAGCTTTGCAATTTCGTCTATCTGTATACTTGTATATGGTTGAGATGACAATAAAGTTCACTTTTGACTTTGACTGTGTCCGAGCTGTACCCCACAATATATGTATTAATAAAGTATCTATCTATCTATCTATCTATCTACACACACATACAGTAAAATTAGAAAATATTCACATTTGTTCACTTTTTTTCACACATTATATAGTGTTATAGATTTTATTTTAAATGGATACATTTCCCATTTTTGGCCATCAATGTGCACTCAATAACCCATAATCCAGAATTCTTACTTAAATGACAGATTTCAGTTTTTGATTTTTCAGAAATTTTCAAACCTTTCTGAAATGGCGTTTTCACTTTTTCATTACCGTTAGTTGATTGTAGATTTTAGACTTACGTATACAATGTATAACAAAAATGTATTCAATGTGAATCTTTATCATCTACACTGTTTAAGGTAAAGGTATTATTATTTTGATTTCTTTCTTCTAATGTCCCTGAAACTGCAGCTAAGAGCCACTCTCATTCAGTGTCATTTACACAGCAGGACCTCTCAAAATAAACTTTTTGTGCTGTCATAAAGGACAACATGTTTCTAAAGAATTTATTTAAGACATCCAGATGGAGACAAAAAACAGCATAACATGGAGTATAATATCATAGATTTGTAGTGAATTTTGCATAACTGAGAGCACAGGTGTAGTTCATCCTGAGCAAGTGCTTTGGAAACTTTTAACTTCAGAGGCTACCGGACTCAGTGGTAATAAAAGGAAGCGATACAACAGATAGGAAGATTGAGTAAAGTGGTCACAAAGTTCAAACTGAGAAGAAAAGCACTACAAATCTGATGTATGGCTTCAAGGGACCCAGACAAACTGCTATTAATAGGAAAGAAGAAAAGGCTGTCAGGGCCACAGGCAAAGGCAAGGAAAAAAAAATGGCCTACATTACATTTTTAGTGTTCAACGGAGTCACAGATAATGATGCACAGTGATCACCTCCAACAGAAGTAGCTACTTCTGCTTGCTTTCTCCCTCTGTGCAAGTCCATAAATCGAGTAACAGAAGCTCAGCATGTTAACCGCTGTTACGCATTGCCTCTCTAGGGGCTCATTATCTCATCACATTTGGGCTTCTGTGAGGGAGAGCTTCCTGCCAAGAATGGGGCAGAAATGGCCAGTGGCTATTCTTTTTCTCTTAAATAGGCCTAAGGCTTGTCAGTTACAATATGCAATGTGTTTTTTGGAATAAATTCCAAAGAAGGCACACAAGATCCAAAAGTTGAAATACCATGAGACTTTTAATTTTATTTCATCTAAAATGTCAGAGCAAGTGTTTCACAAAATTAGCAAATGAATTTTGATTTTGCATGTGGGTGTGTGTTTTTTCTCAACACAATCAATTAATCACTACAAATGGATACAAAAACTAACTATATGGCAATAAAATATGAGTTACAATTGTCAAAACACACTGTTCCTATCTCAGTGCAGCAGGCACAAGGTATTAACACATCCTGAACAGGATAATGTACCACTTGTGTTTTAATGCAAGCATGGATTCTCGCACATAAAAACGTTCAGTCATTCATTTATTTATTTCCCAAAGACAGCTTTGTCTACACTGAGCCACAGGAAGACATGGTGATTCACAGCTTCAATAAAAAAATGGGGGAAACCAACTTTAGTTCTCAGAGAGCAAGCACAGACACTAACACATGACTTGGCAATTCAACATCACCAGTCAACCAGATAACAGATCTTTGGAATTGGGAGAGCTGATGTAGATTTCTCACAGATGTCACTCCGAAGGAATCAGATATAAAGAAGCAACATCAATGACATTCAAGATTAAATGCCTAGCTAAAATGAGAGCAAGCAAAACAATCTACACTTAACTTTTAGCATGTGCCTCTTTCCTACTGACTCAGTCTCAGTCTTGACACTTCTTTACCATCAACATATTCCCCATGATTCCATGCTCTTCACTTCAATTAATTCACTTAATCAACTCTCCATTTCTTCCTTTTGACTTCCAATCTTCCCTGGATATGTTTCCCTAATTTAAACATCTGTTCCATTACTCTGACCCATCTTTCTCTAACCTAAATCTCCTTGACTAATTCCCTTAGATCTCTCTCTAATCTGCAGTCTAAAGTGTGGTACCCCTTCTCTTACTTCTTCATTTTCACTAATCTTATTCCTCCCATTGACTCCCACTCCTCATGTTGTTCTTTTGGACATCTTGCCTTGGACTTCCTTCCTAGATATGATTCTCTAAACCCAACCTTCTCTACTCACTCCCCTTGTCTCCCTCCACTTCAGTTCCTCAATGTCTTCCTCTTGACGTTTTCATTTTGCCCTGTGCTCTACCTAACTATTTTCTCTAATTTTACCTCTCAGCTCCAACCTTCCATTTACTCCTTTAAACTTTCTCCCATCGTCACTTTCTTCCTTTAACTCTGTCTTTTATTTTCCACCTCCTTAAAACTCTTTCACTCACTGCATTCTGTTCTCTCTGATTTTGTCCTCCTGATTCTCAGCCCTTAACTCAGTGACACATTTCTCTCTGATTTCCTCTACTCAGCTCTGCATCAATGTCTTCCACTTGGATCTGCCTATTGACTACTTCTTCTAAACCTTCCCTCTTTTTTTATGTTCTCTTCTTTCACTTCTTTGAGTGTCTTCCTATTATCCTTTTCCTTCTCTTCATGAATACATCCCTCAAGTGTCTCTCCTCAACCCGAGCTAGGGATAAAGCGGCTGATAAAACAATTGGCATTCGATGAGCTCAGAAAAAAACAAAAAACAAGAAAAAATAAATCTTCTCAATTTAAAATACACTATAAAAAGTAGGCACTGGTTCTCTAAATGCATTATTTTAAAGTATAGCCCAGGAAGTCTCCCTGTGAAGTCTGCATCTATTGTCTATTTACTCTGAACTGTCTCCATTCAAATGCAAAAGCTAAAGATGATACCTACCGAGCAGAGCTCTTCAAAAAGATTTGCATTTTTCCTCCCGACACAGGTTAGTCAGCATGCAACTGTTATAAGATAACCCTTTAACCAGCTCGAATTAAATGTGGACATTAATCACATCTGTAACTGCACTATCTTCAGTTAAAATATCGTCTGACATGAAGTTTAATGATTTTATGTGACATTACAGGAAGGAAAGGTTACATCTGCTTTAATCACTCTCTTGAATACATTTCCGATCGTGGCTGTTGTTGATAATCGCCGTTTGTTTTTGCACATTTTTTTTTTATTTTATTTTTTTTAAAAAGACATCATTAAAAACAGACCTGCAAATATGCACCGACAATCTGGAAGAGAAACACTCCATTAAAATTGGCGGCATGCTTCAATTGTCCAAATTACTGAAATGTGTTATAATTCAAATTGCCTCCTCATTTAATTGTTGAAGGCAAATCCATTTCTTTTCTTTGGATATGACACGACCTGCGCACGCACTGCTGAGACACAGCATATTTTGCATTTTAAGCAGCGTGTAAGCCTCTGACTGGTGATGTCTGTTTCTTTTTAGAGTAACAGTTGGGAAGATGCATGCAGCGTTAGTGAATCCAATACAAATCAGTCGCTCTCTATGCACCGTGCATTTAAAAGAGAGAGAGAAAAATAGAACCGTATTTTTGTATATAGTATAAATAAATTAATAGGCCTTGAATATGAAAAAGACAAAATCCAAGTCAAATCTGAAACTGTTCTGCTTTGTTATTTTTTCTTCATGAAGCCTAAGGGCAATCAGTTTCTGTCACTTGATATTTATTTGGCACAACTCAGCTATAAATGGTACTGATTTCCATTAGTCAACAGATTTGCCTCAGGATACAGAAACACCCCCAAAGCACACTTTGTAATCAAAACTAAACATGCTGAGGCATATTTGCAACTTGTAGTGGTAATTAAAGTCTGTTTACAATGTTTCTATGAAGTTGACTTTAACTCATAATCTATAAGAGGCTGATTGGAAATAATTGTGCCTGAACGTCCTATTGATGCTGGTAAAAGCCTTTACACAGCGGAGATGGGACAGAGCAGACAGCAACTCCCACACCTTGTTAACACAGTGATTAGGTTACAGCTTATAGATTTTTCACAATGAATAATGTGTACTGATGCTGGCATGTCATTCCAGTTTTAGCAAGTAGCCTGGGCATTCATTTATAAAGAGTGTACAAGGCCAGCAAAGGGAACCCACAAGTGTTTCATGAATGTAAATGTGAAAAACTGCTTACCATCGGTGACATGCACCTCTCTCTTGTACATATTCTAGCAATCCTATTATTTCCTGGCAGCATGAGTGTGCAAGATTCAAGGAGTTACAAGAAGTTTACAACTTTACTATAATTGAGCACATGCATTTTTGATTCTTTTTCTTTTCTAAATTATTCTAAATATCTCCTCCTGAAACCTCAACACTTGTTTTGATGACCGCCTCTTTCCTGTCTCTTTTCCGATGGTATTTGTATTTTTGTCACGCGAGTCACACTCAATAGAAGTCACTTCTGTTATTCTGCTTTCTTTTCCAGTATGCACTTGCCTGCACCTAAGCCTTTTTCCATTGCAGCTAATGAGAACTTTGGATGGTTGTTTTAATTTACAGCCATAGCATTTTCAAACAAAAAGTCCAAACATGAGAGAAGTCATTGAATCTGGTTATATAATAGTTCTATAGTTTCAGTATCTCATCTTGGTGGTCCTTAAAAATGGCCAGGGATCTGCTACATAATGATGTAATTTCTTCCATTTTGATTTCATCTACATTCAGAATCTGCTTTTCCTGTTTTCACTTCTGACCTGCACTTCACACTCCCTTAGGTCCCAAATGCATCTCTTTGAGCACTTTTGGCATTCGCTACTGATACTGTCCTCCATGCTAACCCATCTTAAATCTCACCACTTTCCTCCTGGGAAGCTCACTTTCATGTTTTTGTTAGTTTGACCTAAACCCCATTAGCATTACTCTAAGCAAGTGCTATTCATTCTAGACTCTTTCTTGTTCTTATAATTTCTTTTCATTTCATTTGAGAGACTGTCACTCTCTCCCAGGTTGGATCCTGCTTTGTACCTGTTTCTGTTTTTATGGATTTTGTTTCTCTACAGTCCTGAAATTGGATTTAACAGCAAAAGTAAATTGATGAATACGTTTTTTGTCACCTTTTTCTTTCTGATTTTATTCTCTTAGCTGCTGGACACACCTTAAATATAATACATGTTGTACACAATTCTTCTATAATTTGAGAATTGCTAGAGATCGAACAGTAGCCTCAACTCAGGGAGAACAAGTTTCAGCATCATGCACTATTCTGTGGATGGATAGATGGATAAAGAGAGTGTGCTAATGTGTATTCCTTGTGCTGTATGTGTTGTATCCCAGGTTTAATGTCTGCTTAAAGTAAAGAAATGAAATATCAGGAAGTCTGTACTATAAACCTGGAGATTACAATATTTTGAGTAGAAGAAGAAAAATGTTACCTGTAATGGACTGACACACCTTCAACCATGTATGCAGCAATGTCAAGTTTAATGCTGTGTCTCTGCCCTTGGCATCAGCGTTAAATTACTAAAGTGGACCAGGAGCTGGTTAGTGGGCAGCAAAAAAAAATTATACAGAAGGGATCTGGCTACACCTGGCATCTGTCCTAGAACTATTACCCTTCCTTTATTTAGTTGTGAAATTTGCCAACACCATGCAATGACTAGCCAGAAAATTTGCATGAAATCAGATAATCCTATGAACTTGATAAACACTTAGAAAATGCACTGGGTGGGAGTTGATTTGTTTTGAACCTAGTTTTGTTAAACTTGACTTGCATGTATGGAATGTTATCTGATTTTAATAAAATGTTAAAAAAAAACAAAAAGCAGATTCAAGATAAAATATAGAAATCTGTTAAAAAAAAACTCTCTAATCTATCTATACTGTAAAATAATGCAAAGAGTACGCAACACGTGTTTTGCCCTAATTCTGGGCTCATCAGGCGTACACACTCACTGCACCCCTTCTCGGGAATCAAACCTTCGCCTCTAGCGCTGATGTCTGAGGTTCTGTATTTGAGAGTAAAACTATTTAAACCATTCTTTAATCTGCTTCTCGCAACTGAAAGGGGGCGCCGTGGCGGATGTTAGCCGACTTGCTGACCAACCACAAGCGTTACCTGGTAGGTAACCACCCATACAATTAGACTATGAATGCCTTGAATACATATATATATATACAGTATATATATATATATATATATATATATATATATATATATATATATATATATATAGTAATCCCTCCTCGATCACGGGGGTTGCGTTCCAGAACCCCCCGTGATAGGTGAAAATCCGCAAAGTACAAACCATATGTTTGTATGGTTATTTTAAATATTTTAAGCCCTTAGAAACTCCCCCACACTGTTTATAAATATTCTCCACACAGTTATACAGTAAACCCTCGTTTATCGCGGTTAATCCACTCCAGACAGATAAATGAATTTCCACGAAGTAGGATTCTTTATTTATAAATCTAATATTTTCGCAGTTAGAGCATAGAAAACCTGTTTACAACCTTCTAAATACGTATTTTAACATTATTAGAGCCCTCTAGACATGAAATAACACCCTTTAGTCAAAAGTTTAAACTGTGCTCCATGACAAGACAGAGATGACAGTTCTTTTTCACAATTAAAAGAATGCAAACATATCTTCCTCTTCAAAGGAGTGCACGCGTCAGGAGCAGACACTGTCAGAGAGAGAGAGAAAAGTAAACAATCAAAAATCAATAGGGCTGTTGGGCTTTTAAGTATGGGAAGCACCGCGATAAAGCCGCCGCAATGAAGGGATCAATGTGAAGGTAGTCTTTCAGCATTTTTTACAGGCACGTCCGCATCCGTATCTTCTAAGCAAACAGCCACTGTGCAAACAGCTAATCTGCTCACACCCCCTCTGTCAGGAACAGAGAATGTCAGAGAGAGAGAGAGAGAGTGGCAGAGAAAACCAAACAATCAAAAATCAATACGGGCTGTTAGAGCTTTGAAGTTTTCGGGGGAAGCATATCTTATATCATTGAGGGGTTTTATTTAATACGTAATACGTGCTCTGATTGGGTAGCTTCTCAGCCATCCATCAATAGCGTCCCTTGTATGAAATCAACTGGGCAAACCAACTGAGGAAGCATGTACCATAAATTAAAAGACCCATTGTCCGCAGAAATCCGCGAACCAGCGAAAAATCCGTGATATATTTTTAGATATGCTTAATTTAAAATCCGCGATGGATTGAAGCCACGAAAGTCGAAGCGCGATATAGCGGGGGATCACTGTATATATATATATATATATATATATATATATATATATATATAGTACAGTAATCCCTCGTTATATCGCGTAATCCCTATATATATATATATATATATATATATATATATATATATATATATATATACAGTATACCCTGTTCCACTACTACGTGGGCAGAGGCATCACACACTATTCATTCTTGATGCCTCTGCCCACATAGTAGTGAAACAGGACAGTGAACTATGATTCTTAACGAGATGAGAGAAGTCTCAAAATCAACCAGAATCTTTAAGCTAATTCTAGAAAAAAACCCGATTTAAATCCGTTAAGTAGTTCTCTCGTTTGCTAGCTAAGTGGAAGTAAGGTACATGCCCCGAGGCGGATGTGTTAATGAGGAGGGCCCCTCCCCTCGGCCCTGCTGTGTGTCTCTCGGATTCACGCAAACAAATGTTTGCCGCAGATGAACTGTGATACATAGCGCAATAAGACAAATCACAAAATCAACCGGAAATGTTCAAGCAAATTATGGAAAAAAAACCTGATCTAAATCCATTAAGTAGTTCTCTTGTGAAAAGTGGACAGACATACAGACTGACAGACAGACGTTGGATTTTATATAGAGAGAAATATATACTTAGAGAGAGATATATACACATACATACATCTATTCTCTCTCTCTCTCTCTCTCTATATGCAGATCATACGGCACGGCTGCAGCAGCAAGCCAGCAGCCGATTAAGCAAAGAGGAGGTTTAAAAAAATAAACTGGATTTGTTTCCCATTGTATCACCGTTTAAGAGCGGGTTTTGGAGGAGCGACCACATCTCTATGGGGTGCATTCAGCCCTCCTCTTCACAACGGGAGTGGCAGACTGGCTGCAACTGGGGGTACACATACATATAATGTAAAGTTGTCTCACTAACAAACTCAGTCACTCATCAACAAAAGCACTATTTCTCATTTAGTTAAAAGGATGAAATTTCACAGGATGGCACATCTATGTTATTAGGTATCTGTATCAGTAATCTATATCATTACTCAGGGTAAAAAAAAAACTCCCCAACACTGGAAAAAAACTAAATACCCCAAAACTTCAAAAATGCCTCAATGGATTTGATTGAAATTGGGTGACATAGAAAAAAGAAAATTAGCTGACACATGTTTTTTTATTTCTTGGAATTTGTTGGTTATAATGCTGTAGTGAATGAGGTATTTTTATGTAGCATGTCCTTTTTATGTTTCAGCAGTGATCATGCAGAGAAATGGGCTCTGCAGTTCATGCAAGTAATATGCAAGCAGAACAGCAACACTGTACAAGCTGAGGCTATAATTGCAGAGAAATGAGGCTAGCAGTGAAGTGAAAATGGCAGCTACCCTGCAAAAGAAAAAGAGATGAGGTGGTGAGTGGCATGGATGTGAAGCGGATGAAGAAAAAGTTAGGCGAAGTTCAAAGAAGACGTGGTTAACAAGTCGGTACATACAGTACTGTGAGCTCCTTCTTCTTCCTCATGTCGCAGTATAAAATACATACAAATTTAAAGTGGATTGGATTGCCGAGTGCTCTTATATACAAAACATGCATGCAATACTGCAGAAAACTAAGGTGTCCCTTTGGAGGTCAGATTGAGATGTGCTGCGATGCTCTCGTTTGCAAAGCAGAAACAGAGGACTGCTGGTACGGCATGCCAGCCATCATCAAGCTCTATATACAATGTAAGCCGGCATAAGTTTGTCTCTTAATACTGCATGTTCCACACACATCCACACTTTAGGCTGATGGTTATCTCTAAATTGACACTGAATATACAAGTATAGTTGCCTCCTGCAATAACTAGTGCCCCATCCAGCACTGGTTCCTGTCTTGCATTGAATGTTATAATCATTAAGAAACCAACCCTATCTTTAGATAAACAAATTAATTTAAATTATTTAAATGGTAAAGATTTGAAGAATTATAGTTTTATAAACAAACATTTGTGTAAGTTTATAATCTAAGGCAAAGATTAACAATTCCTGATAATGTATTACACAAAAAAATATGGCAAAAATAAGGTTAGTTTCCCCTGCCTAAGGTGCAGCTGCTCTAGCCATACCCATAAAGGTAATAGTGTTAATAGTCTATATCAAGTTTTTGCTAGTTTGACCTATAATACAGTACTGAAATTGTGATAGTAAGCGTTAAGCGTATATTTTATTTTGTCCTTGTCTTTATGTTGGCAACACATCTCTCCAATTTTGATGTCACCACACTGGTTACCTGTGTCATTCCGGATTGACTTTAAAAGTCTGCTTATGGTTTATAAAGCCTTAAATAATCTCGCTCCATCTTATGTATCGGAATGTCTGACACCCTATATTCAAAATCATAATCTTAGATCTTCAAATGAGTGTCTCCTTAGAATTCCAAAAGCTAAACTTAAAAGAAGTGGTGAGGCGGCCTTCTGCTGTTATGCACCTAAAATCTGGAAATAGCCTGCCAATAGGAATTGGCCAGGCTGATACAGTAGAGCACTTTAAAACACTGCTGAAAACACATTACTTTAATATGGCCTTTTTATAACTTCATTTTAACTTAATACTGATACTCTGTATGTTCAATTCATTATAATAACTATCCATAGTGGCTCTAAATTCCGTACTGACCCCAACTCTCTCTTCTGTTTATTTTTCCGGTTTCTTTGTGGTGGCGGCCTGCGCCACCACCACCTACTCAAAGCATCATGATGCACCAACATTGATGGACTGAAAGCCAGAAGTCTACGTGACCATCATCATCAAGTCCTTCCATGAGAACCCTAAAATCCAAAGAGGACTGTTTCACTTATGTTAGGTAGATTGCCCAGAGGGGACAGGGCGGTCTCTTGGTCTGGAATCCCTACAGATTTTATTTTTTTTCTCCAGCCGTCTGGAGTTTTTTGTGGTTTTTTTTTTCTGTCCACCCTGGCCATCGGACCTTACTTATTCTATGTTAATTAATGTTGACTTATTTTTATTTTTTACTGTGTCTTCTATTTTTCTATTCTCCATTTTGTAAAGCACTTTGAGCTTTGAAAATGTGCTATATAAATAAATGTTGTTGTTGTTTGGTTTGTAAAAGAATCAATGAACATAAAAGTAACATTTGCACATGGTCCTTGAAATGCATTTTATTGAGATGGCTCACACAGTAGTTTAGCTGCACTTACTGTCACTGACATCTTGAAGTCACACTCCAGGAGTGGGAATTATAACAACAGCCTGAACTGACCTGCCCTGTGGAAATATAAACTGGACACTGTGTTCCCAGCTGGGCTAAATGATCTGAATTGTTTCCTGTGAGATGTAATTTGTTACTTCATTGCAGTTTATCTGTGGGTTGCATATATGCAGTATAAAAACGTTTAACAGTGGTAAGTTAACATGTACTATGATGACACTCATTAACTACTATATTTACACTTTGACAAAATTACTTGCCAATTCTATAGCACTTTATTTTATTTTGTTTACTCCCTTGTAGTCATAAAGTAGAGTAATGTCTGAACCTGTGAATCTAAAGTTCATTAGCCTCAATGAATGATATTAACCTAATCATTTTATGGTTACTTGTTTACTAGATGCAACTGTTCTCTAGATATTATTGTAATATGTTATTCATCATTATGTTTATATACAATACCTTACATAGTTAAATGTAATTGTTTGACTGTTTTTTTAATATTGGGTTGCTTAATTAATGAAATAATGATTAATTACATTTATATAGCACTTTTCATAGACAGAGGGGGACCACGTCAACCACCCACTTAGATGATGTAACAGCAGCAATTATTGTGCTAGTACACTCACCAAACTAGCTATTAGGTGGTGAAGGGGTGAGACAGATAGTTGGCCAACTGGGGTTTGGTAATGATTAGGGAGCAAGGATGCACAAGGCCATGATGGGCAATTTAGCCAGGACATCTGGATATACCAAATGCTTTTTGAAAAATGTCCAGGGATTTTTAATGACCACAAGGAGTCTTGACCTTGGTTTTTTTGTCTCATCAGAAGATCGGCACCATATTTACAGTACAGTGTCCCTTTTACAGCACTGTGATCGACACACAGATGAGCTGAACACCTCTTCCAGCAGCAACACTAGCTTTTCTTAGATGGTCTCTCATCCAAGTACTGGCCGGGCCCAAACATGCTTAGCTTCAGGTGGATGACCTGTTCTAAAGTGCAGGTGAAATGTTATTATAATAATTGTTTTCTCTTAGTAATTTTTGTTTTTAGTACAGATAAACATTTCCATTTAATGCTGTCAGGACAGGCACCACCTCCCTGTTACACAGATACTGAAGGAATGGATATTTTTTTCTTTATTAAATGCTGCAATTGTAACATCTTAAGTTACTCATTTTGTCAAGCTTGTGTTCAGTCGAAAATTGGGATAGATGAAATGACAGGAAGATGAAAAACGCAAAGTAAATGTGCAAATTATAATCTTTAAAGAAGCCATGTTTAAATCAAGAATAGTAGGTCTAATCTGATTGCCTGACAAAAAACAAACCAAAATTGTAGACCAGAAACCAAAGCAAAAGATAGTCCTAAACTAAGAGAAATTTCAAAACTATGTTATAGCTTCAGTTACACTAAAGAGAATCACTTGCAAATGGTTTGTCGTGAACCCAATCCTAGAATGCTTAGTGAAGTGAGGAATCCTTTTAAATAAATGGTAACATAATGACACTCTCCGATCAAGTGACTGAAAACTGTAAACAATTTGAGCAAGTATTAAAATAGTGGCATCCAAAATAAACAACCACTCCAAAATGGCAGCGAGAGGATAATAATAATAATTATAATTCTTTGCATTTATATAGCACTTTTCTCACTACTCAAAGCGCTTAGAAATTGCAGGTTAAGGGCCTTGCTCAAGGGCCCAACAGAGCAGAGTCCCTATTGGCATTTACGAGATTCGAACCGTCAGTCATCCGATTGCCAGTGCAGATCCCTAGCCTTAGAGCCACAATGTAATTTATTGATAAAATGTCATTATATTGATAAAAGTTATGAACACCAAGAAGGACAACTTAAAAAAAAAAAAAAAGAAAAAGAAAACAAATCATTTTTATCTTTGATAAAAACCTACATTCATCACCGCCACTGGAGGATGGTTTAGTAACATGAATGAATGAATAATTCACATTATATGTTACTTTAATGCCTTGGCAGCACTCTCCCTCAAGCCATTAGAAGGCAATTGAATCTGAAATATTCACCAAACTAAAATAAACATCATGTGCTTACTTTAGACTTTGAAACATAATCCTTTTATTTTCTGGGAAAACCAGTGCTAGAGAATGAGATCTCACTGCAAACACTACCTGAGGTGATAGTCCATGCTGCGCAAAGCAGGTGTTCCTACTGTCAGGCAGCATTTCTGTAGGGAAGCCTGTGCACAACCTCCATGTCATTCAGTGAGACTATGGAGATGAGCCTGAGCCAACTGCCTAATAATGCAACTGATTAGCTAAAATGCTAGCCGACAGGTCCGCTTCATCTTTGAGCTAATGACCGTCTAACTATCAGTGTTTATTTTTGCTGTCTTCTCCAGTTGCGCATACAGCACACAGTCTCCCCTGCCAAAAGCCACCCTCGGGCTTTGCTTCTTTGTGTTAGCACTGAACTCGCAGCTATGGGAATGATAATGTGACTCTGACTGGCTAGGATTGTAATCATGCTCTATTATAATTTAATCTTAGCATATTTTTGGCTATATCAAAGAAGAAAAGGGCAAACAGAGTGGGCCACCACAACCAGGTGTGGGAAACCTCAGAATGATCTTTCCAGTGGTAGAGAGGAGACTATTCATGCTGACTCTATTATGATTTTAAAGTAAGCGGTTGCCTTAAAAGCAGTGGGTGTATCATGACTCAAAGAGACGTGTTTAATTGCTTTTCTGTAACTGTGCTAGATAACCACGTTATAATATTTAATTTAAACCATTTCAAAAATTAATGATTAAAGGGTCAGCATACAAGGGTCACAGCTCTGGGAGAATAGATTCAGATTCTAGCTTGTTTAAAGTTCGTCTTTGAGTTTGCATGTCTCTCTTTCCTAACATGTTTCTTTTTTTCCATCAGGCACTTTGTTTTTCTCCACACAATACAAAGATTTTCATTTTGTAGACCAAATAATATATGGATGTTTGAGAACATTGTGTGCTGTGCTGTTCTGCATGTCTTACTTTTTACTCTACTTCATTCTACTCTAGTACACTCTTGAATGTATCATTTACCACTCTTAGGCTGAGCAAATGAGATATTCTCTAGAATGAAAAATTCCTAATAAGCAGTAAAAGCAAGAGAAAAATGGTCTTAAAAATGTTAGATGCCCCAAGCACAAAGGAACTTCCCTTCCCTGATCCAAGGATTTACCATAAGGAGCAGTCGCTGTGACATCAAAGCGGGAGTCAGATAGACGATATAGTTCTGCTGAAAAGGCTACAAAGTACAAAAACCTGCTCCAAGGCTCTTTTTTCTTTTTTTTGTTTATCAGAGCACTGAAGAAGCTTGGAGCTGGCAGGATGACAGCTGCAAACTGCTGTGAGGCTGCAGGCTGCTCAGAGAAATAGAAAAGTGAGGCGATTTTCTTTGGTGCTTAGCATCAAACTAGTGGGGCAACACCTGAAGAATGAGAGAAGTAGGATGACTGTTGTATCTGAAAAGAGCTCTACAATCGCCAATTCCAAAAGGAAAATATATAGTATGTGCTGGAGTTCAATAGCCTAAGGTATTGTATTTGTTCCATAAACAAAGAAGAACTAGCACAAACCAAAGAAATAGCAAATTAAGTTTAGCAAAGTGAATGTAGTTTCTCATTTTAATTTCAATATACAGTACTGAAAAATTCTAATTGCAAAAAAAAGGTTTAAAAACATATACAATTTTTGTTTTTCTTTTATATTTCCAACTAGTTGTGCTACCTATCAAAGCTGGGTTGAAATCTAAGTCATTTCCAGTACAAGTAAACACTTTTATTAACACAACTACTTTTACAAGTTTTCTTTCTTCTCTACCAGGAGTTACAACACATTTTCTCTTCAGATGTTACCGTTGCACTCCTCCCAGCAAGCTTTTTCCTCCCTTTACATCCAACACTAGTTCCCCCAGGTGAAACGGAGCAGTCTCTTTATTATCAGACGTGGGATTACTTCTGGTGCCAATACACCAAATCCAGGAAGCACTTCTGGGTCAGACTAAACCTCTCTAAACTAGGGACAGCTTCTCCCACCAGCCCCCTGTGGTGGCACCCACACAACCCAGCACGGCAGCCATTGGAACTACAACACCCATGCAGCCATTAAGGTGCGCACACGGAACATCCACCAGATAGTTTTTGCCACCTATTATGCAAAGGGGAACCTGTCCTGGGAGACAAACTCATTCCACCCCTCCATTATCAAAGCCTCCCGGTCAGGTAAGGAACCAATCAACCTGGCTAGGATGGCAGCAAACCCATCTCAACAAATGGGCTGGTAAGGTGCAACGCATGCATATGGGAGTGTTCTTCTAAGGCTGAATATGACATGAATTACTTATCATAATTTGGTATTTGGTACACTGTATTAATCCCTGAGGGGAAATTGACTTTTTGTGAATTACAATGATAACACATTTATATAGCTCAAATTAATGTTGCGCACCTTGTATCCCTTGAGCTTTACTGTACGGGAAATTTTTTTTTTGCATTTTTGTGAAGCTGCATGGACCCCGGTTGAAGCTTCATTAGGCCCTGTGTTACCAATACTCAGTCATTAAATAGTATATGGCAAACTGGGTGTAAGAAGTATGTTTCTGGATTTCTTCACTGTGATTCTGATTATAGGGAAGTTGAACACTGCATATACATTAGCAGAACCAAGAAAATTAGGCTTAGTTTCCTATAGTATTCTATAATATGTGAAAACAGCTTCAGCTTTGCCGACCTATATCATATAAGACATGGAAAAAAATCTATTTTCAAAAGCCATGTAATAACTTGAAACTATATGGACAAAAGTATTGGGATGTCTGACCATTATACTAACAGGGATTTTAATGACACTGCATTCAAATACATAGACTTTTACATGGAGTTAGTCCCCACTAACAGCATCCACTCTCAATATTTTGGAGAGTTTCTGTGAGAATTTGTGCCCATTCATTCTGTAGAGCATTTATGAGGTCAGGCACTGATGTTGGACAAGAAGGCCTGGCTCGTAATCTCTGTTCCAGTTCATCCCAAAGGTGTTCAGAAGGGTTGAATTTAGGGCTCTGTGCGGGCCAGTCAAGTTCTTCTACACCTAATTCATCCAACCATTTCTTTATACACCTTGCTTTGTGCACTGGGGCATAGTCATGCTAGAATAGAAAAGGGCTCTCCCCAAACTATTTCCTCAAAGTTGGAAGCATGGCATTGTCCAAAATGTTTTGGTATGCTGAGGCATCACGTTTGCCCTTCACTGGAAGAAATGGGCCTAGCCAAAACCCTGAAAAACATTTCCACGGCTCCACAGTGTGTTTTACTGTACTCCACTCTGTCCAATGCTTGCTTGCAGCTGCTCAGCCATGGAAATCCATTCCATGAAGCTCCCATTTAACAGTTAATGCCAGCAAAAGTTTGAAACTCTTAAGCTATGGAATCAGTAGAGTGTTGGCAACTTTTACGCACAATGCACCTTAGCAGTCACTAACCCTAACCTGTGACTTTACGTGGTGTTCTGCTTCTTGGCTGAGTTGTCGTTGTTCCTAAATCTTTCCACTGTCCAATAATACCACTTACAGTTGACTGTGGAATTTCCAGCAGGGATGGAATTTCACAAACCATCTTATTACAGAAGTAGTATCCTATCACAGTACCACACTTTAAGTACCTGGGCGCTTTCAGAATGACCCATTTTGTTTCACAAATGTTTGTAAATGGAGACTGCATGGCTAGGTGATTGATTTTATAAACCCATGACAATGGGTCTGATTGAAACACCTGAATTCAATAATGAAGAGGCCTGTCCCAATACTTGTGTCCATAGAGTGTGTGTGCAAAGCTCAAAAAGTGAACAGTGGGCCAGTGTTGTCCCTTTAATTTCTCTTACAGCACTGAATGGAGATTATGTTTGTTTAAAATCAAAATTGTTCACTAGAAAATGTGTCTGCCTTGCCTTTATACAGTAGGCTGCACAATTATTCTGTGTACATCTCAGGTCAGGCTGTAATTACAGATGCTTTAAAGAGGATGGGCTAGGAACAAGTGAAAAACAAAATAAACTACACATCAATAAGCAGGACCTAGACAACACAGCAAACAGTCCTTGTCAGAGATCACAGTTTAAAGCTGACATTAACAGCGTGAAAAGTGTTTTAAAAATGTGTAAAGGCTACATTTGTTGTGAAAATCATTACAGACAACATTTGAGCAAATGCTTTTGGTGTAAGCTGGGAACCAAGATCTTAAATGTATTCTGACTTGTTTTATGCTCATATTTAAGTCCCGGTGGTAAATAACAGCATTGATGTTTCAGTGGCCATGACAGATAGAGGTTTATAGAAATAAATATTGCAGTCACGTTCACATGGTAATTCTCAAATTTTTTACTGTAACTCATTTACGAACTGTTGTTATGTGGATATAATAGTTGTGATCTCCACAATAATGATCTATACCAATAATCTGATAAAGCTAGCATCTGGAAAATGATCTTGCAACTAAGAAGTTTCTATTAGTATAGTGGTAGCTAATAAATAGCATATTTAAATAATATGACCATCATTTAACATAGCAGTTGATAGCAACATTACAGAATAAGGGCTTGCTGCAGCACAACTGTTAGTCATGTATAATCCATCACACAAACCAAGCCTCTCTGTAAAGGTCTTGCTACACAGAAGAAATTGATTCTCTACATGTAGGACTTAATTTAAACAAGTTCTCAGCCTTTTTGGCCTATCTAGTTTTGTTCAGTGATGAGCCTTTATTAGCAGTAATTTCAATGTAAACTAGCCACAATTTTTCCTGAATGACACATATTAACACACATCAGTAAACACATATTCAACATTTAAATACTGTGTGCATAATAGATGAAATACAATCGGTATTCATATAAAAATAACTTGACATGGTGTGCCTAATACTGAATCAAATTTAGTGTCTTTTTAATGAGTAAACTGGGCTTGTTTGATTTTCACATTTGTCAAAATCAGGGGTAAATGAAAAGAGTGTGGAAAGGAATAAATTTTATGTTGCTGGTGGCTGATCTTCTTCTTTCAGCTGCTCCTGTTAGGGGTTGCCACAGCAGATCATCTTCTTCCATATCTTTCTGTCCTCTGCATCTTGTTCTGTTACACCATCACCTGCACGTCCTCTCTCACCACATCCATAAACCTTCTCTTAGGCCTTCTTCATTTTCTCTTGCCTGGCAGCTCTATCCTTAACATCCTTCTCACAGTATACTCAGCATCTCTCCACTGCACATGTCCAAACCAACTCAATCTCGCCTCTCTGACTTTGTCTCCTAACTGTCCAACTTGAGCTGACCCTCTAATGTACTCATTTCTAATCCTATCCATCCTCATCACAACCAATGTAAATCTTAGATCTTTAACTCTGCTACCTCCAGCTCTGTCTTCTGCTTTCTAGTCAGTGCCACCGTCTCCATCCCATATAGCAGAGCTGGTCTCACTACCGTCCTGTAGACCTTCCCTTTCACTCTTGCTGATATCCGTCTGCCATAAATTACTCTTGACACTCTTCTCCACCCATTCCACCCTGCCTGCACTCTCTTTTTCACCTCTCTTCCACACTCCCCGTTACTCAGTACTGTTGATCTCAAGTATTTAAACTCATCCACCTTTGTCAACTCTACTACTTGCATCCTCACCATTCCACTGACCTCACTTTCATTTACACACATGTTCTGTCTTGTTCCTACTGACCTTAATTCCTCTCCTCTCTAGAGCATATCTCCACGTCTCCAGGGTCTCCTCAACCTGCTCCCTACTATCAAGACAAGCTGTTCTGCAATTGTGTAAGTTTTCTTAAATTTGGCAGTTCGATGTGCAACAAGACAATACATAAAGTGCCTGCAGGCTTGTTCTACAAACACGTTAGAATATTTTTTGTGAAGCCTCAAGATTTTCATGTTTTCATTTTAAAAAGCTGAACAATGGCCATCGCTTGCCATGAATCACAATAAAAGTAAATAAGTACCTCAGAAAATTTGAATTTCATGTTCTTTTAAACATTCATGTTTGGCAGGTTTTTAAGATACAGTAAATCTTGTGTGAGGTTGACACAGAGTTGGAAGAGTTAGTCTCCTAATGAAGCATGCAATATATGACAAGTTGTCCCCTGCTTGTCACCGGACTTATGTCAGTTGCCTATGACTGGGCACAGAATTAAAATCTGCAGTTGGTAGCCCTTTATAGCATCAAGTGTTTTTTTTTCCTTAATCTAACAACTTATTTGGGATGCACAGTGACCCACCATGGGTTGAGAAACACTGTTCTAAAGTACTGTCACTAATGCTCTGCAAGTTTTATTAAGACCAATGAAAGCATTTACTTTGGGATATCACCTTTTTTGAATGCTATGCTAATTTTAATAGAAAAACATTGCTATATTCACAAAGTAAAAAAGCTAGTTGATAATTATGCTGTACTAACCTATTCCAAATTATTCTGGCTTCTACCAGTGGATAAAATCTTTACCAGCACAGAACTTAATAAATAATTTATTAAAATAATAGATGGAAGCAAGGCAGTGCAATAAGATTTTTAATTTTTAATTAACACTCACTTAATCTACTGTATATTTCAAAGTCGCAAGCTGTTCATTTACATAACTTGGAACTAATGATACGTTTTACTTGTTTCCCACAATACTGGCACTTACTCATATTTACTTTGCCTAAAATTAAAAAAAAAAAAAAAAAGGAAATGATTTTTCTTAATGTACAGATTGTGTTTTCTTTCATCATTATACTGCATTTTTGACTGACTTCCACTCTGGATGGATAACCTCCAACTGAATAATTAATACAATATGTTCATTTATTTCAGACAAGAATAGTGTTGGAGAAAGAGAAGCAGAATGTCCAGAAGATAATTGGCAAATCAGATCAGTGATAACCCTCCTTGACATGCAGTTCTTACTTCATTGCTTCATATAACTTTTGTCAGGTGTACACGCCGATGACCTAGAGATATGAACTGCTGAGGTACAGAGAACCAAGGCAGGGTTCTGCAAGGTTAATATTGGTGTTCGTCTATGTGGTATTCTTCTAAAGGAAAACAGCCCAACACCTAATAGTATTATGTGTGCTTGCCACACCATATCTAAATGCTGAAGCTCTATGAGGCTTGAAAAATATATTGTACATCTTGGAAACGCAAAGCATTCATCCAGTATTTTGAAAAATCATTATACACAATATGAAGTGCAGATTTAAAGGCCGTGCAAAAATTGGAAAACAAGAACATTTGAAAAATGTAACTGACCTGTGTTACCCTTTTCATTTTGTATAAACCCAATTTTGTTTTGTTTTGTTTTATAAACCATTTCATCTGCCCATAAAAAGTACATATTAGACTTTTTATAGAAGTGCTTAATCCAATAAGCTAATTTCCAAGGAATCATGAACTGTTTAATTGTCAGTAAATGATCAACATTCATGTTGTAATGATAGATAGATAGATAGATAGATAGATAGATAGATAGATAGATAGATAGATAGATAGATAGATAGATAGATAGATAGTGTAATAAGGTGCTATATAGCGCCCGACCTGGCACAGACTGATGCAGAGGCACATACACAATAAACAGAGGCATTAATAATTCTTCCCCTGTGGGCACACATCTTCCCCGTGACCCACAGGTAATATACAGTCCCAATACAGCAATCACAACAGCACCAAACACTCTTCTCCTTTACCACCACTCCTCCTCTAGCTTAGTCCTCCTCCTCCCGACTCTGGCTCCTTGAGTGGTGGTGGCTGGCCCTTTTTATAACCCAACCGGAAGTGTTCCAGGTGCTTTAACACCTGGCCCTAATTGCACCTCCGGGTGGGGCTGAGGATTCGTCCAGCCAGGCTGCTGAGTCCATGCAGCTCCCCCTAGTGGCCATCCGAGCCCCCAACCAGGCTGTGGAGGACTCCATCTCCCATGGAGCCCTGCGGGTTGTTGGGGAATCATCGTCAGCCAGGGAGGCTGCCACCAAGCAAGGGTCTGTTTTAATCCTTTCCTTTGCTACTACCTCCAGGGGGTCCAGAGTGAGTCCTATAACTGGGCCTGCCCCTTTAATTAGCTTATTAATTTGGTGGGCCTCTCTTGAAATAATTCCAAAATGTAGAAAGTTATATTGGCCATTACAGATTTGTAGAAGATATAAAGGATGTCACTTCCGACACTAAAATAACACAGTCTACTAAGAACAACAGCCTGCTCCGCCCTTTCTTATATCATTTCTCTCTGCTATATGATGAGTCTAACTTGTCATTGATATGGATCCCCAAGTACTTGTAATAGTGCATCACCTCTTCATCCACTTCTTGTAAAGTGACTGGAAATAAAGGCTTTTTGGTGTGGTGATCTAAGCTAATCTAAAACTCTATGTCATACCAGATAGGCAATTATGCTATTAAAATACATAGGATGACATTAGGGTGAAGGGAACGAAAGGCTACACATGTCAGCTGGGTCATGCTTTATAAACTGAGTTTAAACATTTTTTTATTAGTACTGGCAAAACACAAAACAATATCTTGAGTTTAAAAATGCAGTTTTTATAGCCTTGTGTTAAAAGTAACAAGGCTCTAACTTTTATATTGGGTACAATAGTGTAGTAAATTACAATATCAGTGGGCATGTACTGGATGCTCAGTAAAGCATTACACATCTTTGTTTTCACTCAGCTGATGAGAATTAATGGGGAAAGATGCAAAATGCTGGGCTATCTGAAAATGAAAGCATGGCCGCACTTATTCAAACATTTAGGAATGGGCGGATAAGAGGTAATGACTCAGAACATTCTGCCTTGCCTAACCTTCTGCATATTACCACAGAAACAATATTCAGTCAGTCGAATTGTATGGCGTCAATAAGACAATGGTCATTGGTGACTCTTTTTCATTTCTACCAGAATGAGCGAGTAGCTGCCTACTCAGCCTGATGGGTATTCCAGAAGTGATTTTATGACTGAAAATAATGCACAAGCTTTGATTGCCATGATCTGTGTATGCCATACTACTGCTTATTCTATAGCTTTAGTACTGAATGAATGAACATTCTTTGGTTAATTAATGTCAGCATGTTAAAAAAAACAGCATTTTAAAAAAAACTTTTGCATATACACATTACATCTTAGAAGTTTGTTCACATTAATCAAAACTAAATCAACCATTGCTCTTACTATAGGAAATCTAATGCAGAAAGAATAAAAGCCATGGTCATGTTGCCACTTGAACATAGCCTCCCAGTGATTACTACCAATTGTACCATTTTACATACAGTAATGAAGCAGTGCTTTACCCCTACAAAAACAAACAGCCGGTTGCAGCATTAGGACCCACAAATCCCACCTGGCACATTATTTGTTAGAGATAAGAAAACAAAAGGAATACAAACAACACACACTTCACTACAAAGAAACAAGTTACCTACATGAGGCATCGGCCTGTTAAGAGGTGCTAACTATCAAATGTGTATATGAGCGGCTGCACTGCTTTCCCCTATTCCATACTTGCAAGCTAATCCCCTCATCTCTGTCACTCCCAAATTTATCATTAATCTGTATTTTGCACTCTAAAAGGGTGGCATCTTACCGTACCTCATTATTTTTGATGCTACCATGAAATGCTTGTTTCAGTTGTCTGCTGATGGTGTTTTATACTTGCTCACACAAATCCTGTTTTACAGAGGATGGGTCTTCGGAAAACTTAATTCCGGCTGTTGGCCAATGTTCCTTTGTTTCTTCTACCAAAACGAATGCTGAACCCTTCTTTGGCACTCACAACTAGCCATAAGTAAGCCGATTACTGAACATATAGCAATATCATTAATTTAATAGTAGTAGTAATAGCAGTAGTAGTAATTGTCATATTTACAAAGAACATCAGAGACCTGTTTGAGTACGACTGAAAGACGTTGGACTAAAATGAAAGTTATCAATGGCCTGTAAGACAACAGGATTGACAATAATCAAACAACATTGATAACATAACTTGTTCAAAATGGCCCAAGCTGAAACAAATAACGGGTTATAACAAAAATTGAACCACCAGACAAGTGAATAATCTTGAGTCAAACGCAAACAGTATAAAACATGCAAAATCCTAAAGAAAAACACCCAGGTAAATTGAAAAAGTCAGTGTCTGTAATTTTAGTGAAGGTCACAACAATAAGACTGATGGACACTGGGTAAGTGCAGGAAATTGCACTTGCCAGGCATCACTTAGAGAAAGACAGCACAGGGAAGGTTTGACTGAAGTGCTGGCCAACAGCACATACAGCAGTCCAACCACCTGTAGCACTTTTTAGCCATGTGTTTTAGTTGACAAACCATTAAAAGTATATTATGGAGGGCAGTGGAGCATGGCATGGATGTTTCTGTTTCAAAGCAGGCCTGTCCTATTTACTATATGTTCATAAAGTCTGAAACTTACAGTATATCAAAACAAAAAAAGGTCCAGTTCTAAGAGTATTTTACCATTTTCCTAATGAATCTTATTCAAAAAATATCTTATTGCAGTGTTTGCATTATTATTGCCACTCAACAGTAAGAAAAGAAATGTAAATTTCAGAGTTCATGTGCATCTTTTAAATCTATTCCAGTAGCCTCAGGCACAAGACACGATCCAGCCCTAGATGTGAGGGGTTGCCATAGCAGGGCACTCTCATTCACACAACTCCACACGGCCAGAGTAGAGACAGTAAGCAAAGCAACCTGCATGTCAAAAGCCTTTTGAAAGTAGAGCTACCTAGTATTGTACATTTGAATACAATCAAATGCTTCTGCTTCCTAAACTCTTTAATGTATAGATGGTTCTCTATTGTGTCTTTAAGAATTCTTTTCAGGGGTTTGCCAATGTTGCATATTAAGCTAACGGAAATATAAGTGGGCCTAATTATATTTTAAGTAATGTGAGTGTATTTACTAGCTTCCACATTTAGGAATTTCAATGATGTCTGAAAAACAAAACATATATTATGATCTGAATACGGTCAAAAGCTTTTATAAAGAATCTGACGATCCCAAACAATTTATTGCTCACTCCCAACAAATCAAGTATGACAAATTCAAATGGAAATGGTTTAGACTGGTTAAAGCACGGGTCCCCACCCTTTTTCAACCCATTTACCCAGTGACAATTTTCAAAAGTAAATTTACCCTGTTATGAGTTTAAACTTCTACTATAATAAAGCCATCGTCAAAGTGGAAATTTTAAGATACAGTTCATAACATTTTTATTTCGAGTCAAGTCGATTTTACTGTCATTTCAACCCTATGCAGTTAAAATGAAACAAAAAGACGTTCCTCCAGGACCATGGTGCTGCAAAGAAAACAGGACTACAGAATAAGCTGCACATTACAATGTAAAGTACATGGATGCAAGCATATGCAGACATTGCAGGACAGTGCAAAGACAGACACTGGTACAAATGAAGACAGTGCAGTGCCAACCAGTATACATTTATAATATCTAAAAATACAAAAAACAGTAGCAGGTTGTGCGAAAATGTTACAATATCTTAACAGAAGGAACAGATGTAAATGTGACACTAGAAGTAAGCAGAAGGTAACAGTAAAATAATGAATCACATTTGAAACGGAAATTACATATGACCATGCGAAATGGAAATTACGTATGACCACAGAACATATTACAATACAGGAACTAATCACTTCATTTGTGGATGCCATTTTTATATCGTCTTTACGAATTGTTATTATTTGTGTGAGAGTTATTTTACTGATATTGAAAAGAAATAAATACAAACACACCGATCTATCCCATAGAAGTGTGCCCTACGTCGCCCTCTCCCAGCCCTCCTATCTGGACTCCACCGCTGAGCCGTCTGCCACCAGGTGCATTCTGACAGAGAAGTTTTATTTATTCGTCCACATCACTGTCACGGAAACTGCCACATTGTAACTTTTTTTTAATTGCCAGTACTTGATAGTAGAAGAGATGAGGAAAACAGCTTTGTATCTTTCTACTTTTTACCAGCGCCAAGCTGTAAACAATGTGAAGACAAGACCGTCTTCAGCGGCGACGGGTCGTGAGGACAAAGTGGACACTGAAAGGCGTGGAATGTCGGGCTCTTCCACCGGGTCGAGAGCTTCGCAGTTTCGGTCAGCGTCCTCTCTTCTCACACTGTTTGTGACACTTCGAGTGCCCCATCGACTCCTGGGAGAGTGGAAATCTTTGCGAATGAGTGTAATCGGCGCCATTGAAGCAAGACTCTCTTTGTAAATTGCGCTGCATGACTACTTACTGTCCCTTAAGGTGAGTTCGGGTCACTAAAACCTCGCAACATTCAAAGTTGCTTTTGTAATGTATTCTTTTAACAACATGTAGGGTTTACATCTAAGAAGATGTACCGACCTCTTCATGTAAAGTATTGGACATGGGAATTGTTTGGACCTTCTGCCCATTAAGCACGGAACGGCAGCGTCCACATTTCTCAGAATAATTTTTCTCTTAAATTACAGGTAAACAGTGCAACGTTGTCAGGCAGAAATTTGGAGGATCATATTGGTTCCTGCCTTGCGCCCTGTGTTGGCTGGGATTGGCTCCAGCAGACCCCCATGACCCTGTGTTCAGATTCAACGGGTTGGAAAATGGATGGATGGATATACAAAATGTTATTTCTATACCACACCGGTCATGTAACGCCTTTCACAAGGGATTTCCTACCAAGAGATGATCCAAATACATTTAAGCTGCTGTTAGTACTACTTACCTGTTGTGTTATAGCGCCTTTAAAATGTATTTTACCCTAAAGCACTCCAGTAGTGCTTAATGTATCTTTACTTCTTAAATGTTAATGTTTTACTGTTTAATAATTTATATACTACATTTTATTTTTTTCCCTTTAACTCAGTGAGCGAAGCCACGGGGTAATCAGCTAGTATAATAATAAATATAAAGACATGATCTAGCTGAGTGGGAAGGTATGTTTATGTGCTATCAGTCCAGTCCCTGAGTGTTTATGAGGGAAGAAACTGTTACACCAGGGGTGCATTGGGTCTTCCACAATACTGGTGGCTTTGCTGATGCAGCATGTGGTGTACATGTCCGTGAAAGAAGTTCAAATAACAATAATATAGCACATAATAATGCAATTTCACTAATTTAAAAACAACTATTGATTAGTCAGAATGAAACTCACTGAGTCAAAGAAAGCATATCCATCAGTGAGACACTTGGTTCTCCTATTGGCACAGTTGTTGAAAGGGCAAGTCATATGTCATCTTTGAGAACTAATTGAGATCTTCACAACTTCAGCTTTTTTAACACTAAAATTACCAGAGCCTACGAAAAATCTTGTAGATCCGGCCCACCTTAAATCCGTTCGCACCTCTCTGCCAGCATCTTTTGTCCTGAAACTGTGCTAATAAAGACAAGCAGCCTGATATCCTATCCCTCCACTGCCAAAGAAGTTCTCCCAGCTCATGCCTTGATTGATTATCTGGGTGTGAAGTGCTGGAGTTTTAGAGTGGAAATAACACATCGTTATTTGGAACACGTACATTTCACGTGTGTCCCGTTTCTACAATAATCTGTGTAAACAAATTTTTAAAACAGAAACGTTTTTCATATTTTAGTAGTAAATGACAAAATGTAGACATAAACTATATAATGTATGAAGCCTGAAGTCCAAAGATCAAATAAACACTTTCAAAAAGGTTCAAGGAAAAGACAACAGCTTCAGTGGTGTAGTGGTAAGATTCGCTGACTTGTAATCAAGAGTCCCCAGTTCGATCCCGCTGCTTCCTATATTTGCTGTTTTCAGTAGTGAGCTGCTCTTATTGTTAATATTATACAATACACACATACATTTGGTTTGCGTCTGTAACAGATGGTGTATATTTATAGGACTTGTAAAAGTTACCGTGTTTTTTTTTCACTTTAATTCTCTCAGTCACGATCACGATACATACTACCTCCCTAGGGATCTGACGCTGTTAGTTTTTATTTGAAATCGGGAATAACTGTGGATGTGAGTGGTGTTTTGAGGCAATGAAACTGGACATTCTCTGATCTGGAGAGATAAAAGCTGACACACAAACGCTGGTGAATCTGCCTTCTTTGTATCTCATCATCACTTAAATGTTCCTGCTCACGCTGAATTAGTATGTACCTTAGGGTCCATGACGTCAAAAAAAAAAACAAAAAAAAACAGACACATAGGTATATATGATATTTGGAATTATTCTTTTTATGACCTGTATAGTACATTTTGGAAAACGTGGCACGGATGCAACATTATTTATATTCATTCGCATAACATCTTGTTATTGTATAATATTGAAATGTAGTAGCCTCCTCAGTCAACATATTTTCAGCCGATTAAGTATCAGTAAGGTTACATATTCAACAAATGAACTATTTGGAGTAACTAGCTAATACTGTATGCGATAGTTATCATTGTGGAGTTGACACAAGCTAACACTCCTGTCCTACACTTTTCACATCCTGTTGAATTCATGGCTTTCAGAATTAAAAATGTTGTGAGGGCAAGCAAGGAGCCCACTTTTTGTTAGAGATATCTTCCTTATCTACATTTAGGCCCTCCCATCTTCCTTTGTTCTGCATACTGAATTCAATTTCAATGCAAAATATTTCTTAATCTAATGCAGGATTGCAAAGAGACACAGCCTTTCCTGTAAGAATTGGATGTAAAGCAGGAATCAGCCCTGGAGAGAGTGGTGGTCAATCACAGATTTGAATTATTTAGTTTTAAAATGCTAATTCCAACAAAGAGCAAAATTAATAGAGTGCCTTCGTTGTCAGCTCCTAATCCACCTTAATAAAAGAATAAGTGTCTTTCTTTGTGTCCAACCGGTTGCTATGTGTCTATCATTTTAAAAGATAACGCATCACAAAAAGTTTTAGTAATAAAACGCATTGCCTCGGTCATTCCGGTAGATTAGGCATCACAAATGTGAACACTGCTTTTTTGAATCCTGTATCAAATAGCATATGACAGAGACATATACATTTCATGGTGTGCTGCAAACATCAATGCCGAGGTCTACATTGATTACTTAGATTTCAACTTGTATTTGATGGGAAACACAACTAGTGCAAACATAAACAACCACTTTGCTATACCTGAGGTTACATGCCAGCATTTTCTTGGTGCTTGAAAAATTGCAGATGAAAACAATTCTACCCAAACCTAAAATCACTGCTGATGTACAGCCTTGTCATGATCAAGATGTCTAATTTGTAGCCTATAATAAATGCAGACACCAGTAATGTGATTATTGTAGTAGTTTTGCCTTAAGCATATTGCGGAATCCAGCTCTGTCATCTCTTTTATTTTCTTAAGAGGTAACAATCATTTTGTATTGGCTAACTTAATTCATTTTTTGATGCCGATAATAGTAAAATAATTAATGATTCCTCGAAGTAGTGGAACAAACATTTAATGTACTGTACATAAGGCCTTTAAGTACAGTTGCTGAAAATACAAAACTGTAAAGTAGACAGGAGTCTGCAGTTTGATATATGTAATAAAACGGATTTTGAAAAAGATTCAACCAAGCAAAAATAGCACAATATCCCATGGGGGCTTCAACCTCAGTTTCTATTGAGAAGTCATGGATTTCTTCCTAGCTCACAGGAAAAGAGCCACTGCCATTTATGTCAAGTCAATCTGGACAGGGTAACCACTGAGCCTCTGAGGACCATGTGAGTCAGTGTATTAAATAATTATCTATCTATCTATCTATCTATCTATCTATCTATCTATCTATCTATCTATCTATCTATCTATCTATCTATCGTATAGTGCCCCTCATTTCTTTCTATCTTTAGTACATACTTAGTTGATTTTTCATGGAAACAGACTTTGCATCAAGCTCAGTACAGATACCCCTAACTTTGTAATATGGCTCACAGCAGAGTCCATGAAACTGTGGCTTGATTTTATCACTAAATGAACAGTCAGTGAGGGAGGTGCAATGAGCTGAATAGCCTTAAAGTGATTATTGTGAAACGGAAGAGTGAGAGAATGGAAAAGGTGTCATAATCAAATTTTTCTGGAAAAGGTAAAGCTTTTAGTATCTTGGCAGAGCTCTAAGCTTAGCGCTGAATTCAAGAGACTTGAGAGGGGTAAATAACCTCAGCAAAAAGTAAGAAAGTTATTGTTTACAAAAGCCATTTGGGAGAGAACAGCCTTCATTTATCTGCTGGAAAACACACAATAATATACTGTACTTTAGAGAAAATAAAAAATGAAATTTTCCTGAATTTTGTTAAACTAATTCAGCCTAGATTAGTCATTTAGAACTATGGCCTTATACAAGTATTCTGCTTTTTAAAAAAGTATTTATTGGAGGATGGGTTAATATATCAAAAAAATTGGCAAACAAAAAGGTGAAAAATAATTTTCTACATTTTATTAATGATGATTTACCATATTTATTTTAAAACTTAGTACTATCTTATTTTAAGCGATTCATTTCACGTAACCAAGCATATTGACACACCTGATAGCAATGCCACCTCATGACACTTGAACCTCAACTGGGATGACATCTGTTGGGTGTTTGCATGTTCTCCTAATGACCTAATGTAGGTTTCCAGTGAGGACACTGCTCCAAGGAACATGTGAGATTGTATGGATGTGCATGTAACAAACTGCGGTCCTGTTAGATCCTGGATCCATATGCTACCAAACAGACAGCTGCTTGAAACCCTATAATTGATAAAATGCCATCAAAATGGATTTACGAATGGGAGAAATTTTAGATATAACTTACACATGAAAACTGTATCCACACAAAATAAATGTCAGCAGTATGGATTTAGAAGTGCATATCGTACCAGAAAGCAAATTCTTTTGGAAGCTTGAGGATTGCATGTTCATTGTTGATTTTACAATTTAACACAGACTTAACAGATTTAACAAAGACTGATGTGGAAATGGTTTTGTTCTTCCAGATTGTATTTACTCTCTATATACAGTAGGTATTACCATAAAACATCTCTGAATAACACAGCTTATCTGACAGGCATATAACATTTGAGGCTGGTCTCTCTCTGCTAAAGCTCATTCAGCTTTCTGCAGCTTTCCACCCAAGTCTATGAAGCACCCTTAGTTTTAAAGGTGTGAGAGTGAGTCTCTTGCATTTTCAAAAACATTTATCATTTTTACATATGAAAAATATTTTACCTTCTTGACCTTACTATTTTAATATTTATCCTTGTTCTAACACACCCTTTCTTTTTCAGAGTTGTAAGGACTATCTTAATTCACTTCAATGAAGGATATTTACTGCAGTGTCAGTGTCAGTATCTACTTTTGTTTAAGTTACATTCAGTTACTGTGATTTGTTTACTGCCATTGTGTGAATTTGTAAAATACTGTATAATGGTAAATGGCCTGTATTTGATATAGCGCCTAACTAGAGTTCAAGAACCCCCCTAGGCGCTTTACAACACAACAGTCATTCACACGCTGGTGATGATAAGCTACTATGTAGCCACAGCTGCCCTGGGGCACACTGACAGAAGTGAGGCTGCCGAACACTGGCGCCACCAATCCTTCCGACCACCACCAGCAGGCAAGGTAGGTTAAGTGTCTTGGTCTCATGCCGGGAGCCAGGATCGAACCTGCGACCTTCCGATTGCTGGACCACCCGTTCTACCGACTGAGCTACTGCTGCCCTGACAATTACATTTTCTATTAAAGGCACTTTTGAAATTAAAGCCTGAATGATAAGTCCTTACATTATTACACATCTGCTTTCTACAGGGTGGTCCACATCTAATTATGTAGATCCAGATCGTTTGGATGAGTTTGATTTATGCGGGGACGATTCCAGTTCGTCGCGAAGACGATTCTTAATGTCGTCTGTTCGCACACTTCTCGATGGTCCAGGATTTTTCAGGTGATTTTCTATGTAATAAACTTAATAAGTTATAGTGTAATGAAAATTGCATAATTAGATCTGGACCACCCTATATTTATTATAACTATTAATTTATTAAAAGTTAAAATTTATGAAGAATTAGTCAAAAGCTTCTTAACAAACAGGGAGGTACTACAGAATTAAGCATGCATTTGTCAGGTTTATATTTTTAAGAAGGAAAATGCCATAGATGAGCATCCGTGGACTTCATTTAATATTAGGGAATCAGGAGCCTGATCTTACTTCTTTGGCATTGGTTATAAGGGTAAAACAAAACCAGGCTTGGGTGGCAATTTATCCAAAGGCACAGAGAAACAACCACATTTGTTTATAGAGACCCGGTTACCTATCCATCTACTTTACTTAAAAATGGAGGGGATGGGGAAACTCCAAGAAGGGGCTCAAAAAATAAATAGATAGATAGATAGATAGATAGATAGATAGATAGATAGATAGATAGATATTTATTGAAACATTAACCTGTTCTATTTGGTCTTAAATCAGGGCTCAAAGTTTTCTGAGGTGAGTAATTGAGACTGACACACAAACACACACACACTGTGGGTGTAACAAGTGGAAAATAAAAAAAAATGCAGCTAAAAGATGAAGTAAAATCTTTCGACTGGAGTGCTAAGTGACAGTACAGCGGCCTTCATTTATAATGTCTGTTTTATAACAGAAGCAGATAAAAAGAAAACAATAACTGACCAAAAATTCTGAGATCTTGACGCCTCAATAGATAAATATCCTTACAATAAAATGACCTCCTGCTTTTACCTCTGGCTATACAAGGCTCTGCAACACTTCTATCTTACTGCAGGGCACAATGTCAGGATGTTTCCTTAGTAACAAAAAAATATTTGCTTGGAAAGTAAGGGTACAAGGTTGTTCTCGATAGAGAGAGCTTGATGAGCTTTTTTCATCCTTTGTGGTTTTGAATTCAGAAGCAAACAGAACCCAACTGACAGTGTGAGCTGCAGAATGCATGTGATGCTTATTGGTGATTTGGTTCTACCGTATTACAGCATCAGCACAATTAATTAAATCATGGAGACAAAAAGCTGTTCCTCATTCAGTTCTAACTACTGATTTTTTGCCAAGATTTTAGCAGTAAAAGAAAAATATATTAATAGATTAGTGTCACAGAGTTTAAAATTATATGAAAAGTAACTTAGTGATTTTTCATAGGAAAAGTACAGGATTTTCATTGTAGAATTATTTAATCATACTTTATACTGTGAATATGAATACAAAGAAAAGTGAGAGAAAGCCAATGAATTTCTGTCCTCCTTTTACTTCGAACTGTGACAACACATCTCCCCTCAACCGCTATGTTGACATTCTCCGTACCATAATGCTGTCCTAACCCTACAAATCCACTCTAAATTTCTGCTTCAACATTGTTTCTACAGTAGTAGACCTCATATTCTAACAACGCTCATCATCAGGCAGGAAGGATAAAAGGGAAATAATTGTAAATGGCAGCACACATCTGACTGGACATCCTATCTCTGATATGAACCTTATTCTATGTTAATTAATGTTGACTTATGTTTATTTTTTATTGTGTCTTCTATTTTTCTATTCATTTTGTAAAGCACTTTGAGCTACATTTTTTTGTATGAATATGTGCTATATAAATAAATGTTGATTGATTGATTGATTGAACCGGAATGTCACATGAGACCAAATAAAAACGTTCAGTTGTTCACTTTAAACTGAAAGTGCCTTTTGTATGTTCCTTATGCATACAGGATCTCTGATGTTGGATTCATTATCAACTGCTGAAATTATGTGACTATTGCTAGTCTGTGGGAGATATTTAAGTAAGAATATAACTACTGTGCATCGTGACAATACATAAGAATACAAGGAATTTGACAAAGGAGAAGAGACCATTCAGTCCATCAAATCTGTTTGTTTAGCTAATAGCTAAGCTGTCCCAGTATCTCATCCAGATACTTCTTAAAGGTTGTCACAGTTTCTGCTTCAAGTACATGTCTTGGTAGTTTGTTCCATATTCCCACAACTCATATCATTAAGAAGTGCTTCCTGTCTTCAGTCTAGAATGTTCTTCTCCTTAATTTCCAAAATAACAATCACCTTGAACTTGACAAACAACTAAATACAGTATAAGCATTTAGAGAAATTTGGCATTAAGTAGCTATGCTATGATATATTTTTACAGTTAAACTTTTTAATATAACACTTTCATTTTTAGTAATCTATTTGAAATGCAAGTACAGTATGCACTGCCATATACTCAAAATGTATCTTACAAAAACCTCTCAACAAATAACATTCAATTAAAAAGATAAACACAGTGATAAAAAATGCATTTGCTTAAATTATGCCAATCAGATCTTCTGCTACCAAAGTGAAGTCATCCTGAAACTGTCTGAGGTTTGTCACACATGCACATCTGTGAATCAGCCTCCGGGCTCATCTGAATCATATAATACCACCAACAGGCCAAGCGGGGGCGCTCGCCTTAACCTTCTCTTCTTCCTTACCCTCCACAGCACCTGAGAGGATGCCCAGTGAATGTAGTTGATTCTGACCTTTCTGGTCTTCCGCCTTTAAAACCCACTGCTGACAGAAAGAGGCAGTATTGAACCAACTGAACCAGAGAGCGAAGCTCCCAAACACTTAACGACAAAGTGAAGACAACTGCCTTATTTGCCTTGCTTTGGTTTTCTTGTAGAGGTGTGCACAGCAGCCCTTACTTAACCCTAAATCTAACCCTCTGGTAGGACTAGAGTATGGCACTTTTCTGTGTGCCTGTAAAGTTTTATCACATCAGGGTTTAAAGGATTTTGCCCAGCTTGATTTTTGTGTCTTTGCATACCCTTCTGTATGTGTGGATTAACCATCCATTGACATAAAAATGTTAAATTAATTGCATGTCTTTAGTGGTGCCAGAATTGGGCTGGCATAGTACATTTTCAAATGTAATAAACTCAAAAATACCTCTCTTTTGACAGTAAAAGAAAAAACGTGTGCATGCACATTACGTGGGCTTGCTTGCGAATCAATGCGGAGACTTCTCCATCCCACACAAAGCAGCAACCTTTACATGGGAGAAGCAATATGCTAGTATGCTTTTCTAACAGAGCAGATTAGCATTAGAAGTGTTGATTCATAAAAAAAAAAAAACCTTTCTGGAGGCAAAACAGCACTAAATAATGGTTTGTCAAATTATAAGTGAAAGAAACTGCAAACTGCTCCAGTGATGCAGGCTGGGGCTGTGACCAAACAGCCTTATCATGTACATTGGCAACTAATCATTAGGGATGCATTTATAAAAAAAAATAGTCCATTTAGACTGGTAATCCTGTAAGGCAAATTGATACCCTTAACATATTCACGCTTGCAAAATGTTGTCAATTATTAAGCTTTAACTTAGATTATATTTGCTTAATAAATCATAATAATAATATTTAAAATTTGAGAATACAACATTGTATATGATTTGAATAGGAACCAAAATTGAACATTTTCAAACACAATTACTCCAATTCAGTGTAGCAGGGAGCTGTAGATGGCACTATTTATTTCTTTGATGTTAATAGCAAAGTTGAAAGCTTTTCAGAAATGCATTTGAGTTTAAAAGATGACCTTGGTGAAAAAAGAATTCTGAAAAAAAGTGCAACCAATAACACCTGATATTTCTGGATTAAAACAAATATTGTAAAACAAAATGTCCATAAAAGATAACAAGACATCCAAGCAGGTCCCCCGTCATCTGATGTAAAGTTCCAGGCAAACAGGACCCCCAATCCCCCAGTATTCCCAATCACTGTCCTGCAACATGCAGCCCCTTCCATTTCTTTATACCTGACTTTTCTTGTCCTCTTTATCTCTCTCTCTCTCTCTCTCTTACTCTCCCCTCAGTTATTTCAGAATTTCAACTCATTTGTAAATAATGTGAGCCCGGCAGAATGATGACGTAATGGAGGTCAGCTTTACTGCTCACACACATTTGTTACATTGACAGCAGAGACATAAAAATAAAGGATAGGAAAGAGGCCATACAGTACCCGTATTGTACTGATCCCCTAACTGTGATGCAGTTACCATAAGAATTCAGATGAGGACAAAATGTAAAAAAATTCAATAAAGCGACACAGGGTATTAAGCTGCCTTTATACCTTGTAGCATTTCTCAAGAACATCACATTCAAGTAAATGTGCATTTTTCTTGTGATATCCATTTGTACAGTAAGTGCTCTGCACATCACTACACTTTTATCACAGACATAGCTGTAGCTATACAAACCAGTTCCTCTTATGTCTGTGGGTTTTTCTCCAGGTATTCTCATTTACAGTTTATTATTTCACATCACATCACAATTGTCTGGGCCTTGTTTACAGTACCTGTATATGAGTAATGCAGGCCTCGGGAAGTAGTGGCAGTCCAGTGCTTCTCAGTCCTAGACAGGTTAGGGTTTACCACAACTCAAAACATGAACGAATCAGGCCCAGTCGATAGATGGATATGCATTTTTTCATTTTATTAATCTGCTGGTGAAATTTGAACCAGTGATGCCACTAATTCAAGTGAATCTTCTTAGCTGGTAGTCCTTATCACTTTTAAGTTTTCACCACACAGCATCTGGACACTAAGTTTTTATCATTGTGGGTTTGTGTTTAATGCAGTATAATTTATTGCATTATTTATGAAATAGATATTTAGTCTGTAGTGTGCAATGGCCCACAAGAAGCAAACTTTTAAAAGGGTTAATGTCAAAACTAAATTGTTATCATGCAGGCAAATACAAGATCAATTAATAAAGATAAAAAAGTTAGACTAAAAAGTTGAAAACAAAATGCATTATAGTGTACTCCAATTCTAATGTGTTAACTATATTTGGAGTACAAAATACAGCACTGGTCACTATTTTATTAAAATGATGTAGCAGGTTTTGAAGCTCTGTAGACAAGAATAACTATGCAAATTCTTAATGTAAAGATTATATTCTCCACAGTAGTCAACAATAAGGCGTCAATCACACCAATATGTATGCAGAGTCACACACATTAAGAAAACATAATTTTTTTTACATTTTTATTGTGCATAATTGTATATGCGTTTCTGCCCGAGATGTTTTTAGAATATCAGAACGGACTATTTAGCCTAACAAAGGATGGCAGTCCTATCCACTTATTTCTTCTAAAAAAACATCAAGTCTAGTTTTGAAATTCCCTAAAGTCTTACTATCTACCACACTACCTGGTATCTTCTTCCAAGTGTCTATGGTTCTCTATGTAAAGAAGAACTTCCTAAAGTTTGTGTGGAATTTACCCTCAACAAGTTTCGACCTATGTCCTGTGTTTTTGATGAACTCATTTTAAACTAACAGTCTCATCTGCGTAGTACTCATTCCCTTCATAATCTTAAACACTTCAATCATATCTCCTCTTTTGCTTACCCTGTAAAGGTTCAGGTCTTTTAATCTTTCTTCATAATTGTTTCACTGTAGCCCTTGAATGAGCCTAGTCGCTCTTTTCTGGACTTTCTCAAGCACTGCTATGTCGTTTTTGCAGCCTGGAGACCAAAACTGCATGCTGTGTTTCAGTAAAGGTGTTTAGTGAAATAATAAAAAAAACAACAACAAAACACTGGAATCTTTTCTATGTGCACATATTGTTTTGGACCATGTTGGGTTTTATGGTTGTTCTGACAATATAATGCCCATTTTTCTAATTATGGTGATGGTAATCAAAAAGACATGTTGGAGACATGATACTAGGTAAATTCCATGGTGCTTGTGGCCTTAATTTCAGAAAACAGAAAAGAGTAGTTCCTAGAGAATTGTAAGTGATGTACACCTTGTGTTTTGAAGCAGAAAATAATACACATGATGCTGTTTTTTCATGTGCAAACTTTCTAAAACTGCACTGTGCTCCTTCAATGTGATATGAACAGGGGCCATAAATGATGATTGATTTTACAGTTGAATTAGGGTTTATCACTGTTATGCAAGTGGGGTAATAATGTAGAGAGAAGCAGGTGAGTTACTGCACCGTGAACGAGGCACAGATACTTACTTAAGGTCGTAGTAACTCAAAAATGCATCTGTGAAAAGTAACCCAGCAGAATTCTTAAACATACATTTTGAGGACACAAATGAAAATTAAGTTGACTGATGTACATCCTGGAGTGTCTCACTTCTGGCCATAACCATCTCCCCAGGTCACCTTTAAGGCTGCATAGTATTTAAAATCTCTTGGCTGTCACCTGAGGCGTGTTTTCAGCTCAAGTCTTTTACTGTTTAACCTGTTTCTTTGCATATTGCCACTTCTTTAACTTAACTCAAATTTGTAGTAATCTCGTAGCCTTCTTTTGTTTGATGCCATCCATGCTAATAACCTTAGGCCTCTGGATCTATTGTTTTTCTGCTTTTGCTTTTGGCATTCATCTGTTCAGTATTTTGACTATGTCTTCACCTGTTCCTGACTGTTAATACTAATCAGATATATGTACCTATCCCTATGTCTCTAGCATTACATACTCAAATGATCTTTAAATTTGCTCAGTATGAACTCTTAAGGGGCACACGCAAACCTGGACATTCAAGGAATGGATAAAGGAAAAGGATGTGAAAGGCCTTCTGCAAGTCAACCCATTGTGGCATGATAACCAGACAGTATTTCTTATAACTCAAAGGGTTTTTAACTACCTGGAATAACATAGTTTATGTAAAGACATTGATGCTTTTACAAAAATGTGGCCAGCTATGATATTGAGATAGTGGGGCTGCTGAGTACATAAAGGAGCTTAACAGAATGAGAATTCATCTCTGTTTTATACAATTTAACTTTGTGTTGTTCTTCTGAAGCAACAAGATGCCTCTTCCATAAGTTAAGTGCATACTGTATATCTCGTAAAGAAGGTGTCCAAGATAAACATCAGATGTGCAGTAAAAGGTCAGGGAAAGGAGCTTATAAATAAAGCTACTAAGTAAATATGAGAATGCACAGCAAGGAAAGAAGAATGCGAATGAGAAAGAAGAGCAAATAGTCTACAAAAAGCTTCATCAAGAATTGAAGTAAACCCACGTTCTAGAGTGTGATTCCTTGGGCTGTGTCTGTTTGTCTTATTTTTGTAATGATACACACTTTGCATGGATATGAAGATATTGTATTTCCTACACACTGACCGTATGTGATTATTTTATAAAAAAAGTAGCCTTGTGCATATCCATCATTCCAGCTCTTTCTTTGCTGCAGCCGCCTTTGCTTTTCAACAACTTGTTGCAGGTGTTCATGCTGCAATTATGCTTTTTCAATGATTCTCCCCCGTGCCAAAAAGAATTCATTAGCAAAACTAATTGCCTTGATTATCCAGTCTTTTTTTTTTTTTTTTGTTTTCAAGGTCTAGCCTTTTTAAACAGTGTAAACAATTACAACTAAATTAGTAATAAAACTGACATTTGTCACTTTTCTCCATTAATCAGAAATACTGAATGACTGTGTGGGTGTTAACAACCTCCCCAGTGTCAACTACAGATTTCAGCAAAAAATAAAGACAGTGAATTGTCTGCACTGTACATGCTTGATTCATAGCTGAATGAAAATGTACATCCAAGGTGGTATTCAAACCAAAGCAACACACTTTCAAATAACTGTCACAAGCTTCAATGAAGGACTGGCACTCCTTCAAAGAGGTAGTAACTACCTTGCACCCAATGCTGCTGGGACAGATTCTTCAAACTTGTATTATTTAGATTTAGAAACCACATTGATGGATGGAACAAGATGCAGATAATACACTTCCCTTACCTTTAAAATTGCTACCACAATACCCCTAAAAAACATAGTATCATCTTCTAAAATGTTGTCCATACTGAATGTTATTTGTTGAGTCTGTGCTAATTTGTAGGCCATTCAAAAAAGCATATTAATTGATTAAAGAGTTCAGTGAAATGAATGGCTCATCTTCAGGGATGCACTGAGTGAATATCAGCAGCTAGCTATTTTGATAGACAACAAACTGAATAGTTGAAGAAGATCTCAATCATATATTTACTACAGCTTAGATTAAATAAATATGGAATAACTGTTATGCTGCCTTCACTGTTCATGAACCAAAAATTAGCTAGCTAGTTAATTACTGTCACAAATATGGAGTAACTGGGGAGGGCAGTTGTGTACTTGTTATAGGGCATCCCTTGAGACAAACAAACGCAAAAAATATTTTTAAGTACGTCTACAGTAGGGGCTTTATCATAAATCCCAAAAACATGCATTATACATTTGATAATTAATAAATGCGTGAATGAGCCCCAAGATACGCTGGTGTCTCATTCAAGCTTAATTACTAACTTGGCCTTGTTTTTGCCAGGAGAAAAATAAATGGCTGGTCATCTAAAAATGTTTTTTTTTTTTACTCTTGCGAGACAAAGCCATTTGGGCTGCCCTGCTTTTCCAAGGCTGGAGTATCACCTTAAGATAGAGAAAGAGAGTGAATGTGGAAGAAACAAAGGATCATTGCCCAGAAGATGATTTTTGTACCAGGCTAAACATGAAACACAAGTCCAGAATCTTCATAATATGGTACTGCATTTCTGCTCTTGCCCCATTTCCCAGCAGTAGTCACAAGAGAACCACCTCCATGAAATGGTAAAAACAGTCAACCACTTATCTCTTAACTGAACCTGCTCAATCTACTGTAATTTAAGGGTTATTGGGAGCCAGATGGTAAACCTATAAACAACAAATTATTGCACTTAATATTCATAAAAAATAAACATAAACAGTATACACATTTAATCAAAAAAAAGATAAGACAGCTTTGGCTGTTGTAACATCAACCCATATGTCAGTAAATACGATCTCAAAAAAAAAAAAATATATATATATATATATATATATATATATATATATATATATATATATGTTGTGATGTAAGATTTTGCATATAACTTGATAAATGTTTTGTATGTCTTTATTTATAATTTAGGCAAACCAAGTGGTGAGAGGTATTTATGTTTGCACAACCCCCAACCCTTTTTACGACTGTCTCTGTAATTTTATGACAGGATTTGGGGGGATGTGTCTTTAACCAGTTTGATCTCCCACACAAAGCCAGGTTAGTGTAATATATGGTCTTGGGGGGTCAGGAGATAAGATGTTCTATTTCACCCATTGGTCTGAGGTATGGCTGTTTGGAATTGGCTTGTCTCAGAGGCCTTTAAGTACCATGATGTCCTATTGGTTCTAGGAATTGGAGAGAACATCTATAAATGTACTTGCTCAACCACATTCTCTCTCTGACTGACCCACATATGAAGAAGCAGCTCTCTTGCTAACCTGTGATGATGAAGACAACACAATGAAGAGCACAGCTCAGCAGCCATATTGAACAGACATGTGGCTGAAAGCTGAGCACCAACGATGCCTTAACTAGAGACATTTTAAGTAACTGCAAGTCTGTGTGCCACCTGAATTACACATCACCATTTTATCAGGTTGTATGGTTGCCAATATTCAAATGTACTTTGCATTTTGTTATTATTTATGAATATTATCAGTAATACATTATTTTATTTGTAACTTAACTCCTGCTTGTCTTTTTATTACATCTAATTGCCTGAGGTTATAGATATAGAAGGGAAGGTGGGGATAAGTTATATAGTGGTAAGTCTGTGAGATTAGGTATTCTAAGGCTACATATTTAATAATACAATAGGGGAAAGTAGAGCAATACATATATTACTCTACCAAGATAAAACAATATATATATATTTATTTTATTTTTTTTAAATGTATATAGGCCACATAAGCTCTTCCAATTAATAACATCAAAACAAGCATGTTGCAATAAAGAATAAACTAGCTCAGGTTCAAATCTTGTCTTTGAGAAACACAAGATTTTATCACAGCTAAAATGGTGTTCAATGAAGCATCACTTCCGACATGGGAGTAGCAATTTTAGCAGATGGCATATGTGGGCCTCCTTTTGTTTAGATTACATTGGTTAGCTTCAATAATAAAAGCCTGAGAAATTAGTGGCTTAGTTCTTACATGGGAGTTGGATACTAGGATGCTGGTCAAGGGCAGACTATAGTTACTGGAGGCACAGAGCTGATGGCCTTATTCTTAATATGCCTAAAGAAACATTTATGCACAAAGACGAGGACAAGATGCAAGTGTGGGGATGCACTGCAGATATTTCTCAAAGAAAGCACCCACTTCATGTCCAGCAGTGTGGCTATTAAATATTACAGTCATCAAAACCTTAAAATATAGAAAAGAAAACCCTGCACTGGGAACACTGACTTTCTAAAATATAATTACATTCCAAACCCAAGAGAGCATTTTCCCCGTTCATCAGTTTTACTAATTGCATGGCTCATCACCATCAGCACCATACTGCAGTCATCATCATGCCTCACGTGTGATCTATTTAAAAAAAATAATAATAATAGAAAAAGAGAGAGAAGTGCTGACCATGGAAGGCATGTGAAGGTCTCTAATAAATCTTTCTTTAATTTAGTTTTATCTTCAGTTTCTTTGACTAGTTAACATTTTTCACCATGTTTCAATCTCTAGTGGCTACAAATCCTTCAGCAATAGAGATGCTTGCATTTAAGCTCATACATGTACAGCAGCTGAAAAGCACAATGAAATATTAACTAAATAGGTCAGCAGAAAAACACTTTTCAAATATCTAAAGTTGTTCAAAATATACTTAAAAATAATGTTGGCATTTGGGAATTGTATGTTGTTTTGCTGGGTAGGCAGTATAGCAATGAACTAGCACAACGTATACATTAGGGTTTCCCAATTTCAGTCCTGGTGGACCGCAGGTTTTCGCTCCAGTCCAGATTTTTAATTAGAAGCCAATTATTGCTGCTGAAGCAGTAATCGGTTCAAGCAACATTTTTGTGTTTCATTTTATTAAACTCTCATTTTAAGATCCACAACCCTCAATGGCTTATTTCAGTCTTATCCAGCTGCATTCACTGTTTTAATTCCTTCTTGCTTTCTTAACCAGCTGCCACTTAGCAATGACCTGAAAATGACAAAGGATTCAGCAATTCACCAACTGACTTGGTCCCGTTACATCTGTGTGTTCTTCTTCTTCTTCATCTATTTTAATAAAATGTTTGGCAAGAAATGGATGGAGAAACAGTGAAGGACTCAGAATTACTAATCTACTCTGTGCCTCTGAGACTGCCTTCTTTTGAAAGAGAGAGCTTTTCTCTGTGACACTCACCTCAAAATACTGACAATACATTCGTTCTGTCAGCCTGCTTGTCTGTCTGTCCGTCTATCTTCTCCTATTAGTGAACCATACCCAATCCACACTTCATATATTGGACATAATGGACTCATGAGAAACCTTAATTCCCCTTCTAGCTTAGACTACAGTCACTTCCAGAGTAAGTGATGGATCTTTAAAGTCTAGCAGCCACCCATCCACAGTGCCTTGAAGTGGCACCTGAGAGTGCTGAATCTGAGCCTCCTTCCATAGCCCTTAATAAGCCAGGCCTTTACTATATTACAGGTTATTTAATGATGGGTAGCTACAAAGCGCATGACTGTGAATGGACAATATACTTCTTTTAAATAAAAAAAACTGAGGTGAGGATGTGATTGGATATCATTGATAAATGTCTGTACTATTTAAAAAATAAAAATAAATTACTGGGAAGGACCCATCTGTACAGATGACAGTAACCCTCAGCATAACTGTGAGAAGTGGCTGACTATCAGCTTAGATTCACAGTCTCCCACTCACAGCGGAGCCAAGAACAAAGTGATCAAACGGCAGTCAGAGAATGGTCACAGCTAAGATGGAATGATATGCTGATATATAATAACATAAAATATCACCAGGACTGTATTAAAATCAGCATTGTATTTTCAAGTCATTTAATGACATTCATGAATTTTCTAGAAATTATCTTTTCATTGCAAGTGAGCCATTTACTGACTGATGCAGGGCCAATCAGCATAACTTGTGCCGTTTCCACCAGGGACATGTGGTCAGGGGAGGCAGGTGAGGTTCTCATGAAAAGTAAAAAAAAACTAATAATAATAAAATATAATAAATTTGTCTATTGGTCTGTGCTATAAATTTGTTTTCTGTATGATTCCAATAATTTTGATCATTTTTATACTCAAACTCGCTGAATTGGCACATTTCTGTTCAAATACAGGGGAGAAACGCAAGGTGCGGCAGCGACAAGTTCAGCCTCACCTCGGACTGCGCTATCCCTCCCACATCGGGTTGATGCATGCAATTGGCGCATGCATGTTGCTGTCTTTCTGTATGTCGCCAATATAATGTTTGCAGAGAGGTTTATTGTACACTCTGACTTTCCACAGTATCTTTAATGAATGTGTGTTACATATTTGGTCTTGCTGATTGGAACATAAAACTGCAGCGAAAAGGCACAAGGTGAGGCAGACAGCACCGTGCTGCACTAAGGGGGCAGATGTGAGTCCAACAGGTGCTTGTTGTTGCAGTTCTTCTACGCAGAGGCTCTAGGCACCAATAAGTTAACGATATCAGAAAGTCAAGTGCACTGCAGTGGTTTGTTTATTTTTATTTTTTATTTCGACTGACTGCCAAAATGGAAGATTAAGACTTTTAAAACTAAAGGAAAATAAGGTGGAATTTTAAAAGAAAGTGATGGAGATTTTCATGGAGAAGGATAGGCGCATGGACTTCGTTTACAAATAAAGGTAAGACCATAAACGGTTTCCAATTTTATAAAAAAATAACTAAGAAAAAAACAATCCAATATTAATAAGCTACATTTTGACCTTAAATAAAATATTCTTTTGTTTTTCTTGTAATCCTTTTGTTGAGCAGTTTGTTTTAAAATTGATTAAAGTATCATAATTAAAAGCTTTTAAAAACAACTAAATATTTCAATTAAGGTCAAAATTGAAATCTGTTTTTTGTACACCACTTTATACTTTTATTTGTATTGAATGAGTATGAATTGTGGAATTACAACAGCAAATTTAGAACACATGGAGGGTGCAGAGCAAATACGCACTCTCTCGCTGCTACAAATGTAACGTTCTTTATTAGTCAAATATGTACCTTACCTAAGTGTGTGTAAAGAATGATGATGAGATATTAAAATATAGCCAGCAGTCAAAGAGTATACTGCCAAATGAATAGTGAATAAGCTGCTCTTTTGGGTTCATATATTTGTAAATCTGACTCTGAAGGAGTCAGTGCCTCACCAGCCATGAACCTCACTGCACGTCACTGGTGTCCACATACCATGGGACTGATGGTACAAACTGAAAATACCACACCAACGGCTTGAGAACTTGAGCTGCAAATCACATGATTCTCAGAAAACAAAGTGGCAAACATTTAATACATTTAGTGTGCTCTTTAATTTCATTAAAAATAAACTGCTTATCTTTCATTGCTTTTTTACAGAATAAGTTCCAAATCAGCAATGACTGAGATTGGAAATTTCCAGGAACATGCTGAAGTGGGGCATTCTGAACTGCACTTGAACACTTTGCATTGGTTTGGAGTGTACAGGCTAGAATAGAAGGGCATATAAATAAACTCTAGACAGACATGGTGTGGACCAACATTAGATATCAGGACTATGTAATTGTAAGACAGTAGTCCTGACCATTAAACCACCAAGTCTTACGATAAATGCAATCAAAACAAATCCAGCATAATTACATCTTTAACATGCTATTTTGACAAACTTCTAAATTGCATAAAAAAATGTTTAGAGCTAAATCTGAGGACGAGATTCATGTTTTATTGTTTCTTGCAGTACCTGTAAAGGTACAAATGAGGGGTTGTGTTTCTTGCATTATGTGTAGGACATAAATACTGTATGATCACTTGCCATTTATTAATTTCTTAATCTATCAGAGGAAACATTTACTTAGTGAAAGGCATTGATGCAATGCCAAGTAACCAAGACTTGCTGTTTTTTAGACTTAATTGGAGAAACACTATAACTAGCTCAGCTCCAATACAAAAAAGAAATCATTTTGAACACCATTGGCGGCCAAAAAAAGACAGCAACGCTTTTATGGGATTAGATTACTTGTCACATTTCCACAATTGATGCATAAGTAAATAAAAAAAAATTCATACAAGCTGAAAAAATTCATGAAAGACCAAAAAAAAAAAATCTTCCTACAGCAAATATAGAAATTGGATTTTGCTCTTGGCACTATAAACCATATGGTTAGACATAAAATTTTGTAGGTTCATAACTGGCATCATGACTCAAACAATCCAGCATATACATTTCCAGAATTGGTTTCCATTCTTTGCAAAAATGTTCTTTGTGATGTGGTATTTGCTCATGGAAGGCTTTCAAGCAGTATACATCCTATCATTTATTTTTAGGCATGAAGAAATTCAAATTCTCATAGACTTCAGCAGAGCATCATAAAAGACCTAAGGCTTCCTGTTTTGGGCAGCCAATTCAATTTTCATGGAATCAAAGAAGGACAAGGCAGCCAAACTCATAGCGATTATTTGGTCGAGCCTCAAGTTGTTAATACAAAGACCTGTAATTTTCTGCAAAGGCAACTGTTAAAGCATTAGCTCAATGGAACAGCTTGCCAAAGTGGCAGACGTGATTTGTTTTCAGATACGTTTCATCAAACTGTGATTGACGTTTCCAGGTGTTTGTTGAGCTCTTCATCTATTAAAAAATGAATGCATGGCAGCAGTTCTACTAATCCTAATACAGAATTGTTTTTCTTGCTGGTGCATGCTTCCATACTGGGTACCAGTTGGTGACCCAAATGGTAACTAACTTTGCATTTTTACATGTAGGTGTCAGACACGTGGCAAGAGACTATCTGTCCATCACCATTGAGATGAACCAGAAAAGGCCCTGACATATAAAATGTAGGTATAAGGGAATCATTTTGTCAGCATCTTATGATATATGATGATGAAGCTTTCCTTATATTGTCAAGTACAAGACTGTTGCCTCTGCCCAAATTATTTGACCTTAAGCTGATTGCATTCAGTAGAAAACATTTAGCAGAAAAGAAATATATACAGTGGCAGACATTCGGGTAAGGGCCACTTTCGGGACACCTTCGTAGTGGAAGGACTGGGGAGAAAACGTGCTCAGGGCATTACCTCCCCTGGATCGCTCGATGACAGCCCCACTGAGTTGCAGCACTGCCTTGGACTCCCACACAGCATACTGGAAGTTTGAGTTCAGTGGCTCAGCTCTGTTGGGTTTTGGGGGTGCTATGGGAACTACTTTGTTGAGCTTCAAACTTACTCAGAAGCACTCCCAGATCAAAGGGCCGTCGGAAGTACTCCCAGGTGCAACATAAAGGAAGGCTGCTGCCTTCATTCAGGGAGCCAGAGTCAGGAGGAGGGGGACAAAACTTGCTGGTGGAGCAGAGAAAGAGGAAGAGAAGATCAAGTGTTGTAGAATGTTTGCTGTAGGCTGTAACCGTGCCTTGGTGCTGTGGGAAACACTTGCTATAAGAGTTTCATATGAACAAAATCCTCTTTTTTATTTTCATACTGTCATAACTAAATACTTGATTTGCATTTATTTTTACTGGACTTAATTCTGTATTCTGGTTAGGTCAATTACAGTATATTGCCAAGGTTACAACCTACTATAGTTTTGAATTGTATTACTCTAGACAACTGGGAAATCCTTTGCAGACATGGCACTTAAGATTAATCTTTTTTATTGAACTGTTTAAATGTCTTCTTTAAGAGCAGCTGGGGGGTCTTGATGAGGAGCGAATCTCATAGACCTGAGATAATGCTGTCTTTAAGCGAAGCACTCAACACTGCTATTTAAGCACATACAAACCCTCTTTATTGTGCCAGAGCTAGATTAAAGATTTCTAATTGGATTTACAAAAAAAAAGGAGCAAAGTCACATTTCTCTCGATTAAGTGTGGTAATATGTCCTTAACTCACCATTGTATTACGGTAACTAAGCAGAAGAAAGAGTTGCAGGAGCCCAAGAATAAGTACATCTAAACAATGCTGCAACTACATAACTTTTCTGTTTCCGCTAAACATCTATCTCACCCTTAGATCAATGTGTTAAATGATATCAATTACGGCTACTTGTCAGTTTAATTAGGAGAAGTGAAGCACAATTACAGGGCAGGAGGGAAAAAAAAAGCTGGCACTGAACCGAGTACAGGGCCATCTGCAAGATCTACTGAAAATAACTGTTAAATGATCATCCAAAAAAAGAACATATGTAGTTTAAATGGCAAAAGGCATAAAGTGGAGTTCTCCCAGCTGAAAAACCAAACACATGACAGCAACCAGGTCAAAGACAAGAGGTTGGTCTTTTCTGAGAGCACACAGATTTTGATAATATTCCAGTAGAAAGGATGTGACAACATCTGAAGAAATACATGACAAAAAACATAGTCCTTTAGCTGTTCTATGAATTTGTAATTGGAATATATGTAGGCATGTATTAAAACCAATTACATGCCCACATTGTATCCAAGCAAAGCCTAGATTTGTGTCTTGTGTTGATTTCTTATGAATTAATTATACTTCCAACACCCTAGCCTACAAAACTGAGCAGATGTTCTCCAAAAGAAAATTGAAAAATCTTAGAATGGATAGTGATGCTAAAAGTATTTTGGTAAATCAATCTTCTTACAAATTGATGTGAAACCGTACTCTAAACAGTGAGTGTTGCTTCATAAACCTACCTAACAACTTCAATTGATGTTCTGCTGAGGAGGAATCATGGGTATGCAAATTAGTTTGCCAGTTTTAAGAAACACTGACCAGTTTTTGTTAATGATTCCTTTCATTTTCACTTAAATCTGTTAAGGGCCACAGTTAGTAGTGGCCATCCTGACAGCATTGGGTGTCATGCATAAATAACACTCGTATGGAGTACAAGTCACATTACAGAACACATACATGCACATAACCACACTCAAACTGGGTCAATTTTGAGCCCCCCATTCAATTAACACGTATATTCTGGAAGAAAATAACTCCTTCAGAAAAGCCCATGATGAACCCCTGAAATGGCCTAGTGTGAGTGAATGTGGATGTTTTAATGAGGTGGTCCTGCATTGTGCACTGTTAGGATTGTGAAAAGCATGAAAAGAGTGAATGTTAAGAACCAAGAAATGAGTCCACGTCAAAAAACCAAAAAAGGGTATTTACTCAGAAGGTAAAAAAAAAGATTTCCAATAATCAGAACGTTAAGCAAGATAACGGTCACAAATGGAAACCAGAACCAGAATAGCAAAACAAGAAGCACATGAAGTTAGGTTTTGAGTTTTAAGGAAATTACTCAAATCAGGAACAGTGAGTGGAGCATCGCACTAGTATTTAAAGAAGAAGAAATTAATAAACACTACTAGGGATCTTCTATGGAACAATAAACTAATGTCGTCACCCATAGATTTCAGTAAGATTGTTGCAAAATGCAGAAAATAATTTTCAAAGTGGTCCATTCAAAACCATTTTGTACCGGAAAACCAACCAAGTTGTCGCGGAGCCTCATGCACCATGCTGCCACAATAGACTCTGCACACCCCACCATAAAATGAACAGAACTGGTCAAATAGCAGGGGCAATTCTTATTTATAAATGAAGTAAACACAAGGGTAAGTCTTTAATATATGCTGCATCAAAAATGTCAGATACAACAAGATTGAGAAGAAGGGAAGCAGTTAATCAGCCAGTTAATCCTCTCAGGGTTGCTGGAGTCCAAATTCAATACCTGCAGCCTTGGGTGCAAGGTAGGACAGAGCATCAGTCCATCACAGAGCACACTTTAGCACACACACACACACAATTGCACTCTCACTTATGATCTTATTAGAAATAGCACATAAAACATCAATTATGTAGTTGATATTAACAGTACTAAATTGGTGCAACATGTATAAAGTTTAGGTTATTTAAGGAAACAGATCTGGCATCCTGGGTTTCAACTATGCACTCGCTTGCTGTCTGTAGAGTTTGCACATCCCCATGTGTGTTAGTACTGAACCTTTCCTCCCACATTCCAAACATGTGCATGTTGGAGTGGTTGGAGATTTTGTGTGGACTCCTTAAGAACAAGTATGGATGTGCCTGGGATGGACTGATACCCAGTCCTGGATTGGTTCTTGCCATGTGCCCGATGCTGCCATGAGAGCTTCCAGTCCCTTATGACCATGATTTGGATAAATCAAGTCTGACAATGTAATGTAATGTAACTTCATGTTATATAGCTTATTAGGAGTGTTATCCTGATAATGTCTTTCTGTATTGGAGGCTGTTTTTTGGTCCTGAAGGAACAGGTTTCTACTGCAACCAGCTTTCTTAATGATAGCTTTTAAGATTTAGTGTCCCGTTTTTGCATCTTATTAAATAAGATTGCAATTATTATACCAATTAAACAGACTCAAACGTTACATATACTGTATACTAAGTACCCTGACATTTTCCACAGGGTTTCTTCTATAAGATTTCAGAAAGATGATATGAAAACAGGAATAAGGAGTACATAAGGCATGCTAATATGTGTTTCTATTAAATAACATTAAGTTTTGTATTTTAATGCATTTTTGGCATAATGGCTTTGAAAAGTAGCAAGGTATTGTATGATGGTTGGAGAAGCAAGTAAGAAATTCTGTTTTCTATCCATGTTACAATACTATTTACATTCACCTGAGGTTGATTTACGTATTTAACCCGTATGTATCTGTGTGATGAAATCTGGAGTACTCATAAAAAAAAAAAAAAAAACTGTCCAGATATGGCAAACTCTACACAGATTTTAACTGGGTATCAGATCCATAAAGCAGAAGTACTAACAAGTATACTATGGTGTCACCCAGGAAGCAATACGAGGTTACTTAAATTCAGTTATCAACAAGAACATCCTGAAGTATATATAGGGGGCCTTTAGTATAATTGCATTACTACTTATAAACCATTGCCTAGCAACCAAATGATGCCTCCAGAGCCCTGGAAGGAGTATGGCTTGCTACAAAACATGAAAACAACAGTCAGCATTACAAGTAATGTCATTCCTAAGAAAACTATTAAAATTTTAGGAACAGTCGCAACAGCTAAATTAATCTTAATGATTTTTTGAAGAGCTGCTAGTGCAGTCAACTTAGAAAAGTCCATCGATTCATCCATTTTCTTAATTGCTTTTTCCATTGTACATTAGTTTAGAAGATAGTAAGAAAAAAAAGCACTGGAGGGGTGATAAAATACCCCAAAACCAGCACCAATTTAGAGTTGTTAATTTACTACAGTTTTGGGATGTGGAAGACAAAATGAAATACCCAGGCAGAACATGAAAACTTCATATTGGCAGTAACCAAACTGGGGCATGTGCCCAAGTGACTGGAGCTGTGAGGCAGCTATGCTAACCAATGCAACTCGCTCTTAAGAAGGTGATAAATGGCTTATATAAAGCTAACCACAAGAGGATTCTGCTGAAAAGTGTGGGGATGAGGTTTAGAATAATTTGCAAATGAAACAGTAGCTGACAGAAGGCCGTGGTTCCTAAATAGGGAATTAGTTTCAGATTTAGACAGGTAAGGTGGTACCTCCCTGGAGTGGGCTTTGATACCCCTGCTGTTTGTTACAGATCATTATTCTAAGCATGATGTACTTGTGACCTGTCTGCATCTCACTGCATGGAAGCCATATGCTAAATGTCATTTTATATCTTAGATCTTTTGTATATTGATAATGCAATGGAGCTGGACGTCCTTCCTAAAACAGAAATCATTAAATCTTTAACATGCTATATGTATGGTTTTTATTTAACATAGCCATATGTAGCACTGCTTGCTTTTCTTTTCTAGATCTGAGGTTAACATAAAAATGTAAGATCAACACATGGCATTTATCACTGAAAGAATGGGAGATATAAACCAATTTCATCTGAACTACACTGTAACCTTATTGAAATTCGGAAACCCCATTTGAAAGAAGCATACGTTTTATTTTTCTACAAATCATTACCACAAATGTAATGGACATTAATAGAAAGAGATGTCAGAGTGGTCTCGGGAGATCACAATTAAATATGTTTTGTTATGTAGCGACACCCTTCTGAGGTCATTTGAAAGAAGCCTGCAAATTAAAAAAACACTTGTGCTGCTATTAAAGCTAGCAGACAGATCACCATGTTTTATATTCATTTACATATACATATAAATGTGTGTGCGCATATATGCTTCAGGTACAATTCAATTGCTTGTCATTAGGACTATTTTATTGAAGACACAGCCTGTGTCATTATTACTTTTTCCTTTTATGCCAGGCTGAAATTTCTCTTAATATTATTAGCTTCAGGGTTGAGCGCCTACATTCTAGGCTGGAAAAGAACCACAGAGTACTACTGAGAAAAGTCAACACCCTGCAGGGCAAGTTCTATACAATGCCATGTACCACAAAGCTTTTCACAGTAGGACGACAAAAGAAATTACTGGTTAAAATTAGCTTATGTAAACAGCAATAATGTGTAAAGGTACTGTAACAGGAAGGCAGCTGAGTAGTACTTAATATAGTTTCTTTTATAGATTGCAAGCTAAAATAATAATGATAATGATGTAAGCAAAAACGGCAGCATGGACACACCCACTGTGGAGGTAGCAGAGTGAGAAACTAATGTCACTGAGGCAGTTAAGCTAATGTTGGGCTGTCGTGGCTGAAAACCCCTGTTCAATATTGCATGGTCATCGGGTGTTGTACTTTGGAGGGGGACAGGAGGGTGTGCTCCAACTATCGGGAGCTCATATTCCTCAGTATTCCTGGGAAAGCTTTTGCTAGGGTGCTAGAAATCTGTGAAACCTCAGATGCAGCAGGATTAATGCTGATTCCATCCAGGCTGTGGAACGGTGGACCAGCTCTTTACCCACATGAAGATTTTCGAGAGGGCATGGGAGTACACCCCATCAGTCTGCATGTGTTTTGTGGACTTAGGGAAGGTCAACAGTATGACTGTGTTCCTCGAGGGATACTGTGTGAAGTGCTGGAAGAGTATGGAGTTCCTGAGCCCTTAATAAGGTCTGTGTGGTCCCTATATAATCATATTGAAAGCTGTGTCCGCATGCTCAAAACACATAGGCACCATTTCCAGTGGGTGTGGGACTCCGCCAGAGATGTTCTTGGTCTCCTATCCTGTTTGTGGTTTTTGTAGACAGGATATCAAGGTACAGCCGTTGAGGGAAGAGGAGGGGGTTAAGTTTGGTGGCCTTAGAATTTGTCACTGCTTTTTGCAGATGATGCGGTCCTGTTGGCTTCATTGAGTATGAATCAGCAGGTATGAGGATCAGCACTTCCCAATATGAGGCCATGGTGCTCAGAAGGAAAATGATGGACTACCCTTTCTGAGTGGGAAGTGAGATACTGCCTGAAGTGGAAGAGTTTAAGTACCTTGGGGTCTTGTTCAAAAGTAACGGGAAATGAGATGGTTAGATCAACAGACAGATTGGGGTGGTGAGCGCAGTTATATGGTCACTGTACTGAGCTGTAGTGATGAAGAAGGAGCTGAGTCAGAAGGCAAAGCTCTCGATTTACCAGTGGATCTAGGTCCCTACCCTCACCTGTAGTTATGAGCTTTGGGTAATCACCAAAAGAATGAGATTGCGGGTACAAGCGACCAAAATTAACTTTCTCTGAAGGGTAGCTGGGGTCTCCCTGGAAGATAGGGTGAGAAGCAAAGACATCCAGGAGAGGCTCGGAGTAGAGCTGCTGACCCTCCACATTGAGATGGGACCAATTGACGTGGTTTGGGCATTTGATACAGATGCCTCCCTGTGGAGGTTTTTTATAGGCATGACCAGCATGGAGGAGACCCCAAGAAAGATCCAGGGCTCTTTCGGAAGATTATATCTCTCAAATGGCCTGGGGACACCTTGGGATCCCACAGTATGAGCTGGCAAGTGGGGCTGGGGTCTCACTGCTAAAACTGTTGCCCCAGGGACCAAGCTTCGGAGAAGCAGTGGAAAATGAATAAATTAATACACTGTAAAACAGGCAGGTTCACTGAAATGGCAAACTACTGAATTAAGAGTCTAAAATGGATCCTGAGCACTGTCTACACTGACTAAAAGGCATATTTTCTATTTCTAGAAGTCTCATCTCCATTAAAATGTCACAAAGAACTGGAATCTTTCCTGGCAGCATTAGGTGCAAAACAAGAACCAACCCTAGAAAGGCAAACTCATATAACACAGGCTACAACTAATGGGATGTTTAAAAAAACTGGAATACCTACAGAAAACTAATGTGAATATTAATTAAGTTGCTACTGGAAGTAGTGTGGGTGAGACCATCGAGTCGGTGGTTGCTTACCCTGTGGTCTGTCTGTGGATCCCAATGTCTCAGTGCAGTGATGGAGACACTATTCTGTAAAAATTGGTGCCATCCTTCAGATGAGACATAAAATTGAGGCCCTGACTCTCTGTAGTTACAAAAGAGGAGAGTGTATCCCAAAGTCCTGGCTAAATTACCCACTATTGCCTGGTCATTCTGGACCCTTAATTACCCTTTGGTCTCTAAGTGGTCAACTATCTCGCACCCCTTCACCACTTAAAAGCTCATGTGTGGCAAGTGTACTGGTGTGAGAATGGCTGCCGTCGCATCATCCAAATGAATGTTGAAGTAACTGTCTATGAAAAGAACTCTGAGTGGTGAGAAAAGCGGTACATACTGTAAATGTAATCAATTTCATATATTGTACAGACTAAGCACTGTGTTTAAATTTAACTCATTCTACAAGTTTCTTCTTCTTCTTTCTGCTGCTCCCGTTAGGGGTCGATACAGCGGACCATCTTAAACTCATTCTGCAAGCATTTTAGAATAATGTTTGCATTTTTTTTTAAATTTAGTTCAATTATTTAAATGTACATTTTTTTCAATATTAACTTCATGTTTCATTTATCATCACACAATTATGTCATTACTTATTTCCCCTATCACTGAGATGGACATTGGGTACACCTTGCTGATACCTACTGGGTCCTGTGTACACATTATCTTTTGATAACTATACATGTGGTCTAAAATAGGAGCCCACATGGACAACTGGAGAGCTTTTCTGTTCCAGTTTGAATACACAATTACCAGAGGAGGTATACCATATTTACTTAGATGCAGGAAAAACTGAAGTAAGAGATGTCATGGTGGGTCAGGAAGAGAGTTTCATATTATCCACTCATTCATTTTCTAAACCCACTTTATTCTATAGCTGGAGCCTATGCCAGCAAGCATAGGGTGCAATGCATTAAGTGCTAATTTGGTGCTTATTATGGAGGTATGCAGAATGGAAGGTAGCATGACCGCCTGGTTCTTTAAATGTTTATTGGTGATTAGGAAAACTGTGACATCTGCACCAGAAGAGCTGGGTTAAGGCAAAACTGGCAGGGATATAATGTGGGGAGAGAGTCTGGGGGTTAAACCTGTACTATAGGGACTTGAATTTTGGGGGATTAGTGGGATAGCCATCTCATCTAAACATTTGGCACCAGACACTGTTTAGTCACCTCCAGTTGGTAAATAGGCTTATATGGTACTATTAATGTTCTCCTTGTGACCATTCCTTCCCTGCACTGAAAATAAAAAAACAAAAAAATTATGCTATTTTTTCTTATGATGGCATGCCATGATGCCCACTGCCATAACTTTTTTTACATATACTGTATATCATATAGGTATCTATACTAATAAAAGGTAAAGCCCTCACTGACTCACTCAATCATCACTAATTCTCCAACTTCCCGTGCAGGTAGAAGGCTAAAATTTGGCAGGCTCATTCCTTACAGCTTACTTACATGCCTTCATCGAATACTTTATTCATGAGATACAAGTTTAATGAGAAGACACAAGGTATAAACAAGACTTTGGATCACTTTGTAACGGAGTTAAAATTGCTGTAGCGACAAACTTTTAAGTGCCGGGTCTTAGCTAACATTAAATAAAGTCGTGGACATCACAACATCACACAAGAGAGCAGCTCACGTGAACTGACTGAACGCAGTACATGCATCAAACTTGTTCAAAAAACGCATTACACAATTGACAAGGTAGGAAAAGAATATGCTCCAAGCTAAGCTCCACAACTCACAGAAAAATCCACAAGTTAATACACACGCTGTCTCTAGAGTTTCTCCATACTCAATGTATTCCTCACATCCCTGCTATACCCTCTGATCTCCCATTTCAATTCAGATGCCTCCAATTTCCAGTAAGGCTCTGCTTCGCGATGACAAGTAATAAGTCTCAGGGACAGACCCTACAAAAGGTTGCCATTGATTTGAGGCAAGATTGCTTTTCTCCTGGACAACTATACATTGCATTCTCAAGAGTGAGCTCGCGGAGCTTCGTTATATTACAACCGGAGTGCTGAACTGACAACATGCTATATAAAGAGAACTACAACAATCGTAATAAACGAACAATTAAACAGCGGAAAACCCGTGGATTAAATAAAAAAGGCAGCTTCCTTGGCGAAGCAAGGAAAAAGGATGGCCTTATATGTTGTTCATTTATAAAACAGTGGAGAAGCTGTGTAAAGGCTGCTTCACAAAAAACCAGCGGAGCGTCTTATATGAGCAGGCAGTCAGCTAAAGAAGGGAATCAATAAATATCTATAATCGTAATAAACGAACAAAAAATAGCATAGAAGCCGCGGATTAAATAAAGGAAATGGGTACCTGAACAGTAAAGTAAGTCTCAAATAGCTACACAATAACTATAGCAATCGTAATAAACGAACAATAAAACAGTACAGAACTGTGAAGCAAGGAGAAAGGAAGGCCTTATATGGCGTTTGTTTATAAAGCAGCGGAGAAGCTGTGTGAAGGCAGCTACACAAAAAAACAGCAGAGCGCCACACTCTGAATGTATTCCTCGCATCACCGTTATACCCTCTGATCTCCCATTTCAATTCAAATGCCTCAAATTTCCAGTAAAGCTCTGCTTCACGATGACAATTAATAAGTCTCAGGAACAGACCCTACAAAAGGTTGCCATTGATTTGAGGCAACATTGCTTTTCTCCTGGACAAAGCTATACGTTGCATTCTCAAGAGTAAGGTCAGTGCACAGCTTGGTCATATTACAGCCGGAGTGCTGAACTGACAACGTGGTATACAAAGAGATCCTTAACAGTTATTTTTATATTTTCCCTCAGTTTAAAATGGTTTTCTTTTCTTCTTAATAAAAATTTAAAACCAGTTCTTCATCGCTGCGAAGCACAGGGATTTTGCTATATACAGTATATATATATGTAGATATGTGTATATATATTTATATATGTATGTATGTATGTGTATATATATATGTAGATATATATATATATGTGTGTATATATATATGGATATGTGTGTATATATTTAGATATGTATATATATGTAGATATATGTATGTAGTATGTATAGATATGTGTATGTGTGATATGTGTATATGTATATATGTTTATGTTTATATGTGTGTGTGTGTCTGTGTGTGTATATATGTATATATATGACAGCAACACTCATAACAGTAACAAAACAATTACATTGACAATCATGTTACATTATTTTTGAAATGTTTCCTTTTCTTTTTCATAACTTCTTTAACACACTACTTCTCCACTGTGAAGCGCAGGTATTTTGCTAGTACAGTATACAATACATCCCTCATTCTTTGTGGTCTTGTTCGGTTTTAATTACTCTACATTTTAGTGCTTTAAGATTCAATTACCTGTGACTTTTATTGCGTATGGGGAATACATGTGTTCCCAGTTGAAGTGCACCTTGCATGATGTTCAGGAAAGTGAAGAAATGCCCACGGGCACTGGGCGTAAATCAGAAAAAAAACTTGGATGGGGAACCAGTGAATTTAGGAGCGCACAGAGGTAGCTTCCACTTGAAAATCCATCCAATGTGCCCCTTTTTGGATGTGGAAGAAACTGAAGTGCCCAGAGAAAAAACAATGAGAGCATGCAAATGCCACACAGTGACCTGGCCTGTAATTTGAAGCATGGTGCCTAGCAGTAAGTGGCAATGCTAATGGATTACAGGTAAGACTTATAATGATATTTTTATTAAGTATATCAAAGAATTGTTTGTAAATAAGATGTTTAGGACTGCATATTACTGGCATCATGTTGGCTTGATTTTATGTTTTTGTACTTGGGGGTGAGGGTCTGATTTTTTTGTGGATTTCACTTAGTGTTGTAACCATGTCCCCACGACGAGGGAGGGATGACTAGTCTTAAAAATACACATATAAAGAAAGCCATTGTTTACCTAGCCAACAACTGTAGAGTGGAAAATGAAATATTACACAGAATAATTACTATAAATTTTTAATTAAATTGTACTGTATCAGCTCAGATGATGTACACATTTGGGATATAAAGATGGATAATAATTTTAATTGGTGATCCCATTTTCCTTTCATACCCAAGCCATAGGAGGTGTGACCAAAAATAAAAATGCCTTTCTCAGCTATTCCCAGGTGCACAGCTGTATTGAAACAAACACACAGTGCCATCTCTCTCTCCCTCTCAGTGATGCCCATGTGAGCCAGGCAGCCATTATGACTCCACACTAATTCCTTAAGACAGTTTTTGCACCACTATAGACACTGACTCTCTTTCATGTAGAAAGGCAAGCCTTTAATTACTTCACATTCCTGCTTTAACATCCCCAAGTGTATGTAATGCACTGAAGCACACCTTTGCAGCAGAACATAAATAAAATATAAGCATATACACATTTTGTTACATGTGGACTAAACAAGTTAAAAAAGAGACAGGGAGAAACAGCAGGTAGTCGCAGTAATAAAATTCTGTAGGTCAGACTTTCTCTTTGACCATTGATGTAACATGGCAGCTTGACCGACATAAAGTAATAATCGAATGCCTTTTATTATATACAGTCTTCTCATGGTATCAGTCATGAGTGTCAGGTTCAAACCTGGTAAACTTATTATCAATATAAAGGAATCATAACAGTGATCAATTGAACTGTATTTTATTTTGGTTCTCTTTCATTCAAACACCATTTGTATTCCAAGTTAAAAATGTCTATTTTAAACAATTAGAAATAATTATACTCTACATTATTCCCAATAATTCAATAGTTTCTGGCTGTTTTCCAAAGAAGTGCTAGATTTGGCCCCAATTTTGCATACAAGCAATATTAAAGTGAAAGTTAATATTTTAATTGCCTTTGAAAAATGGAACCCCAGGAAATGTTTCAGAAACTCATTTCTTAGACTGTGTAGCCAAGTGAGGAGGGCAGAACCGCATCTATGTAATGATATCCTATCTTATCTAATGTTCTTAGGTGAAACTGAAGCCAACTACTTTTGTCTCACACAAATGCATTTCACCAAAGAAAGAAGCTGAAAGCTCTGCTTTTTTATGAACACACAAAGTAGGCGCTCATAAAACTATCACTGTCTTTTTTTCCCCTTTGCACATTTTTGTGGATAAGTAAAAGTTAAAATTTCTACCTACTATGGAAGAAAAAACTTTTAGACTCAAATGGACCTCTAAACGCCCCTGTGATTGCTCCTGCTCACTTCCCCCCTGGAGCATCTCTCACTCAGCTCCATCGTGGGGTTTATCCACTGACCACTTCACCACCTTCTCTCATCACTGGCTCAAAATTGATTGTGCTCTCTCTGCTCTTACTTTCTCAGTTTCTTTCTTCCTTCCTTCATTCTTTCCCCTGGATCCTTGTGGGCACAGGTACCCCACCAAACAGCTGAGCTGGCCATGCCTACACGTAAGAAGTAATCAGGTTGCCTCTCCAATGAATACCCTGTGGCGGCACGGCCTCACAGCGCAGAGCTTCCACACCCACAAGCCCAAGATACTGCGCTTTTATTTAATTTATTTAATGTGCTTCACAACACAGGGATATGTAAAACAAAGGCAATGTCTCTCATGTTAGATGGGAATAGAATAAGAATAAAAACATTTTTTGGCTTATTACAATTCTGCATTTCACTTGAGCCAAATAATAAAATGCAATTTTTTGGAACAAAAGTATTCCATTTATTTGTCTATAGGCATTAAAAATACTTATTTTAAAAGAAAGGATCAGTGCACCATATTTATAACTACCGGACATATGGATATTTAAAAAAGAAATTATCAGGTCTGCACATTGGTACTATCAACATGTAGCTGACTGGAATCTGCCCATTGCATAAAAGAACAAATCATTTTATACAAAGTGCCCTCTGAAGAGATGTTTGAGAATATCTGGCAAAATAAAATTTGGCTGGTCACATTGTGTGTCCATAAATCCATCAATTTTTAAAGCCACATTACCCCACTACCCTGGAAGACAAAAAGCAGGACATCTCTTATATTTAGGTCAATTCTTTAGGTTCCAAACGTTTGCTTAAATAAAAAATATATATATCATTGAAATTCTATGTGTTTTCATTCCAAATCATAATTGGTGTTACATGAAATATAAAATTATTTTAAAAATCTAATCCAGTAATTATAGCTAAAGTGTGGAATGTTGTATAGCGCGTCAGTGACTCAGAAAAAGCTGGACGATTTTTAAATAAATAAGTGTGCCCTGAATGTGCAGGCTGCAATCGGGTGAAAGTGTGCATGCATGTGTTTCGCTCCACGGTTAATTGGTGAACTGGCTGACTACACCGCATATTTGTGCTCAGGCGGGTGGAGCAGTATGATGCCAATGGACTGAAGGAAAGAGAATTTAGAATGGAAGAAGAAAATAAAGAAGGTTACAGAGGGGAACAGAGAGAAAGAGAAACAAGAGGAAGAAGAAAGGGAATTTCAAGAGAGGAACCGAGAGAAAAGCAGGAGTGAGTGAGAGCCAGTGCAAGACGGGAGGAAGCAGGCAGACGGGAATGGAGACCCAGGAAGAAGCGTGTGGCCACCATTTAGGAGGGGGCTGAGGGATCTCTCCTGTTGAGTGACCCTTGTGCTCAGGGTGTGCCGTCACCGGCAGAAGCCTGTGATTAGCAGTGGTGGGAGGACAGTGTGCTCTTGCTAGGAGGAGCCAGGTATTGGCAGCGGTTGTTCCCTAGGAAGACAGGCTGGAAGAAAAGCTTGTCAGTGCCTGTTGGATAGACGCCAGGGTAAGACGGAGAGACGTCAGTTATAAAAGGAAGGCACCCAGGCTCAGAATTGCAAACAACAGTTTCTTGCCTTTCTTTTATGACCTCGTTTTTTAATTAATTTATTGGCATTTTGAACCTCCACTGACACTTCTTTTTATGCACCTAAAATCTGGAATAGCCTGCCAATAGGAATTCGCCAGGCAAATACAGCAGAGCACTTTAAAACACTACTGAAAACACATTACTTTAACATGGCCTTCTCATAACTTCACTTTAACTTAATACTGATACTCTGTATGTTCAATTCATCATAATAACTATTCACAGTGGCTCCAAAATCCGTACTGACCCTTACTCTCTCTTCTGTTTCTTTTTCCAGTTTCTTTGTGGTGGCGGCCTGCGCCACCACCACAACTCAAAGCATCAGGATGCACCAACATTGATGGACTGAAAGCCAGAAGTCTACGTTACCATCATCATCAGGTCCTTCCATGAAAACCCTAAATACAAAGAGGACTGTTTGACTTATGTTAGGTAGATTGCCCAGAGGGGACTGGGCGGTTTTGTGGTCTGGAACCCTACAGATTTTATTTTTTTTCTCTCCAGCCTTTGGAGTTTTTGTTATTTTTTTTTTTCTGTCCAGCCTGGCCATCGGACCTTACTTATTCTATGTTAATTAATGATGACTTATGTTTATTTTTTATTGTGTCTTCTATTTTTCTATTCATTTTGTAAAGCACTTTGAGCTACAATTTTTTGTATGAATATGTGCTATATAAATAAATGTTGATTGATTGATTGATTATCATATTATTTATCCATTGAATTTTTGCACTGCACTTTGTTATGAACACTGTTTATTTTGACTGTTTTTAATAAAAGCACACTTGAACCTACCCCTTTGCTTTGTGTGTTGTGCCCTCACCCACTGGCTCATCCCTCAGGTACGTTATCAGAGGGTTAAAGAGGCTTCCTACAGCAACTGGGAGTGTGGTGCTGACCCACTCTGAACCAGAATGTGAAAAAATTGCAGCAGAGCTTAAGCCTGAATCTGTACTGTAGGCAGCTCTTAATATCTCAGATATTCTACTCTTGTCCATACCAGATTTTTTTCTCTGTGCTGTTCAGAAAGTATTCATTTTTTTCCCTTTTTATTATGTTGTAGCTTTATGCTAAACTCTTTTAAATTCCCTTTTTCTTCAAAATAACAAAATGAAAATAGCAATTTATGAAATTTTTGGATATTTCTTCAAAAATAAAAAATCAAGTATTCACACCCTTTGCAAAGACACTTCATATCTGGCTGTGGTACATCCCTTTTTTTTTTTTGGTATACTGTACAAATGGAAAATCTCTTTTTCGCATAACCTAACTTACTCAGAGTTTTAGGGGCAGAGTACAGGGTCAGCTCTTTATAAAGCATCCCTGGAACAATTTCAGGTTAAGGGCCTTGCTCAAGGGCCCAACAGAGTAGCATTCATTCTTTCACTACCAGGATTCGAACCAGCAACCTGTAAGTTACCAGCCCAGATCCTTTAGCCTCAGAGCCACCACTCCATTCTATTGATAATCGTTGAAATGTTTCAACACCTTGTTTGGAGTCCACCTCTGGTGAGTTCACTTGATTGGGCCTGATTAAGAAAGGAACACACTTGCCTCTAGAAGTTCCTACAGTTATCAATGTTTGAATTTGCAAAAAACCAAGTCATGAGGTTGAAGGAAATGCCGACAGAGCTCAGAGACAAAATTGTATTGAGGCACAAATTCAGAGAAGGCAACAAAAAATCTACAGTATTGAAGGTTCCCAAAAACACAGTAGCCTTAATTATCCTTAAATAGATGAAATTTAGAACAACTTTGACCACCCAACCTAACTGTGCAGTCAGAGAAAATCCAGGATAAAAAATGGGACCAAGAACCTGATGGTCACTATGGAGAACCTGTGAGAAGTTTGGAGAAACCTCTAGAATGAAAACCATCTCTTTTGGGTTATCTTTCCTCTTTCTGCCTTTCTTTCTAGAAATATCGGTACAAAACTTTAATTGTGTAAAGTATGAGAAACTCAGGCTTTGCCTTACCTGTGAATCTAAAAAATCTTCCAGCATTTACAGTATCATGATAAAGTAGCCATAATCAGCCAAGTCTGGTGATGTATAGACTTGTACAAAACATCCTAAGGGTTTTCATTTGATACCAGAATGCAAACTGGCTGTCCCTGTATGCCACCAAGTTCTGACTGGAAATTTTAAAATTCAAAGGTTACTAGAGGAACACCATTCCATCTTGTTTTACCTGAGTTAATACAGCTAATTTAACTTCAGCTTTCTTAAATTACAGAATACCCAGGAGAAGGAGATGGGCAGACATTTGGCCTACATCACCAAAACCGACTCTGCATATTATAATCAACTGTGATTCATTTTCTCCTGTTTTTATTCTTCTCTCCTTCATTCATCTGGCTGAATTTCACTTCTGCTGTTAATGGAAATTTATATTAGCATGATGTTGCAAATAACAGTTGTGGACCATTTCTGTTTCACTGCTAGTTTACCTTGATGTATGTGCTTATGCATGTAAATATTGCATGGTAGAGTCATTTTCGATTATCAAATTATGGTGTAAGCAGTCTGAACTGCTGAATCGCTTAATATAAAAGGGTTTCCCATTTGGGATTCAAATCTTCTTCAGTGATCATTGTGTTTTCGTTTCACAGCAATTATTTTTCTATTGAGGCTAAAATAGTGAAAGTCTAACAGTTAAAAGTTGTATGCTCTGAAAAATGTTTAAAATATCTATATCTATCTAATTCTTGTAGTTCTTCCAAATGTACAACCCACATCATTAAAAAAACTAATGTCTGAAGCTCTTTAGTTAGAATTGTGCTCCAATGACTATTGCTTAGCATTATAATAAAAGCACAGCTTAAATGACTAAAAAGCATGGCAAAGAAAACCAAAAAATGCTCAGACTACAACCACCTGACATACAGATTATACAGCAATATAATGAGGCTCTACTGAACACAGCTTGAATCTTCAACGACTAGAATGAAGGTCTGCTCACCCTTTTACTGACACCAGCTATCAGAGGCATTTCTCTAAGTGCTTGAGGTCTGCTGTCAGCTGCCATGTCAAATATGAACCCTACAGCACATTCACAGACTGCTCCTGAATGACTAAAAATATGGAAGCAGGTATGATCATTTCATTGGATTTGGATGACAGACTTGCTATACAAATGAAAATGGAAGGTCACATTTCTGTTCTTCAAATGATGTACAAAAAATAAAGGTTGGCTGCTCTTTTGTGTAACTCAAACGACATATTCATAGCATTCCTTATGATCATCGGGGATTTTGCTTTCTAACTGTTGTCACACATGTGTGCATTGGGGCAGCTGAAAAGCTCGGGTAATGGTAATTTCCCATCAGAACACAGGAGGGCACTGATGACTAACAACTTATCTCTTCCATCCTCTGCATACTGGAAGATTGATGACTTTACCATCCTTGATGTCACTTCCGGTGACCGCCTGCCTGGTCCTGCTTCTTCCTGACGAAAGTCCTTATCAGTGGAAGCGCTTCCATCTTGAAACATTGAAACAGTCTACTTGGAGGCTTGTGCCTGCAAAGCATTTTTTCTTTTCCTTTCAATGGTGTTTATAACCCAGAGTTTGTTTAAATTATATGGGTGTGCCCCAACAATTCACAGTTGTCTGTGTTCTTTCTTACACTGTTTAGGAACATTTTACACTGTTGTTCTCACTGTTACACTCTGAAATGGATTATTACCTATTCAGCCATTTCCTATTTTACCTTCAGCATAGTGATATTGCTTTAATAATATTATTGGACCACGTGTTCATTCCATTTATCCATTTTCTGAATCCAGCAGTGGATGAGGCATCTGCCAGTTACAGGTCAACTCATACACATACCAACATTTACTGATACCAGGCCAAAAACAGAAGCACCAATTAACCAGACACACAGATCTTTGGGATCTGGTGTACATACAAACATATAGGGCGACGCCACTAAGAAGATGAATTAGAGGGGCTTTTGAACCTACTCATCTAGAAATGAATCTTTTTTATGAAGTGAGTAGCTTTCTATCAACAATACGTCTGATGACTACAATCAGCTATATTTCAATGCTTAAACATCCTAAACCTGAGACATCACAGAGCCGTGCACATTCATTATTCTTTTCCTTAGTATTGGAGGCAAACAGCATTACTAAAGGCCTCATTTATCCTGTGCTTTTGCACTTCTGTGTCCTCTGTTCTCTAGAATATGGAACAAAACCATTAGAGCTCAGGCCACTAGATTTAGGGAGAGTTTTTATCAAAATGCCATAAGGGTAAAAAACAGCCAATTGTAATAAATTCATGAGTGTACCTGACATGTATTTCTGATACTGTATACTGTCTGATGTTATATTCATTGTCTCTCTGTATTATACGACAGTCAAGTCTATTGGAAACATGTAAGGGTGACTCTTATTACACTGTGTGAACAGAAAGATAAACATGGACATCAACTTATTCATTACAGTTGAAGTGATCTGTACAGATTTCTTTCATGGGTTGTGCATCTCACTACAGTACCTGACTCAAAGACACCACTCGTGCATTTGAGCTCAGCTGATGTAACACTTTTCACAATATAAGGACTTCTTCTGATGGTATCCAGTGTTACAGTACACAGGGAGACAGGAATTAGTATGACATAACCTTTGAAAGAAGTACAAATGATGCAAGAAACAGTAGTACCGGTGAGAAGCTCCAGCAATACAACGAGGAACCATTTAGACAAATTTTCCTCCTAGAGCTCATTGGGTGAATTATTTAGTTAAATGACAAAATGACACTTTTAAAGTAGAGTTATTTTGTCAGTGGTTTGTGCATTTTATGTAATGGGTGTACTAGGAGTGATGGGAAAGTTTTTGAAAGGACATTATGAATGGTTTGAATGACCTAGAGAAGGAATAAAGTAGTTAAAAAACTAAATAATCAAAGTAATTTATTTCTTTTATATTTAATGGTATCAATTGTGTATCAAGGTTTCCGCTCTGCAGTCTGTCTAACCCTTTCAATATTTTCTGGTGAACTTATCACTTCTCAATGCCCTTTACATTACCAGCATACTGAATTTTATTTAAGCAATTTCAAAACTGTGTTAGAACAAATAATTCTTCCTCAGTGAGGCACCTTAAAATGAAATCTTCTTTGCACTTTTGGTATAGATTTTTTTTTAAATATATCGTAATGGCAAAAACCTACTGAGGCATTGACCAGTAGACCACTGAAATTCTTTTAACATACAACACTGACCCACCACTATGTATACCCCCTCCAATTCATTCACCCAACAGAAAAACACTGAAAATTCTCACATCCTTGTGCTAGATACGTTATTAGAATGTAAGAAATATCATGCCTGTCCATACTATTCACCTAGACTGTCCAAAATAGCATCAAGCTGAGACTTGAGGGTCCTTAAAACTCCTACTCTTCACCACATATCACGGTAATTTATTTCATGTTTCTATGGTTCTTTGGAAGAAGACAAATTTTATAACATGTGTGTGAAATTTGCCCATAATAAGTTTCAAACAGTGTCTAATTCATAATTTAACATACTTTTATCATATTCCCTCATAGCCTTGGAGCTGAAAATGAAAATGTTCAACTCCTTTAATCTTTCTTCATAGCCCCTTTGTTCCACAATTTGCATAGTTGCTCTTCACTCATCTTTCTCCAGTACTGCTCTGCATTTTTTGTAATATGGAGACCAAAACTGTACAAAGTACTCCAGGTGAGACCTCACTAGTGTGTTATATAACTTAAGCACTGGTACTTGACACATTGAGATATACAACCTTTTATCGTATTAACTTTCCTGATTGCTATCTGGATCTAGATAGTGATAAGTCCATTATGAGTCTTAGATCTTATAAGTTAGTAGCTTATAATCCTAGTAGCCTACTAAACAAAATATCTTTGGATTATTCACACATGGCTAAATATGACCAGTACCATTATTATTATTATTATTATGAGGCTAAATCCAAAAGTAAATCTGAATTTGAAAATTACACTTTAACTACAATGGACAGGAGCTGACGTAGTACACCAAGTTCGAGATGGGTTATCGATATTCTGAACACTCACAGTGCAATGCACTGCCGTTAGCCTAGTTCACGCCATTGTCAAATGAACTTGGATGCTTTGCTGTGGGATTGCACCATTACTGTATAACGCACTGTAGTGAAATTTCTTTGAGCAATGGAAATAAAACCTGCTGAAATTCACCAAAGTATGTTGTCTCAGTTCGGAAGTGAAAACAACATGACTCAATGAAAAGATTATGAAAGGGTAGAAAGATTTTACAGCAGGAAAAACAAGTGCAATGGATGAAGCTTGATCTGGTCGACCACCAACTTCACACATACAAGCCCACATTGACATGGTGAATGTTTTCATCAGGGAAGACCAGCAGATTATGTTTTCTGCTGTTGCTGCACATTTGGATATCAGCTATGGATCTGCACATGCTTTAGTGCTTTATGACTTGGGGCACTGTAACATTTGCGTAAGATGGAAATCCAAATGGCTTATTGCGCTGCACAAGCCAACATCCTTCTGTGAATTTCAGCAAGTTTTACTCCCTCTGCCTCAAGAAATCTCACTGCGGTGTATTGTTCAACAATGGTACAATCTCACAGTGGAGCATCCATGTTCATTTGACCTTGGTTTCAACTAGACTAATAATAATTCTTTGCATATATATAGCGCTTTTTCTCACTACTCAAAGCGCTCAGCAATTGCTGGTCAAAGCAGAGTCCCCTTTGGCATTTACAGGATTCAAACTGGCAACCTTCCGATTGGCAGTGAAGATCCTTAGCCTCAGAGCCACCACTCCGCCTAAATGACAGAATGCTGCGTTGTGCGTCTTCAAACTACCTATAAGCCATGGCAACACTGTTGTAGTGTGTCAGCTTCTATCCATTGCGCATACCTCATAATTTTCAAACTGCCTTTACTTTTAGATTTATACTCACAGTATTAATATTTGTATTACTATTACAGGGCTTCATGTGACATCCATATTTCCCAGTTACAGGACTCCATTAATTTAAACCTAAAATTCAAAACACTCCACACACAAACTGAGTAAACAAACTAAAAATGTACAAAGATTGCTCATAACCCAAAATGCAGTGCTGTCCTTTCCTATTAAGTTTTGATTCAATCACAACAATATAATAAAGAATAAATTATATTTCAAAATGTGATAACAGCATCAAAAACAGGGTTTTTTTTATTTGAGATAAAAATATGACATTTAAAGAAATGTGAGCTGCACAAATAACCTATGATGAGCAGGGCTGCATATCTAGTGTGTTGCCAAAAATTTATTTACCTAATATTCTGAACTAAAGTAAAGCAACACCACCACTGGGCAGTCATTTCTTTTTTTCCTTTGAATGAACTATGTTTCAGTGAAAAATAACACGTCCGCTTACACTGACCTCGGTAAAGGTTAACCATCAAGTAAGTATGTTACACAGTATTCAAGCATCACCTGCAATCTGTGGCATTTAACAGAAACAACAGCGTTTAGCTGCAAAGTCGCTAAAGCAATACAAAAGAATGAGTGTGAGCGAGCAGAGTGGATTGTCTTGTTTCAGCTGACATGCTGTAATGCTCTTAAGTCAGCTGGCACATTCTCGAGAATGCAAAGATGCAGCGGTGGCCTGGTTGAGCTACACAAGCCACATCCCTTTAGTGCAGATTAGTTCATTGTTTCATTGTGCTAAACAGGGTTACATTATGTTTGTTTAAATAAAAATCAATCTCTCATTCACCTAAACAATGATAGCAACTTATACTTTTTAGAATATTGACAAGGAGAGCCACCGAATGCAGCAAGATATCAGCACTAAGGATGCATCCAATTAGTGCTGAACGTCAGAGACATATCACTCCTAATGGAGCATGAGATGTAAGGCACTGTCCCCTTATTCAGTTTCGAGTCTAACGTCACACCCAAAAATATCAGGCTCCAGCAGCAGAGGACAGTGAATAGGATTGTGCACATTTGAGAATGCAAGGATTAGAGACTGAGAGTGCGATAGAATGTGATTATTATTACCAGCGTACATTCTCGTACATCTGTTTGGTAGGATTTGGATTGGAATGGTATTCTCTGTCAAACATGTCACACTCTTAAAAATGGACTCATTTATAACTAGAGCAACTGATGACTGGATGACAGACACCAAGTTGTGAGTATTTCTGAAAAAAAATTTATCAGCTAGAAATCTGACTGTACAACAAGATTCATTTTGTGCTGTACTATGAAAGGCTTGTGGTTGTGCTCGATTGTGAAAAGCACTATATATAGTCCTGAGCAGCACAGTTTCTTGCTTTGGGCTACCAGAATATGCTCCATCACTCACAATCTTAAACTGGATTAAGCAGGTTTTAGAAATGTATGTACTGTGGCAGATGACTGGGGCCCTTGCCCAGCCAGGACGCCTCTACGCTGTGAGCACCAGGGGAGCAAGTGTGGCCAGAGCATTACCTTCCCCAGAACATTACACGGCAGCTCTCCTGGGTTATAGCAGTACCTCGGACTCCTGCAGGGCTTCATGGGAGTTGGAGTTTGGTACAGCCCTTTTGGGATCCGCGGGCACTGCCAAGGGGTGCTACAATTACTGCTGAGCCCTGGAGAGCAGCTCTTCCACCACACCCAGAAGTTCTGCCAGAAACACATCATCACTTCTGGGTGCCCTGTATAAGGGGCCGGCAGAGACTACTCTGGGAGCTAGAGTCGAGAGGAGAATGACTAAGCTTGCTGAGGAGGAGTGGAGAAGAAAGAAGGACTGAGAGAAAAGAAAGAGTAAGAGACAAAAAGAGAAGGAAAAGAAAGTAAAGAAAGTGTGTTTGTGCTTGTTGGAACACTGTAAATAAATCACATGTGCTTTGGGACTTTTGTGTGTCCTGGTGTCTGTCTGTGATCCGGGTTGGAATGTTCACAGTACATGTGAGCATATTTAAGCAAAAACACAAAATATGTCATTCAACGTTTTCTCTTCTCTTCCTTTTTCTCAGTCAAACAAACCTGTGGCATCCATCATAAACTCAAATGAGACTGGACTGCTGGAGTTAAATGCAAAACTTCACAGTAACTCAATTATGAAACAATCTTATTGATTTTTTTCTATCCTTTCGTTAGTAATACATCTGTTGATATCAATGTGTGCTGCCATTTCCACTACTTATGACTCAGCTGCTGAATCATTAGCTTCTAAGTGCAGTGCAGCATATGAAGGCACCCACACTCTCATTCAGCCATTTTCTATCTACTGTTATATTTTCCAGAGGGTCATTCATATGAGTAGAGACATGCGTGTTAAGAGTTAAATCCAGAAAGCACAAAAGACTGGACAGCTTTCCCATGAATACAGTGTAAAAATGAGCACCGTCACCTTCTTCCAAAAAAAGTGTTAAACTGAGAAGCCATTATTTAGTCTTGTAAGTGAGTGCTACACAGAACCAAAGCAATGGACATAAATTCTCCTGTATTTTCTCTGCTATGGATGAACTTTTTCATAAACTGAGCTTTTCTTTAGAACTTAAGGAGTTGGACTTCAGTCTTCACTATGTTGCAAAATGGCATACTACTTGCTGACACTCTGAATGTTCCTGAGTGAGTCGTGGCATCAGAAATGTATTAGTTACTTATACAGCTTTGTATGTATTTGATGTAGGATCTTAAGGTAGTGCAGCAGTCAGTATCTCAGCAACCAGAGTCCAAATTAAGGCCCATTGCCAGTATGCACTAATTCCTGGACCTATATATGAATTTTCAGGTATGCATTTTTATTGATTTGGCTTTTGAATTGTTTTTGTGTTGCAAAAATATATAATTGATAAGTTTATGTTTCCACACCACCTCTTTGATTTGACTTGCCGTCAACACCATATTGTGTTTCTTCTGACAGCCATGGCTGTTTTGTTGTTAGTAATGGTGTAGTGTTACAGTCAGGTGACTACTCATGACATCATCATCCTGATGTCATGCTACTCACTTTGTCCAAGGTGAATTAAAAAAAAACAAAAAAAACAAACAAGTGTAATAAACACATTTCATTAGGGATTCTATTCTCTGTAGTGAACCTGAATCCCTGCCTACATTTTATTTAACAAGTTTTGATAGCATGGTGTTCTGGTTTAGCAGGATCAATGGAGTTTTATCCTTCCATATTTTGAATGAGAGAGCCTTTGCCTTGCCTAGCAAAGTCAATTTTAGGCTGTGGGATTCCCATGACTAGGTAATGTATACAATGGCTTTGGAGAAAGAGCTGGATGAAGTTCAATAATCAGCTGCTTTTTTCTAGTACTGTGTCCTTTGGACTGTTTGTGAAGCTCCATCTGTAGATTCACTTAAATTGTTATGATTATGTGCACTTTAAAAAAAAAATTACAGTTGTTCTGTTTTGGGTTTTCTTAAGTGTTGCATCAAGTTTTGGACTTATTGTTTATTATTGTTATTTTCTGCTATTAATAAAAATGATTATACCGTTTTTGTTGCCATAGTGTTCTTCGTGTTGCTGCCACTTTGGGCTGCTGTCGTTATAATGCGGTGTCAGTTACTATGGCCTGCATTTCTGGAAAATACAGAATTAATTATGTCAACGTGATGACATAAAAAGCAGTGCATCATTTATTTTTGATTGTTTAGCAGATACTTACATCTTACAAAAGAGGTGAACATAATCTGGTAAACAACAGTCTGAGCGACTATTCGGGAGCAAGTGTTACAGGACAAAGTTACGGAATTGATAACCTCAAGTCAAAACCTCAGAAAAAAAACCAAGCGAGCAATAATTACAAAACCTAATATCTAATATCAGTGAGACAGACATTCACCAAAAAAAGAGCTTTCAAACACTTCTTAAACACATTGAGGGAGTCAGCATTTCAAATGGGGACGGGCAGCTTTTCCCACCAGCTAGTACACATGAAAACAAATTTGCCACCAGACGCCGTTCATTAGCAGACCTGACCGCTCGAGAAGGAGCATAGGACCTCATAAGTGCTTCCATATAATTAGGTGCTGACCAAGTATCAGGCACTGTATTATCCAAGTTTGTAGATATCCCTTAAAAAATAACCTGTGTGTGCGTATTCCAAGTTCCTGACTCTTTGCTTTTATTTCCTTACTAGCCAACCCGCAGCGTACCATATGCCTCATAATCAGGCCGGTTTTTTAATAATTTTTAAGCACAGGGAGAATATTTACATTTGAAAAATCGGTAATGTAATAAATCAGCAAGAAAAGCAACATTGTAACAATGCACGGAACGAACCAACACACAATCATCCGTGACTGAAAACTGGCGGACCGCAATCGCGCCTTCTCTTGCCAGACGGAGGGATAGGGGTGCACGGCGCGGAGTGTGGAACGGGAGGAGAGGAGAAGGACGTCCATTCAGCTCCCTCCGTCATGCTAGTCTGCTGATTTCTCGTTCAGTATGTACTGCCCGCTCATGTGCCCACCTCCAACTCGTCACTTGAGTTGTTGGCTGCTTTTCTATATATAATCCACCAAGACACCCGACCTCGGTAGTAGCGAGGTGGGAGGGGGGTGTGCACAAAGGGTTGGGACACAACCAGTGGGAGCTTATGAGTCGCACTTAGCGGGAGTTCCACGGTTTGCAGCCCGAATGGGGTTCAACGGCTTACCCACACCTCTTTGCGCCGGGTAGACACACGCTCAATGTCATGCATAATTATTTATTGAATGCTAAACACTTCTGGAAAGACACAGTTGTCTAAAACGGGTTGGTGTGAGAATACAACAGTAAGTGAATGAAAAGATGGAACTCTGGAGAGAGCAAAATACAACACAATAGTGAACCCGCGGCATAACAAACGCTGCATAATTATTTATTGATGGTTGAACACTTCTGGAAAGACCCAGTTGTCTAAAAAGGGAGGGTTTGAGGATTCAACAGAAAGTGTATGAAAAGATGGAACTCTAGACTTTTCATTCCTCTGTGCGGTTTTGGCTGCCTTTCTATGTATAATCCACCAAGACACCCGACCACGGTAGTAGCGAGGTGGGAGGGGAGTGTGTACAAAGTGCAGGAGCATCTAAGTAGACACATGTTTGTCGTGGATGCGAATTGCTGTATGTAGCGTGTAAAACAGTTTGTTATGGTGTACGAGGTCGTGCGTCGTAACCGAAAACTCGGTTTTTAAAGACTGCTTACTTCATTGTGTTTTAACTTCAGTTGTAAAGGAATGTTTTAAGGATCCCATGGGATACCCCTCGCAAACTGTTTTACACGCTGCATATGGCGACTCACCTCCACGAGAAACATGCTTCTATGAACAGTCAAGGTGGCTCGGAGGTATATGAGGCCACTATGACAGACGAACATATAAATGACACCGTTCTTTCTGTGTCATCGCGCCCAAGTTGGTAGGCGTGGCTCTGCGAGTTGTCTTCGTATCCAATGGTCTTGGAGTTGGTGGCCGTGGCTCCTCCCTGCTTGCGCCATAGGTGTCTTACTTGTCGGCGGCTTAGTGAATCCACGCCCCTTCCGGCAAGCTTTCCATGGGTGTCTTGCCTTAGTGAATTATATATATAGATTGTGATTCTTTGATTACTTTTTGGGTAGTGACAATCAACAGACCAGAGCTCTCTAGCCTGAACTACTGGTACATCTTCAGTTAACGTTTTCTCTCCTAGTTTTCCCCATATGTCAATCGCTCTTTTCCCTTTGCAAGATTTAACACTTAAATGTTATGTGAAGACTCCTAACTGCTCTCTCCTGCATTTTAATTTACTGGAGTGTAGAGTAAGTGTATTTTTATTTCATTTTTCTACTGCTGTGTTGGTCCTGACACATCCTCCCTACCATAATCTTGTGTTCTACTTCTTATTGTACATTTAGCTGATGATCTTATCCAGAGTGATGATGAGAATAAAGTACAATTGTTAACATTTATTTCATCTTCAGACAGAGAATAAACAGGTTAAGTGTCTTGCTCAAGGTAACACACCAAGTCAAAGGTGGGGTTTAAACATGTGCTTCACAGTATAAGCTTAGCCTTAGCTACTAAAGTCCTCTGCCCATGTTTCTACACTTTAGCCTATAACTGTAATATTATAATTGAAAGGGCTCCTTTGTATGCTTGTTTTGAGATTAACCCTTGTTTGCTACATAAAGCATTGATGTCTTTTATGAATGATACTATATAAAATAAAGTATACACATATGCAGACTCTCCCACTTGTGTGAGCCTGTACACCACACCACTGCAGCAGATTTGTCAGGACTGAAAGCATCATTACTATAATGATAAAAATGCCACGTCTCCTCATGCCTACCTGTGGCTGACTCAGCAGCTCAAGGCCAACTGTGAGGACTGACACAAAAGCAAATGTCTTTTGCTGTTATTTTTATTTTAACTGCTTCACTGAATGAGATTTGAAATGATGACACCTTTCCTCTTTCCTTAGAAGGGAAGGCAGAAAAGGAAAACCTTGACCTGTAACGCAATTCTTTACATTCATTCTTTTCATCGAGCATCGAAGTGGAGAGCCGAGTCTTCAATTTGCAAACAAACGTGTGGTGCAGGCTTCAGCATGTGACACCTCCAGTGCCACACACCAGTCGCCAAGGGGGAGATGCGGCAAACTTGAAATTCTATTGATTTTCTCTTAAGTGCTTGGGAGGTAGAGAGGGGGGCTGAGAGGGGGGCTTATTAATGCTGATGCTCCATCAGTTGTACAGAATGCAGATGTAAAAATGTGTAACTTCTATATATATATATATATAAATATATAGAGGTATGTCTGTGTGAACAAGTGTGTTTAAATAATAAAGATAATAAAACAGTGCCCGTCTCCTCTTTTTCATACTCAAGCACTTAACTGAGACAATGCAAGGCCTGTTGCATTTTGAAGAGTGTTCAAAGGTTACATTATATAGTGTCTCTGTCTCTCCAATTCTGCTCCCAGCAGACACCATTAATGATCACAATATTGCTGTACTCTGCCCTTTGTGTCCCTATTCCCTTCTTTTGCCATCTTTTTTTCTTTTTTCAGAATACTTTTAAGACGGACGCATTGACAGAAAGAATCTAGTTGCCATCTGCTGGAGATCTCTTACTATGACAGCTGATGAATGAGAAATGAAGACATCTTTATTTTTTTTTCTCTCTCTCTTTTTGCTTCTACGAAATGGGTTTCCTTTCGAGGAAGCTGCCATTCGACTTTCATAAGCACTTTGTGTCCAGCGCATGGCCGCATTCAACAGCCTATTAAATGGGATCTGCCCTACGGCATAAAACATTTCACAGTGCGCAACTGCTTTAATTTGAAATTTTATTTAAATAATGGATTTTTAATAGGATCACAATTAATCACAGGCCATGAATGACCTCTGTTTGGCAATGCTAATAGAGCAGCTTACAAAAGAATAAACGAAAAGAAGGCCTCATAACAAAAGATTAAAACAAATAAAAGGCAATATATAATTGGCACATAGTTACTGGAAACTGTTGTACAACCCACACTTGGGGCAGCCATTACAATATATATAAGCAACAGAGAACAGACTCTCTAGAATATACATGCTTGCTTTTCTGCTTGCAAATGGACTCCCTTCCTTCTTTTCTTTGAGACAAACTGTTCATTTCTTATTTCTAATTTTGTAATATGTCATGGTTTTATTAATCATAGACTTCTTCTGCTCATCCTGATTGACTGATGCTCTGCCCAGGTCTGGTTCCTGCCTTGTTGCTCTATCTTGCTATTAGAATTAGTTGGATAACCAGTGACTCCAATGTTTGCCCAGTATTAATGAGTGACAGAGCATATGTAAGGTTGTCCTGAGGCCAAATATACTCCACAGGCTCCAGATTCTTATAATAATAGTTTACATTTATATTGTGCTTTTCTCACCACTCAAAGCACTTCAACCACCATCAATGTGCAGCATCCACCTCGATGATGCAACAGTAGCCATTTTTGCACCAGTATACTCGTTACACATGAGCTATCAGCTGGTGAAGAGGTGAGAGATAGTTAGCCAATTAAAGACATGGGATAATTAAGGGACCAGAACGGCTAGGCCATGGAGGGAAATTTAGCCTGGACATCAGAATACACCCTGCCCTTTATGAAGGATACCCAAGGATCTTTAACAACCACAGAGAGTCAGGAAATTGGTTTTATGTCTCATCTGAAGGATGGTGCCATATTTACAGCACAGTGTCCCCATTACTACACTGGAGCACTGGGATCCACATTCAGATTATAACACTGAATTAAGGGTTTACTGGTAACTATAAATTGACCCAGTATGATTAACTGTGGATGTGTCTGAATGATCCCTGCTATGGAGTCCTGTCATATTCAGTGTGGGTTCCTACCTTGTAGCTGATGCTGCAGGCATAAGCTTCAGCTCTCTACCACCCTGAATCAGAATCATCAGGTTTAATGGCAACTTTAAATTGAGTCTGTGTGGGTGGACGGGTGTGTAATTCGGCAATGTTATGCCTTTCTTTCTAGAACCTGGTGCTGCAGGGACATGCTTTGGCTTTCTCAGCCCTACCTTGATTTTGTAGGCTTGATAATAGATAGATGTTAAAATCAACAAGCAAAATTTAATTAAGGCCAGCACAGAAATGCAGAGGTTGCCTCACAGATTCAGAATCTTGAATTTGAATCCAACAGCTGGTTTTTATTTGTGTTGAATCTGCATGTTCTCCTAGAATCTATATAGGTTTTCCTCCTGCAGCCCGAAAGAAATGTATAGCTAGTGGACAGACAACTGTAAAGTGCCATGAGTGTGTGTGTGTGCCATGAAATAGACTAGGATCTTGTCCCTGTCCTTACAACTAATCCCGATGATAGATAGATAGATAGATAGATAGATAGATAGATAGATAGATAGATAGATAGATAGATAGATAGATAGATAGATAGATAGATACTCCTCCACATAGTGCCCTGTCTTACCCCTAAACTGAGTTGGTGGAGGAGGACAGAGTGGCAGCAAGGCACATGAGGAGGCTTTCATGCACTGCACATCCTACAATATGAGAATCTGTCTATGAAAGTAGGTGGCACTGACTGCTTGACTCATTCTCTCCTCTGAGCTGGCCACCTGCTTTTTTCAGACTAATTAATATTCTGCAGTATCTGATAACCTGAAATCTGGGGCATGCTGGCTATAAGCATAATCTACACATGTGATAACAGAATTCAGATAACTTTGGCTACAACGTAGACTTCACTTTGATGTTCTTGTTCTACCTCTGAAAGGTCTTATGTTCAAAATCGTCATACAGATAATGCTCCTTAAAAGTTTTAGACTATTCAGAAGCAGTTTTTTCCAACATGAACATTTTTGTGGATAACTTTAAAGCCTGGCCAAATTTATTTTTTAATTTGCATTTTTTTATACAAGAGTCCGTCCCAGGATTACAGTAACTGGGCATATTTAATAAAAGATGCTCATTCTGTTAAACAACTGTTCTAAGCAAAGCTTGTCAAAACTCAAGGAAAGATGCTAATGTGATGAGTGGTTAGGGCTGTGGGATTTATTAAAATGATGGATTCTGTAAAGATAAAAGCAGGCCCAGCATCCCCAGAACGAAGGAAGTGTGATAGGACACACAGTTACAACCAGAGGCATTATAGGAGAAGAGAGCAGCGGAAGGGTGGTGGCAACAGGGGGATCTTCTTAATGTATTTTCTGAAAACAATTTGGAGAGCTGCCACTGCTGTGGAAGTTTCTGTCAGCCTGCAGCAAATAATTATGAGGAGAGTGCTTTGAATGCTACTTAAGATCCTAAGTGATGGTGTATATCTTTTAAACATATCTGTATTGACTGGACTTCATAAATTGTCTGAACTTGTTTGCTTTTCGATCTTTTTAAAATATCGTTTAATATTCATTTAAAGAACACGACTGCTTCAAACGTTTTCAAAGAGAAATATTTTTAGATGTTGATAGTGCATAAAACACCTCTGATCTTATTCTATGGTTCACTTCAAATACAGAAAAAAGGTTTATTGAACTAAAAATAACAAAACTGCATGTCTTAATTCACTACACTAGCTTCCAGTTAAGTTTAGAGCTGGTTAAAATCCAGCTTTTCATATATACATTTACAGAGCTTACTAAATAGATTACAAATGCAAGCTTTCGAGGCAGGGGCCTTAGCTGCCTTGAAAGCTTGCATTTGTAATCTATTTAGTTAGCCAATAAAAGGTGTCATTTCACCCTACTTTCTCCTGTATCAATCTATGGCTAACAACGTACAACACTCTAGAGCTTACTAATGCCTGTACTTTAAGATGTCCATTGAGATCTCGAAATTAAAGTTCCTGAGATAAACAAAATTAGTGAAGGAGGCAGAGTCTTTAGCTCTGGGTGTCCCCAGACTAATATGGCCAATATCAGAGAGACTCCACCAGTCTCAGTATTTAAAACAAAACTTTTGCTACTGGATCTCTTTATTTTATTCTTCCATAACTGTATCATGTTTATGTTCAAATTAAATCACCTTGATTGGCTTTTACTTAGTCTTCCTCATTTTTTTCCTGTTAGTAGTATCCTGTAGTATCCCTGGGTCTGGGCGTGCCATTTTGATTATGTTATATCCACTGGATGGATTTTTCATTGCCATTGATCATTTCATAGTCAGAACTTCACAGTATTTTGTAATAATTTTCATCTTTAATTGAATTCTTCAAGGTAGTCTATGTGATAGGAAACACCCTTCTTCATTTGTATTTACATCCCACAATACAATGTAAACAATGTCATAAACTAATGCCTATTGCTGAACGACTACTTTTTAAAAATCATGGCCTTTATGGTCTATATGATCATTTCTGCTCTCTTTTCACTCCAACTTTCTGCACGCTGTCTAAACAAGAGAACTGTCTTGCGTCAAATCATAAAAGGATAGCCTTAATCATCCTGTGACTCTAAAACTTTATTAAGAAGGTTCACTGAATGGACAGATGAAAAAATGTATATATAAAATTGATATACAGAGCAATACCAAACAGAAAAGTTATTTTAGAAGTTAAGCATATATCATTCTCAAACATAATGCTTTTTAATTCCTGGTCACACGGGAGCAAGAACCTATTCTAACAGCACTGGGTACAAACTGTCTTAGAAAGGTTGCCAGTCCACTGTAGGGCATACTCATACACTCTACGACAATTTGGAATTGCCAGTCTATCTGACCTGCTTGTCTTTGGAAATGTAGGATGAAGAAATTAAGTATCAGTGGAAAATCCACACAAACATTGAAAGAACATGTAAATTCCACATAGGCATCTAGAGGCAGAACTACTACCAGGGCTCCAGATTCACGAAGTCGTAGCTCTAACTTCAGCACTAATGTGCCTCCCAGACCTCCATTTCTCACTTTTTAATTTTGATTTTGATATACTTTATTAATCATCAAGGGGAAATTTGCTTTTCACATAATCTTTGAGGGTCATGGTGCAGGGTCAGCCATTACACAGTTCCCCTGGTTCAATATTCATGTTAAGTGTCTTGCTTAAGGGTCCCAACGGAGTAGGATCCTTTATGGAAATAGTGGGATTTAAACTGGCAAACTTCCAGATATCAAAGTAGATCCTTAGCCACAGAGTCACCATCCTAAATTTAAGTCATCCAAGACTATGACCATTAACGTTCCCTACCTTCATGTTACACCCCGGGAACCTGCCATATTATAAAACTGCATTACAGTGACAGCTGTGGGGTTAGAGCTGATAAGGGTTGGTTTTACTGTCTAGCGCAACATCTACCCAGAGTATGCATATTCTTCCCATATTTGCATGACTGTATCTGTGTACTCCAGCTTCCTCCCACATCCTAAAGTTATGTGCTTCAACTTTCTCTGAGTGTCAACTAAAATCCTGCCCAGTATTGGTTTGCCATGTACAGTAGTTGGTACTACTAGGATAGGACCTAGTACAGTAAAAACAGCTTGACATTATGATTGCACTGATAGCCTTTTTGGGAATAGTGGATGAGTGATGATCTGATAACTGTCTGTCTTCAAAATATGCAGTAGTGCAGATTTTAGGGATTTCGTCCATGAGCAATCAGCTAAGGGGTTAAATATTGTGTTTGGTCAGTAATAATCAACATTATACTGGCATTAGTAAAAGATTACAAGATACTGAAAAAGCATATCTATGAAATGTGCTTGCCATCCAATCAAATGTCAGCAGGCGTGTCTATTAGTTTGTTTAGTTCAGATATTTATACAACCCATGTGCAATATAAAAATAGCAACCCACAGAGAAAAATACAGCCCAGCCTTATTTTAAACAACTTGAATCCTTGTAAACTTGAAAATACATCACACCAAACAAGAGAAAATGCTTTCCATCAAAGCAAGATATTAACAATGATAGGTAGTAGAAGCAGGAGTAGTAGTAGTAGTAGTAGTAGTAGTAGTAGCATTGCCACACGTACAGAGTACTGAGAAAATCATACTTTGAAAGTCCTGTTGTTTGTGATAGTAGTATTAATACCTCAGCCTTATTGGGAGATGTTTTAAACGTTAGCCTAACATCTAGTAATCTCTGCAAAGAGTTTTAGAAAAGAACTCTGAATACGCAAATGGAATTGCAAAGCTAGACACAGAGATTTTGGCTTTTCCAAATGGACTCCTCTGTTTGTGTGTGGAATTGCACCTCCTCCATGACAGTTTCCTGGGCAATGGCTCATGTTTCTACCTCACACTTATAAGGAGTCCATTATCTGTGTGAAACTTGCACATACACCTCTGCATAGTCTCATTTCCTGTTTGTTAGGTTAATTAGCTACATATGAGTCACTATGTGTTAGTTCCTTCCTTTAAACCAATGTTTCCAGAAAATGTTCTACTCTTCATGCCACTGAATTTAAAATAAACAGATACTCTGACACAGTGATAACGCAAAAAACTTTCAAATTGCAGTAAATGCAAATGAGTTGCCAAAAATAACGGCTTTCACTAGTGCTCTTTTAAATTAACGGGTACTCTGCATACTCTTGGGTTATGTTCTCAGATCAGTTTGCTAGAAGTGAAACCTTATCTTTCTATTGCAAAATAAACAGAGAAACAAATGTAAAAATAGTTTACTGGAAAATCCTCGTTTAAACGGAGTAAATTGGAAAAGTTAAAAGGTAGACAATACATTCTGATTTTCGAGAAGCACTGGATTGCAGGTTGGTCCTACCACCTTGACTTTCTCTCTTCTTTGATTATTATTTACTTATTTGGCTGTTGACTTATAAAATTTGAGATACAATTGGTTACATTTGTTTTGGTTTTCCAATCCGAATATAGGCAGGTGAAGTGACTTGCTCATCGTCACACAGTGTTAGTAGCAGGATTTGAACCCACAACCTCAGGGTTTGAAGTTCAAAGCCGTAACCACAACACCACACTGCCTGATAATCCCTTGTTGGAAGTCATGGCCAGAGCGAAGGTTATGTAATTAGGTGGATCTAATAAGGACGAAGGCAGAAATTGTTAAAGGTATTGTCACACTTAATTCCTTCACCTTATACACCCTCAAACAAATTACTGTAAGGCAGTCACTATGCTTATGCATATGACACTATACAGGTATTTTTTGTGAGATTAAAAATCTTTTCCATGTTGAGGCCATACATAATATATAATTACTATGCACATCATTAACTTTTTTTAGATGTTCAGCACAAAAATTTAAAAATGAAAGCACACCAGAAATACTGCGCAGTCACTGGTCATATCATTTTTTATTTTAAACACCACATAGTACTAAAAGTGTTGCCAGGCCAGAAGTTCTGAACCTTCGTTTGCCCCATCAGTCTATAGAGATCCTATTAGGATGGTTGCTTCAAATGCCTGGAGGTCGCTGGGATTATACAGCAGGTGTGTGACTCAGCTTGCTCTGGAATGTTGTACCTTAAAGCTAACTGATGTCAGAATGAATTTGGTTCTATAACTTGGACCGGCTTTACATCACCACTCTGACCTGAATATGATTTCCACATATATAATACAGAGGGGCAGTTTGTAAAAACACCAAAAATCCACAATATTAAGACATTTTGATATCAGATGCAGACCATTTTCATATAGGTTACTGAATTTTGATTCAATTCATATCAGATATGAATTTAAATAGTTTCACAAAAGTGCGCTACAGGAGCATTTAGAGGGCTCTACTTAGGGACCAAGCCAACAAATACCTGGGACTGGGACCAAGTTTGGTGATCACCAAGTACTTCTGATGTCACATTTGTTGCACCACAGGAAATTTGATCCCTTCAGTCCAGATTACTATATAAGTGAGGAACCAACCGGAAGTTGATGTTCAATCACAGTTCTGCATAAGGAGCAACTTCTGTCTTTTAAACTTGAGACAATGAATGTCTTTTGTGTATTTACAGCTCTACGTAAGCCAACAATTAAACAGGGATTCCTTCCAGGATCCTAAACCCTTCATCTTGACCTGTTTTGTTTGTGTTACAAAAGTAAGAGCTCTTTTTCACTCAAGGATATGGCTTGGTTAAATAAATTTTGTGCACATCACCATTATCTGATTTGGACTTCGAGACCATGTAGTGTTATTTCAGTCTTAGAAAGTGAGTTTATCAGATAAATGGATTGTAAGATATTTTTGCTAGATTTTGGTATTTGTTAAACCTGTTATAGACAATTGAGTAAGAAACTAACAAGATGAAAAAAGTTACAGCATATCCACCTTAATAAAAGGATACATGTCTGAATGTCTGTCTGTGCGTTAGTCCTGTTGCCATGTCACTGTCTTTCCAAAGCACATCCCAAACATTTACACCGCTTTTACGAATCCCATACCAAATATCATATAACAGCAGACATATGCATTGTATGGAGCACTGAAAACATTAATGCTGAGATCTACGTTGACTGCTTGTCAGACGGGTAGCACAGCTATTATGGAGAGAAAAAAACAAACTGACTGCCTGCTGAGGAATCTTTTGTGTTTTTGTGTGGAGCCACAGCTGATGTTTTGCTGTAATAATATAGTGTGAATATAAACAAGGGACTATACAGGGTGGTCCAGATCTAATTATGCAGATCCAGATTGTCTGGATGACTTTGATTTATGCGGGGATGATTCCAGTTCGGCGCAAAGACGATTCTTCATGTTCTCAGTTCACACACTTCTCGATGGTCCGGGATTTTTCGGGTGATTTTCTATGTAATAAACTTAATAAGTTATAGCATAATGAAAATTGCATAATTAGATCTGGACCACCCTATAGGAATATGCAAATCACAGAAAATCAAAATGCTGTAACTTAAGTACTGCCTGCAATTTTATTTCTTGAATACAAAAAAAAAATAAATCTGTCCCATTCTAACTTATTCTATTGATATTACATATTTAACACTAGCTATATTCATTACAATTGCACATTACAAATAATTAGAAGTCAAACTTATGAGAAGACCCTGAGTCAGCAAGAAGGACATGAGCAGAAGTTCCACTAAATTAAGAGCCGTGTATAACTTGCCATCCTTAGATTATTTTAGATTTTTTCCGTGCAATTTATACTTGTTTCCCTTTCTTCAATGTGCACAAACACACAATGGGTACACATTTCCAACAAAAAATGATATAGCTTTTATATAATTATTTAATTTAAAGACCATAAAATAAAACATCTAAATGATTAATAAATACAGAACATGGCATTAGTCATTCTTTACTTGGACAGGATGTGCTAGGGTCTAGCTACTTAAAGATAAGGCAGCCAACCATTTGGAGACACAGTAATAAAATTACTTTGGGTATCTCAGGATAAGGCAATTCAAGTGTGGACATAAGAAACAAGTTAGTTTTAACTGTTTCTGCCAGGGAAGAAAAACACACAGACATTGATGTGAAATGGATTTATCCCAGACAGGAGTGAGATACCGTATATTAAATTATATGGAAGTGGAACCACCTACAAAAAGCCAGGCTCAATGAATTGGTCCATACATTCATTTGAATCGGCTTTATTTGTGTTTTTGATTTGATGTATTTTATTAATCCCCAAGGGGAAACTGTCTTATTGCGTGACCTTTTGAGGTCAGAGTGCAGGGTACAGCTGCCCTGGAGCAATTTTTTTCAGGTTAAGGGTCCTTTTTAGTAGTAATAGGATTTGAACCGGCAACCATCCAGATACCAGCACAGATCCTTCGCCTCAGAGACACCACTTTGCCTGAGTGCTGGGACTGGAGAACACAGCAGGAACCCACCAAGGATGAAGCATAAATACATGACAGAACACACTATCAAAATATAATGCCAATTTAGAGATACTAGTGTGGAACGGAAAAAAACAGCACTGGGTTAAACGCTCCCACAAACAAGACGAGAATGTGCAGATTCCATGCAAGAATTTGTTTGTTAATATTAAAAAATCACATAAGTACTTGCTTTAGCAGGTGTAATGTTAATAACATATAGTTACATAGATAATGGAAGATTCCTTGAACATCTAAACACCAAATTGTAATGGAACTTTCTCAGCTATATCTATAATGTAACAGCAGAACGAGTTAGTGAGCTAGAAAAACAAACTGTTAGACAGCTTTGATCGTTTGCGTATAATTAGAAAGCTACGGCGGCATGAAGTTTGTTGGCCGTATGTCACACTTGTATGTATATTTATAAGAACAGAAAAGAAACTTAAAGAAACGTAACCAAGATATGAAAACTTTAAACATTAAATATCATAGACAAGAAGTTTCAACTTTATCAGTCTTTCTTTTCATTTTGTATGAAATATTTCTGCTTTGAATTTCACAAAAAATTTTAAAACGATACTTGGACTGTGGAAATTTATGTTTAAGTAACCATATTCAATGCCTGACTTTTTCTGTGAAGTTTCTTGAATTTTGGAAAAAACTTTGGAGAAACACAGTTACAATCAAGTGCTTGTCGCTGTGCCACCAGAGTGTTGGGGTGTTGAATTGACTACAGTGCTAGTGTGCACTCCCTTTAGCTAACTCTCCTGTCAGTGTGTTTAATAAGGAAAATTACTAACTTAATGAAATTTATATCATGAAATAGTCTTTCAGTCCAAGTAATTCACCAGTAATTTTGTCATTAAATTATTTTATATTACTATCACTAGACGGTGGGAGACTCACAAGAAAAAAATCTCACTGTGCCAGAAATATTATATGTGATTAATTTCAGCTTCGACTTGTAATCCTTGAAATGAAAAGCCATGCCCAGAATTCCTCTTTCCATCTCTTTTCTTCTTCTCTTTGGCCACCAGTGAACAACTTGTGATGCACACAATAGAAGACCATTACAGGGCAATCTGGCACCGGTGTAAACAAATAAATAAATAAATAAAGCTCTGAGGAATGGTGGATCAGTAGCTGATAAAATAATAAAAAATGCTAAAAAAAAAGATTTCCTAAAAGTTTGCCTTCTTCATTCAGGCTTTTGATTCGATGTAAAATGTCAGATAAAAGCGGAAGTGTGTTTAAAACATAATCAATGTTCATTTCAGAGGCATTTGCTGATCAAACATCATTGGCAGTAGCTTTACGGGATAATATCTGCTTAGGGGGCTTCACAGCTCTATGACTCTGCTCTAGGCTAGAACGACTGCAGATGCTGCTCAGACTCTCCGACCTGTGCCCATCTGGCATAGAGGCATGTGTGCCGGATTCAGCCAGGCCCTTTAAAAATTTAAACTCTGAAACTAATGGCTTAGCCATGTCCTGTCATCTGCTCTCTGCTTAGTGGCACTAAAGCAGTCAGTCACTCGAGTTGCAATTCAGTTGGCATCCTAATAAAAAGGCAAAGGTATTCGCCATTGTGCTACTTAAAAACAATTTTCATTCAACACCTTTTCACATGCATATCTTTACTTTTGAGATGTGTAGTCAAAGATGGTAACATAAGCAGCCCGGAAACGTTAAATATAATTATTAAAATAATAGCAAGGGATTCTGAATTCTTTTACTATTGATTTATTTAGTGGTTCCTAATCATATTAAGAACTGATGGTTCATGGTTCAGCTTTCTCATCCTAATGAAAGCTGTAGCTTAGCATTAGGATCAATTCTCTAAATGATGGAGGCTTCATAAAAGTTCTGCCTTTATTGAATTTGAAACAGATTAACTTTATTGTATATTATTTTTTAGTGGTGTGCTTTCTCTGACTTAAGTGAACTGTGAGCAACATCGCAGAATCAGATAGTCTACATCCATTCATACATTTATGAATCTGACTAATTATTCTTCTGTCCAGTATAAAATATCAATTATAAAAATTATAAGAAATGTGTACAACAAATAGTTGCTTGGGCATACTTTATGTAATCTAAACTGGCCTAGAATGAGTGCGGCTGCAATTGCCTAGGTTTGGTTGGTTCTCATGTTGATCCCGCTGGTCCAGGATAGTCACTAGCACCCCAATATTATGAAAGATTGCACGGCTGCATCTGTTTCAAAGGGATAACTTTGAGAAGACGAGTTTAAAGGTCAGAATGTTCTTTCACAAAACTAAAATAAAAATTAGACTACAAAGTCAAAAAGCAAAAAATGTCAGAAGGTCCTCTTACAATTAGAACCAGGACTCTAAAAATATCCAAATCTTATTATATGATATCATCTACTGTTAAATTCTGCTCCGTACTTCTAAAATTTTTATTTTTATGCTGTATTGAGGATTTGTTCTGTCCTGTGTATTGTATTGTATTGACCCCCTTCTTTTGACACCCACTGCACGCCCAACCTACCTGGAAAGGGGTCTCTCTTTGAACTGCCTTTCCCAAAGTTTCTTCCATTTTCCCTACAAGGATTTTTTTGGGAGTTTTTCCTCATCTTCTTAGAGAGTTAAGGCTGGGAGGCTGTCAAGAGGCAGGGCCTGTTAAAGCCCATTGCGGCACTTCCTGTGTGATTTTGGGCTATACAAAAATAAACTGTATGTATGTATTAATTATTTATTTGGGGGTTGTTACACCAGACAAGTCTTAATGTTGAAATGCTTTGCTGTTTGCGCCGCTTTCTCTTATACTGCACTTGGGCTGATGTTACATACTGGATATCTGAGGGCAAATTTCCTTGGCAGTGGAAGGCCACAAAATTGAAGGGCCTAATGAAAAACACAGAAAACAATACATTTTTCAAAAAAACAAAATAAAAGTTAATATTCAGAGACAAGAGAAAATTAGCTAAATAAATGGCAAATGTGTTGAATTGAAGAAAAAGAATAGGCAAAGGTTAGATGGATATAAATCTGTTATATAATAAAAGGCTGCTGTGTGTGTGTACGTGCGTGCATGCGTGTGTGTGTGCGTGTATGTCTGGTCCATCTGAGAAATCTGATTGGCAAGTTAAGCTTTGGTCTGATTGGTCAGTTTGTCTTCAGTGACTTTGTAGTAGAGATGATGGCATGATATGATAGAGCAGCAAAGATCAAATCCTAACTGTGACAATTATTACTATTATTTTTTTATAAAAAAAAGGAGTTAAAATGGAACTTTTCATTAACAGCAAAGCGAATAATGTACTGAGTGATGTGGGGTTGATAAATACTAATAAGTCACGCTCTGAATCACCTTCAAAGACAGGAAGCATTCACAAGAATATCATAGCAGGTAACAGGGGCTCGTCTACCACTGCTGGTAGTCAAAAAATGAACTGTAGGTGGGCAAGTTGGCACAAAATGACAGAGACTGAGAAGCAGTCTTTATGGGAACATGACAGAGAGGAAGCACCAGGTAATAGAGGCTGAGACACACTAGGATACAGATGAAAGGCATAGGAGGAATGCTGAAGGTACACACAGGGCAAGAGACATCAGATATTTTAAAATCTTTTCTATTACCCTTCTTTGACAGGTAAGGTAGCTAGTACACAATGTTTAGTAAATGACTATTAGGTAACAAACACTATTTATGAGATTAATAAAAAAATATATAACATCTTTGAACACACACACACATGTACTAGGAGAATGAGTACATAAGTGTCAAAATCAAAATCCACTATGACCCTGTGCCAACCACCTAATATTATAGTGATATGCACCTTATTCATTTTCAACACCACCAGAAATAGTCTGCTGATGTAATACAAGCAACTGCTGGAGGTATTCCAAAAAATTAGAACCACACAAATTTAAAAGAAACTTGATTAGCTCCTTAGTTATGCTGCTATTTGCATATGAGAATTTCAAACAAGCAGAACTCTGAAACAAAGGAGGACAGACTGTGGGGCACATAAGAGTTTGCTAAACACCAGCAGTAAGAGGAACTACAAGGACACCCACAATTCTGCTTGCTTCTTATTGGAAGATTGGAAACTAAATTAATTGTTTTTACAGCTGAGATAAGGGAAAAAGAATACCTTTAATTGTGTTTTTTAAATGAAATAAAGAAGCCAAACTATTATGAACTTAGTTATCATTCTTGCCTTTTTCAAGCTGAAATAGCAATGAATATAAACAAGCAAAGGCCTTTTAATGTCTTTAGAGCTACACCATTTTATTATAAATTAGAACCATTTGTAAAAAGATTTCTATAGATGCATGTTCTGTGTGAAAAGGGTGACAAGAATAGATGGTTGATGATATTTTCAGAAATGTAACAAAAACTGGCCTAGATATGCATGAAGGCTTCAAAGCCACCTGATGCATTGGGTGCGTGAGAATGGAGGAATGCTGGATCCCTTTCAACATAATGTGAATACAAGAGATGTGCTAATTTATCACATGGCTTTGTTTCATTTCCATGGTCTTTGCTGCTTGGTTACAGTTTGGGGGTTATGATCTAGCACCCTGTATATTAATAGTTTGGATGACCACCAGCAAGCTATGACCCTGGATAAAACAGCTGGCTTATAAATGACAAGGTGGTAAAATGTTATTTTACATTTCATTTTTCCGAGACTTGCAAAGGGATATCTTTTGAATTTCTTGCACCATTTTAAGATACATTGGTTTTGGCACTTACTAAAGATGTTTTGAAAATAAACAGTAAAATTTAATTGTTAGTCATGGGTGCCGGCATTTATTTTCTGTCTTAGTAACTACCTGGAAATGTTATGCACGACAGTAAAGGGGCTCCCCTGTTGACCTTTCATTATCTGAGACACCAGATATACCAAACCACTTTGTGCTTTTTTAAAAGAACTTTCTTGATTTTGCTCTCACAGTTTAAGATTTTTTCTTGTGGTTTCGACTTCGATTCTTTTCTCTAAATTATGTTCCAACACTATTATTTTTTTCTAATTATGATCTTTGCCTGTCTCCCGACTGTGTTTTCTCTTTTGGTCCTTTATTTACTTGCTGTTAGTTTGTTTTTTTTTTTCTCCAACAGAACACAGTATTTATTATTTAGTCCATTAGTTAGTCAATGTTGCCAGTGCTCCAGTTGTATAAATAGGTCCAAAATTATACTACACATTTGCTGTGTCACAGTTGTGCTCAACGAGACTTTCAGCAACAACAAATGAAAGCACTTATGTCAAAAAAATCAATGAACTGATATCGTGTCATATAGCTAGATTCATAAGTAAATGGGGTTGATCCATTCATTCTTTGAACTTTCAGTTTCAATTGTAAGTTTGGCATAGGGAAGATGGCAAGAACCAACCGCAAAGGAATGTTAATCCATTACAGAGCACACACGCTCACACATTACAAAAAAATGCAGCCTGACTTTTGAGCATCTCATGGCATCTTGGAATGATGTTGTAAAACTCCAAAGAATAAAGAAGTTAGAAAAAAACTCATAAAACAACATAATAGTTTTCACACATAAGAGGAGACAATCAAGTCCATCAGATTTGGAATTAATCAGGCAGAAGACAAAATACTGAGCTAGACTGAAGACAAAATAAATCTGGATGCCTCTCCAAGCCTACTGTACATTCATAGGAATCTGAACCCTCTGTGATAAGACAAATTGGTTCATCCACTTGTCCACTTTTCAGATACCACAAATGACTGCCTTTCTTATCTACTCTTTTTCTATCCATCCTGACCTTTTGCTCAAGTTCTTCATTTAACTCCTGACTCCATATGTCATCTGGAGTAAGTCAACTTTAAATTGCCTTTGGAGGATCTATACTGTTCAAAGTCCGTAACCAGTTCCTTGGCAGGATGGGCACTTCTTTAACCCTCTATTGGCCTCTGTAACTCTGAAAAGGCCATGTCTCCAAGGCAACTAATCCACTTCCTGCCAGCTTGAAGGGGCAACCTAGTCCCAAGACTGAGCAGTCTTTTATCCCTTAGTGATGTTTCAAGGCCTTTCTCTCTACCTCTCTCACCCCACCCATCCTCCCTATCATATTGGCATCTTCCTCCCTCTCTTTCTGCTTGATGCTTTCACGATCACCAACTCTGGGGAAACAAGTACCTTTGCAGAGCTTACCAAGCGAGTATGGGCTTATTGCTCTCACACTCTTCTTGTCCCTTGGAGGACCCTCCACCTACCTGGTACCAACTTTGCTCCAGCAACCCCTTAATAACCAGTAATCCCTCCCAATATGCACTGTATACTATAAAACAGTAATGTTTTCCTTGAGTACTCCATACTTTATTGAGGTACTGGCTCCCGTACTGCTTGTGACAGGTTGTGGCCTCCCACTGCAAAAGGACTGGAAACAGAGGAAAGTGGATGGAGACATTTCTCTGACGACACAAAAACTAACGCCTCTTTCCCATCTAACTCCTCAAGGTGTTGCAGATAGATGAATACAGATTAAAAAAAAAGAAAAAAGAAAGACCAGACAACAAGTCTTACTAAATGAAATAAAACAGGATTTTTTTCCCCAACATCTATTTGAGAATTCTGAAGATATTAAATCTCTGTTTGCAACTGATGCAGAGCCTCCAGGCACTCACTAGGTATGATAACAATTTCAAAACTTAATTCATTTGTTCTTATTCTTTTTTTTTTTTCTTGACGCATTCAAGCAATCAGTACATAAGAATTAAATTACCAAACCCTTTGGGAGCTGACAAAAAATTTACCTTAAAGAACAGACGGCCCCCTCTCCAGCCTGTTTACTTCGGCACAACCAGTTGCTTTTTTCTCTTTGATTCTGCCCCCTGTAGACAAGCTCTGTTATTCCGTAACCCTATCTCCCAAACCGCCATACTCCCCCCACACACACCCCTAACCTAATCAAAGCAAACAACCAGCAGGTTCAATTTCTGCTCCTTCAGACATTCTTATCTGCATTTTTTTTTGCTAACTGTAACACATATGCAAAATAAAGGCATAAGGAAATTCTTTCTGCTCATTAACCTATAATGCAGGGAAAGACAGCTTTCTGAGGGTGAGACGGAAGCAGAGAGATAGATAACATGTTGCATTTAATTAAAAAAGGACCGTGTATTAGCTCACCGCTTCATTAAAACTCAGGTTTTATGCCCACCCCTTTTCCAATCTGGCCTTACGGAAGAGAGAGGGAGAGAGGGAAGCGAGGGTTGGGGGAATTAGAGGGGGGGTTGAGAGGAGAGGGAGAGGAAGAGCGGCTCACAGCAGCTTTGCCTGAATTGTGAGTGGCTTACGACACTCAGTGAACACAAGGCGCTTCTGCATGCGTTGCTAGCGCACCAGTCTGCTGTATTTCGTGGAAGGAGCTGTCCGTGCTTCTAAGCATCACTATACAGCAGAATTAGATTTACACAAACAATTATACAGAAATACAGATTGAAAATAAAAATAAAAAAAAAAAACATTAAAGGGAAATTTAAAGGAAACAAGAATTACGGACAAGAGGTAATAAAAAAAAGGAAAGGAAAAAGCCTGCCTCGTTTTCTCAGCCGGACACTGAATGAATAATGATCAGTCTCGGAGGATTAAAGGTCGCCCTGGTCACTGGTCACTTCAAGTGATGGACAGTAATTTGTGTTGACAGATCGGAGGAGTCATTAGCAAAAAGAGTTTGGAAGGCTTTCTTTCTTTCAGTCTTTTTTTTTCCTCCTTTCTTTCCCCCCTTTCTGACCATCTCAGCGTTCACTGCAGAGAAACGGCAGACAGCGGATAAAGCTCATGCATACAGCAAGGGAAACTTGCAGCTCCTACAAGTCAGCTGAAAGCGACTTGGAATCCTCTTTTTGGCTCTTTCACTTGAAGAGAACTAAGACATTGTAAGCTTGCCAGATTTTTTTTTCCTCCTTGAACTGAAAAGGAGACTGAATTTGTACCACAGTGGGGTCTTTTTTAGATTCGCACATAATTAGACTCAACACAAAGACAGCAGCTGAATAGAGGTTGTCACTCTCTGGATAAGGGTGAGTAAGATTCCTTTCATATAAAATTGGTTCACGAAGAATGCTATTTTTTTTTTTGCACACTCCCTATCTCTCTCGCTTGCTCTCTCTCTCTCTCTCTCCATCTATGTGTTTATGTTCTGTTTTTAAATCTAATATAAGCAAAGTCATTTGCCTTTTATTCTTCTCATTAATTCTTTTTCTTTCTGTTGTGGCAGGACTCCTCCTTGCTATAAGAAGCACGGAGTGCGTTTTTTGGATGCGTGTTCATACAAAATGATGTAGAATATCAAAGGTTCAATGGACTTTTTCTCTGAATTCTTTTGGAATATTCATGCTGATGGATTTCCTTCTTATCGGTCTCTATCTAAAGTGGCTGCTGAGGAAGCCCCCGGGATTGATACTGTGCACGCTGGGCATTGTTTTAAAAATGTTCCCCATTGTGGAGAGTGTATGTCCCAAGCTTTGCCGGTGCGATGGCAGGCTATTATACTGCGAGTCTCTGAATCTGACAGACATGCCTCACAACCTTTCTGGGATCATGGGCTTGTCTATGCGCTACAACAGCCTCACCGAGCTGCGTGACGGACAATTTGTGGGGCTGGTGCAGCTCACATGGCTGTACCTGGACCACAATCACATCAACTTGGTGGAGGAAAATGCCTTCCACAAGCTGCGCAGGGTAAAAGAGCTTATTCTCAGCTCCAACAAGATAGAGACCCTCCCCAACACCACTTTTAGACCCATGCCCAACCTGCGTCATGTGGATTTATCGTACAATAACCTACAGGCATTGGAGCCAGACCTTTTCCATGGCCTTAGGAAGCTCACCACACTGCACTTGCGGTCCAATGCCCTCAAGTTTGTGCCAGTGAGGATATTTCAGGACTGCCGTAGCATGCAGTTTTTGGACTTGGGCTACAACCAGCTGCAGAGCTTGGCTCGTAACTCTTTTGCAGGATTGTTTAAGCTGACTGAGCTGCACCTAGAGCACAATGAACTTGTAAAAGTAAACCTTGCTCACTTCCCCAGGCTCATTTCCCTCAGAACCCTCTACATGAGTAGGAATAAAGCAACTATCATGGTTAACACTCTTGACTGGACTTGGAATTTCCTGGAGAAAATTGACCTTTCGGGAAATGAGATCGAATACATCGAACCTCATGTCTTTGAAACGGTGCCTAACCTGAAGGTCCTGCTAATGGATTCCAACAGGCTCACTTACATTGATCAAAGAATCTTAGATTCGTGGACCTCCCTCACCAGCATTAGCCTGTCTGGAAACATATGGGACTGCAGCAGAAATGTCTGCTCCTTGGCCTCTTGGTTAAGCAACTTCCAAGGCCAGCATGACAACAGTTTGCTCTGTGCCACTCCTGAGTATGCACAAGGAGAGGATGTTCTAGATGCTGTCTATGCATTCCAGCTCTGTGAAGATTCCACACATACCATGACCTACACCAATACAGTGACCACGACCAAGAATGACAACAGGGTTCATAGCAATGGTGGACCTACTGCCAACCCCTTCAACTTAGGGGATTTAGAAAAAGAAACGGTGACAGGCATATTTACGGTAACCAATTCGCACGACCATCATGAAAACACTATGCAGATTCACAAGGTGGTCACAGGGACAATGGCGCTCATTTTTTCTTTTCTTATTGTGGTTTTAATGCTGTATGTTTCCTGGAAGTGCTTTCCGGCTAGTCTCAGGCACATGCGGCAGTGCTTCACTTCACAACGACGCAAGCAGAAACAGAAACAGACCATGCAGCAAATGGCTGCCATGTCAGCCCAGGAGTACTATGTCGATTACAAACCCAATCATATTGAGGGGGCCCTGGTCATCATTAATGAGTATGGATCTTGCTCCTGCCACCAACAGCCATCAAGAGAGTGCGAAGTGTGACACACATGTTTGGAAAATAAAATGCGCACACTTTGCACTGTATTGCATTGGACCGGAAGAGACTGTGAATTTGGATTTACTATTCTCAAAACAACCATTGAAGGACCTGTTGACTTGACGTAAGTTAGGGGTGGGGGGGTGGAGGGTGGGGAGGTGGAGAAAAGCAACATGAGCAGGGAGCCTTTCACAAAGATGGGAGAATTGAGCTTTAATGCGTCTTTCAGCTTCAGGATATTTCGACACCAATGGACAGCTGATCACAGTTTTTCTTATGGTAATCCTTCTGTGTAAAACAAGTTAAGCAGAAATGCAAGAGTGAACAAGATGCAAGTTATCCTATTTCTTTTGTAAACTAAAATGTTTAAATAAAAATGTTATTTACAGTATGTCCTAGTCTAAAAAGAGTCTCTATGGAAAACAGGGACAAAAATAGAACACCATCTTATTGTCTCACTGGGTCACCCCTAAACATATGGCATACTGCACGAAAGAAGAAAAGTCAGCTATAACTTTTACAGTCACATGTCTAAAACGTATGATTCATACTAGCAGATGATATCATTCTGTTTAAAATGTATTTAAGAGGAACATCTGACCTGGCAAGTGGTTTGCAGGTATTCATCCAAAAGAACAGCAGTAATGTAATAACTGACTCTCTGGGCACACAAAAATATCAAATAAAACCGAGAAAAATCACTTCTCCTGTTCCTGCGACATGAATTTGATCTAATTAGTATTCCTTCCCACAACCTTAAATTATAAATTACTATAATCAATCATGGTGGGTAAGAAAAAGTAGATCTTATTACTGAGTGGTTGGCTGAAGTGTTTTGCCTCTCGTTCTATTCTTGGAAAAGAGAGAGAGGGAAAAAAACAAAAAGCAAATGTAACTTAATCAAAATTAATCTACGTATAGGAAAGCAGCATTTATCTATTATGCCTTTGTTCCTTTCTTTATTGAAAATATATTCTTTTTATTGCCACAGCAGCCCTGTGTCTGTTTAGTGTGTTTGATATTCTAACATGCTTGATCATACTGGAGACAAAGTGTTAGCAACAGCCCTAAAACACAGCTCAGGCTGCTCTCTAGTGTTCCTGTATCAGCAACAAATGAAATCCAGATTACAGCTCCTGTGCGTATGGATTGTTTCTCATCTGAACTCTTGGGTGCAGTACTGCAGCAGAGCTCAGAGTCCTGTATTCCAAACACACATCTGGTCACTCCCGCAAAACCGCACAACAATTATTCTTAAAACACCACGGTGAATGCAGACTATCACTCAGCTGACTGTTATTAATGCAAGTTTTGTACCTGGGGTGGGGGAGTGCACCTTGTGGCAAGGAACGCCTCAGCAGACATTACTCTTTAGCGAGAACGTAATTGCCACCTCTGTCTAGCCTTTAATATACAATCAATGAAGTGGCTTGCTTGCATGAGGAGGCAAACACACAGACAGACAGACAGATAGATAGATAGATAGATAGATAGATAGATAGATAGATAGATAGATAGATAGATAGATAGATAGATAGATAGATAGATAGATAGATAGACAGGAAAATCATATGTAGTGTACACAAAAGGAAAATGAATCTATCTATCTATCTATCTCTGACTACTAAAATGTCTCTCCCAATTTTAAATCTATCTATCTACACTTTGCTCATGTGGCCACCCATTTGTCTATCTGTAGAAATAAATATTTTTCAAGCAGCTCTCTCTCTCCAGCTATTCAACTCAATAATCAAGAAAATCAGCATTCAAGCACATAAACTATCAAACAGCCAAATTCTAAACACAATCAGTCCACAGATCTGGGAAGACGTATTAAAGATTATCTTATTGTGCAGAATGCAAAAAGCCGGTCATCTTCACAAACTTTTAAGCAGTATTTCCTACTTTTAATAACACTGCTTAATTATAATTTCTGTAAGTGTAATCTTTAAAATTATTCTACAAATCCATGCATGCTGTATACACATTTGCAATGCAAGTGAAATTAAATGGAGTTTGAAAAGCAAGACATTGTGTATACCACAGCACAGCCTTTGGAGCCTGTTGCGAACAGGCATTGGTTAGGAGCATTTAGACACTGCGGGCTGGTTACTGGTTCTTGTTTTTCACTCAGATGCCTCTTCCTCTTGTTCCTATTTATCATTGTTTATTGTGCACATGTGATAACTCTGGTAATAATCACTCCTTCACTTTGCAGCTTAGTGCCTATTATTCTAGTGGCACTTAAACAGACAACCAAATTGATATTTTTGGATGCAAACATCCTTCAGAAAGCCACTTAAATGCCCTTAACAAATTACACATCCCCGACAGAATCAACCTTATTAAAAGTGCCTCAATTAACCGAAATAGATATATTTTGTGGTGATGGCTATAAACAGAAATCTTTATTGAGATGTTTGATATGGATTTCTGAATATTCCTGGTGTGGTTATTTAATTGCTAACAAACAAGAGCCGAGACAACACTGTCAACGGTGAGTCATCTGTAAATGACTGCAGAAATGTTTACATTGTTTTAGATGATTGCTTAGATCTGGAATTTTACACTAAATCAAACCTACAATAAAAAAGAAGGTGAAATGGGAATGAATTATCAAACATACAAACAAAGGGTGTTATTATAGGCAAATTGTGTTAAACATTTTTTTTTTGGATAATACAAGAAACAGACTGCATTTTGTCCTTTGACTGTAAGCATCTGATGATTACAGTTCCTTTTTTTTTTTATTTAATGCTTTATACAATTAAAAAAAATATGTTCATGATGCTTATATACCTCATCTGTCTGTCTCTCTATATTTGAGTCTATCCTTCTTTCAGTCTAAACAGACATTTATTTAAATCTTTATATTGTACATCATCATATCAAATGACCAAATTCTGACCATAATCAGTGAATAGAAGCCTAATGTCTTTATTGCACTTACAAGTGTGATACTCCTCATAAAATGAGTAATGTTTCTTCTTTTTAGCATGCACTATTATACCACACAGTCTTTGCATTTCTGCCATATGATAAGCTATTTTTAATGTGGTTTAGTTACCATTTACAATTAAATCTAACGACAGAAACTCTAATTTCTGCTTTAGACTCAGAGGTTGATCTAACTGGAACCATATCAGTAGAAATTGCTACTCATTCTCATTTTTAACAATAAGCAAAAACCACTGTGGAATTACAACAAACCAAACAGAGTTATTGTAGGAGCTATACAACCAAATCCGATGCCATTACATGTTTATCAGATTCAAAAAGTGACAGGGGACAAAACAGATACAAGAAAATGTGCAGCACCATCTTGGTATTAGGTTTACAACCACACACCATAGGAAAGTAATTTAGTATAACTTGAAGGTAAAAAATAATGAAAGAATACATTGAATAGGCACACACAAGTGTGAAATTTGAATCTCCATCCCTTCTCATATCATTTACTGCACAGCATTAGTTCAAGAATTACAAAATTTTGAAACCTGAATAAATGATGTGCTGGTATTGTAGCTCTAAGGCAACAGTTTGGTGTGAGCGGGTGCCATTTATTAGTAGCCTGCTGTAATGTAAAAGGTGACTGGACAGGAAGGCAGTATTTACTTGACCTGATACTGTATCAGGGGCTGAATGCAGTAAGGGAAATGGTTATAAAGAATTTCAGATGAGTAACAAAGTCGTGAAGTACTACTGGAGCATGCAATGTGAAGTTTTGATGACTGAGGCTAGGGAGACGTCACAGGGAAGCAAGGGTTAAAAGCATAGAGCAGAGCTTCACTAGCTAGGCCACTGACTGAATCCTCAGAGACAATAAATCCTTGATTATTTAGTAAAGCACAAGGTGAAAGTCTCTGTCTGTGGCTTAAAGCTTTCTCAATTGAAGACCATTGGTTTGGTAGCACAAGTTTATTTCTTGTAATAAGATGACATTTTTATAACAAGAGAAAAGGTGAAGGAAGTGTGTGATGAAGGTTCAGGTTCCTGCCTCAGGGAATGAAATAAACTATGGGGGCACAAAACTCGTAAAGAGCACAGAATCGGAAATGGCACGATAAAGAATACAGTTACTACTGGGCTTTCATGGGACGTTAATGAAACTTTGGAATGATGTAGTGAGCCCAAATATAGTGAAGTTTAGAAGTAACTCCAGCCGTGGCCATGTCTAATTACGTTGTACTGTACATATTACTTAATGATATTTCAGAAATGCAACAGTTATTTAAACTCACATATAGGATATACACATAGCTTTCCGAGTGTTACTTTGTTCTTATATCAATCTTTTATAAGTTGCTTTGGATAAAAGTGTCGGCAAAGCAAATAAATGTAAGTATAAGTGAATCTATATTTAGCTCATTTTTCGTATGTTTGTCCTGCTGTGGCCATAACATGATAAAGAGCGTTAGGCTTATGTATCCTCAGTCCCCAGCTCTCTTCGGCAAATTTAGTGTTATTCCGAAGCTAGTGGAGAAATATCAATTCTTCAGCCACTCCTGGGTCTTCATCCAGTGGTCTGGCCTGAAAACACGCACTGCCTACAGTAGGTTCCCTGAATAGTTGTGTTGGATAGAGCAACAAAGTTCCACTGAGATTGTTCAGTTACTTTGCTTGCTGTGTTGAGTGAGCCCTGCAATCCTTAAAGAGCCTCATTTTGGTGGCTTAAACTCATAATGTCAATATTTTTGTCACAATCTATCATTAAACAACTTGAGTAAGGGTGAGAATATAGGATGACTGATAAATCCAGAATATAATCCAAGAATTTAGCTTTCACTTCACCTCCACTCTCTAATTCATGATCCACAATACTGCGGGTATCTCATGATCAGATCTTATCTTCACATGTAACCAAGACCTGGCTAAACTCCCATGGTAATGGCAACTGCACATCCTTACCTATAGAGAACTTGGTCTTGTTTACTGAAGAGACTGTCATGACACTAGATCTGGAGGTGGCAAGTCACAAACTGATCATGCCACACTCCATTTACTGATAGAGACTACAGTCAGGTTAGGCGAGAAGGAACACATCATCTTCAACCTTAAATGTTTTGGCAGGTCCTTTAAATTTTATTCATAAACTGACAACTGGTAAAATACACCAGTTATCTCAAATTGATTCAACCAAGCATCAAAAATGCAGATATAACTAACTCTGCAAGAAACTGGACAAATGGCATGCAATATGAGTCCTAAGACCCACATGATCTCAGAGTGTCTACCACATGGCTGGTTATAATCCTCCTCCAGTTCTACAAAGCAAATGGAGACACAATTACTATTCAAATATCTATAGGAGGAGGACAAAGATTTCAGAAATGAACCCCATCTGCTTCGTTTTCATCTGATGTCTGACTAATGGCCAGAGTGTCCCATTTCTTTCTATCTATCTATCTATCTATCTATCTATCTATCTATCTATCTATCTATCTATCTATCTATCTATCATTCAGGGCCATGAGGGGCTGGGGGCTATCCCAGTACGTCTGGCACAAATAAACCCTAAAACGACTTCTACTCCACTGCAGGGAAAGCACTCACCCTCATTTACTTTATCTTTAATAATCTGTTTTACTGACACTCAGGATTGAGTTACTCTTTTTGAACCTAGTGCACCTTGGAGAATGGTGGCAGAAGACTTAACACTGCAACAACATATTCTTGGAAGACTACGTTTAAATCCCAGCCCTTTCACCATCTGTGTAGAATTTGGACTCCCCATAAGCCTGCGTGGGTTTTCCTCCTAAAGACATGGCTGCTGCATTAATCAGTGACTCTAAATGACTTAATAAAAGTGAGTGTGGCTGTGGGCCTGACTGTGACCTGGGATGAAGTTCAACTTACCCTTGTGCCTTGCGTTAAGTGGGTTCAAAAAATGAGTGACCATATATTGTAAACATTTGTTGAATTCCTCAAATGCTTTTAGCTCTGCGGATCAAAACGTTACAGTCAACTTTAAATTTGAAATGAAGATAAAATTAAACAAATCTGGTATTGGTTGGAGATTTGCCTAGTTTATACGGATCGTCTAGCCATAGCAATGTGACTATTAATGACTTTTTACTCCATTATGTACTATATTACAGAAATATCATAAACCATACACGATTCCTGTAGCTTTTAATCAAGCAATTAAACACACTGTGTCATGTCTTGCGAAGCATTCTCCATCTGGTACACTCTATTAATTTTAACATATTTTGGAAAATGTGTAACTTAAAACCTTCAGAGAGAATTTTTTTTTTTAATGAAATTCTATTCTTTGCCTGATGAAAAGATCACAGAGAGCTGATAGCTTAACCAAGCTGGCGGCAGATGCAGCAGAGGGTGCTCTGCAGCCAGGCTGATAGTGCAGGTAGTGACAGAGAAGAAATGCATTGTCACTCTGATGCTTTTCCTTGCACCTGAACCGGAGATCTCATCCGGAGACAGGCGGTGATACTCGACAAAATGCTGCATGCAAATTGGTGTGATAATTAAGAGGTGCAAAGTCAGATAGCAGTACAGTAGGCAGAGATAAGCTGCTGCACTGAAAAGCAGAATCCATCCAAATGCTAGGCTGCTTAGGAAAATTGGCTGCAGGCTCCTCGAGTTGAAAAGCCTCTGACCGGCGATCTCACCATTTCCTAACAATGAAACAGACACTTGTGTTCAGCTCACTGCATTATCCCTGCTGGCCCTCTACACGGTTTGACACTCAGACCGCTGTTAATACTGCTGCTGAAACTACTTGCCTGGTAGAGTCGTGATGTCTTATTTTTAATGTACTTTCTAAAGGAGCATTTTCAGTGATTTTCTTGGTACTAAAAATGTACGGCTGGTATCCCAGAGCAAATAGGGCCTTGGCATTAAATATAGAAGAATGAGAACATATTATTTAAGTAGTCTGGCAAATGGAGGAGAAAAATGGATTTTTAGCTGTTTTCTACAGTTTTACACACTTGATGACACCATCAGTTGTATGCCTATTGAGGCGTCAGGCAGCTGGAGATGTAGCAGCCTTAACTCCGACACTTCACAGATGTTCTAGAAAGCAGTCAGCTATATCTTCCCCTAATGCGTCAGCATGTTGATCTTTAGGGCCCTGTCTTTGCTAAAAAATGCTGGCTCCCTGAACCCATCTGTAAAGTGGATAATCACTGGACGAAAGCAGGACATCTCAAGTGCAAGGAGTCCTCATACCTTTGGACTGGTAGAGGAGATCCAGACAACCATAGATATAAAGTCAGACCTGAAAGCTAGGTGTTGTGAGGTAGCAATACTGTAAAAACTGTAGCTTACACTTTAGGTAGTGTAGTCTCAATGAAAACAGATGTTGATTCCCTTTGTAATATATAGATTTTTTTTTATTATTATTAAATATGGTATAGTGCCTTGAGTAAATGCTCTGGAGAATTTAGCTGGATTGCAGGAGACCCAGCAAATGACTTTTAAATCTCTTAGGCTTACATTTGTTACCATTGGAGAGATCTTTCACACCAAATGATACTAGAATGGGCAAACTTAATCCTCATATTAAATAACTAAACTGAATTAAAGTGAAGTCCTATCTGCCTTCTTGTTTCCTACCAGAGTCCAAAGACATGGCAACAGCTAACTGGCCCTTCTTTACAGTCCCGGTGTGAGGTTTTGCTTCTATTAGTGTCTCATTTAGAGGTATACTCGAGTTCTAGCTATCAACTGCACAAGCCCTGGGTATAGCAATCCTGGCCAAGTGTAGCCCTATAACATTCAGAGCATCTAATAATCTCAAGAGGGTCTTCTTTTCTGGAAGAGTTGAACCGTATCTGAATGCTGGCCACTGTGCTTTCAAATAAACACAATAGTCCACTCCTCATCACACGCTAATCACATTCTCCCATTCCACTGAATGACATTTCACAAATAGTTACCTCTGAACTCTTTTGTTAGGCAGTAAACTTTCTTCCCCCACGCTACTCTACATTTTCACAACTTACACAGCTTTCCGAGGGTGGCCCTTTAAAGGATGCTAAAATAATCCCTGAGTAACGACACATAAATGCACTTTTATTTAGCCATTAAATTGGTTTAACAAGGCTTCAAAAGCAGACATTTCTCAGGTCACCCAATATCATCCCTAAACACTTTGCGCCTCTAAATAAAACTGAGGAAACAGTTCGCTTGAGCATAAAATCCATCAGATATAACTAGTGGAGGCATGGGTTTCGTTATTTGTTCACAGTTATGCAATGACTTCCCACATTTCAAATTGCCAGCTGAACTGTGAGATTTTGTTAATGCATGGAGACTTGCTGAGGGGAGAGGCTCAAACATAATTTGTCACCCAAATTGACTAGGGATGTGGCACTATGAGAAATTAATAAAACAAAGCAGCATTCATCTTGTGCTGATGAGACCAAAAAATCAGGATGCAGCTGAATGCTAAAGAATAACTTCTCCTTTTCCTGACTTCATCCTTTTTAACTCCATCAGATCATGTCCGCTTTGCACTTTAAGTCTCTTCGAAATTAAGTCGGTTGCCCTCAGCGATTTTGCTTAAAAACTTGTGTTGATTTGTTTTCACAAAATCTCCATTTTTCATCATAACTTCATTCTCCAGACTCATTTTTCCTTTAACCTTGGTCTCCAGACTCATTCATTCTTTCATTGCCGGTTTGGTAATTTACAACATTTGACATCTTTAAAGAGGGCTGTGAATGGTGCAGCTTCACAGGACGGATAACTGATTTTAGTGATAACAGGACAACTTACCGACTAAGGGGGATGTTTGAAAGCCATTTTTTATGAAGAAAAACAGTCACCATATATGCTCCATGGTGCAGTAGTTAGTACTGCTTCCTCCAGAGCCCCGGATTCTAAACAGAGTGTCGTATTGTGTTGGTGCATTGTGCATGTTCTCTTTGTGTCTGATCATTATTTCTCTTTCCGTATCCCAAAGACATGCATTGACAACTCTGACCTGATCCATTATGTGTATATATGCTCTGTGATGGACTGGGGCTCCATCCAGGGCTGCTTCTTGCCTTGTATCTAATACGACTGGATAATCTTAGACTTACCACTCTATTATATTAACTGGGAAATTGATGCAGGTGCAACATATCTATCTTTGCATGTATATGACAATACCACCATCACTACTACTATTATAAATTTTCAGTTCAATTTAACCTATTGTATTTGCGATGTGACATTTAGTATATGGAATGATTTTGACAGAGAGCCAAAGAGGACAAACACCTTAACATTATCATTTTACAGCTTTAATTTCACCTTCTTTTTGTCTTTTACTACTTTCTTTACTAAATTGCTCTTACAAAATTAATTTCGTTTACCTTTAAATCTATAAAAAAGATTATTTCAATACTTTTTTTTCCTTCAAGCAGACCAACTATTGATACAGCAAATTCTGTGCTGGTTTTCTTGGCATCTCTAGGTTGGAGACAGTTTTATTTCTTACATTTGATAAAATGAAACACACTTCCTAGTCACCTATTGTATCTCTTAATTGTACTTTAAACATCCAGAACATTTCTAATAATAAAAAAAATAACATAACTTGACCAGATTTCCTCAAGGATCTGTCCCCTGAATTAGCTGTTATCTATTACAGTACATGGTCACATGGGAAGAGAGTTAAAAGCCACAATATCAGCCACTAGACTGGGGATTAACTCTGAGGGTGGGATTCTAAACAGCAGTTCATTAATTGTAGGTAGGAGGAACCCACTCTGGATGGAGTGAAAGTTTATCACACACTCTCAACATTCAGATTAACTCAAAGTAGAACATTTTACATTATTCAGTTAATCTAACAAGCATGTCTTTGAGAAAACCAGAGTATTTGGAAACAGAGAGAACATGCAAATTCAACACCTGTAGCACCCAGGCAGGCGATTGACCCTAGGGAAACATGCTATATAAATAAAATGAATGATTATTATCATTATTATTATTACTATAAATAACTGTACTATGATACTCAGTTTGTAAAGCATCATGGGACGGTGTATGGTGCTGCTGAGTACACAATCATGAGGGTTTGCTTGTGTGTTTCATCTCCAGACTCTCTTTCTAATTACAGTAATGGCCTTTTCATAGTGTACTCTCCTTAGGGTGAACATGGGAAAAATGCACTTTGGATCAGGTGTTAAGCTGATGCTGCATGCTGGTAACATAATATCTTGATCAAATATTTAAAAGTCTAACAAGAAGCCACTATTTCTGACCTGAATATGCCAAAAGGGAAAACTGGAGAAATCCTCCAGTGCAGTTATCTCATAAACTCCAATCAATACAATTTAAACAGGTATCTTTGGACTTTAATAGACCAGAAAATTGGAGAAAAGTGAAAGAGACTTCAATTACATACACTGTAGTGGAGGAAAGGGGATTTAAACTCAACACAGGCCCATCTCTTTAAAAAATCTGTATTAGTATGGTTAAACAATGTAGGCCTACAGAGAGACTCTTTATAAACACAAATCATTTCCCTTTAAAATTGGTGAAAAAACCATAGTTGGGTTAACCATTCATGGAAAAGGGCTTATTTAACATACACAAGTAAACACATTATGGAAAGAATGTTCAGTGTTCAGCGGTGTCTATGGTGTGCAACACAGAAATCAGGCCTATGCTTCCTCCCCTTTAAGCAGTATTAGGGACCACCAAAAATGAATTAGTGAGACTGTGCTTAGTGCTTAGAGGGCAGACAGACCAGAAGGTGACTTGGGGTGCTGGTCTTCAGAATAAGGTAATCAAAAATCAGTGCACAGGAGTGGTTAGGAGGCAGAGCTACCTTGTGGCCATAGTCATTTTGTTCACAGAAATGCTGGCATATAAACAGTTTCTGCCAGGCAAAACGGTGGAAAATGTACTGCTGTCTAGACAGAGAGAGGAAAAGAGAACACATGAGGGGAAAAAAAGGAAAGTAGGAAAGCTCATCTCTTGAACAGACCATGATCTGAACATGGAGGAGGTGCCTACATCTACAGTATATTACTTTGATGTTATTACAGTGTTTATACAATTAAAGCAAAATGTGGCAACAAAATAATCAAAGAAGATTTTTTTTCTTTTGTGTCCAAAAGCAGCAAATCCACAAGCAATGCAACATGCAAAGACAGAGACCCAAAGAAAGAGCACATTATGCCATTATAAAGTATAAAAAAGCGTTGAATCTGGGAACATATGCTGCATCCGTCCAATGGGCTTAGAGAAGATGGTGTCCTAGACATTCATTGCAGCTGGACAATTCACTCGTGAACATGACAGAAGAAAACGATAAAGGTAGAAAGGTGGTGAAGTAAGGATTGCACAGTTGTGTAAAAACAGGAGGGGATTTTTTGCCTCTGAAATGATAAATTCCCGATCAACTATATTTGTTCTTTTTGTGCATGTGATGACAGTGACAGTGGAAAGCAATACATAAGAAGAAAGTGATGAGAAATTTTGAAATACACCAGGATCAAGATGAAGTTCAAACAGCCGTGAACAAAGCTCATTGCTATTGAATTCCTCAGTGGTGTTTGAACCATTGTACACCAAATAAAACCACAAAAAGTCAGCAGTGCAGGATGGTGCTAAAAACATCAGGGCTTTTTGCCATGGTTCTTCAGATCTCACACAAATCTCCCTTTTCATTTTCAAGCCTTTTGCCCCAAAGCAATCTTCCCTCTTGAGCAAACCTGACTCCATGTCTTCTGCTAAAAGGTTTTCGATCCTAATGTTTTAACTGGGTGCTTATTGTCTGGCTGAAACTGTATGTCAGCTGCAGTATTCGTCACAGCCTCTGCTCCTGCTTTCGGTGGCTGGTCAGGCATCACATTTTCACAGCTGTCACTTCTTCTGAACTGTGATTTTTGGAGTTGTGACTTTCATGATGTTTACTAAGCACACTGTGCGCTGTTTAACCCAAAGGACAAGTACAACCCCACTTTGCCATCTTCTCCACAATAAAGAGCTGCATAGTTCATTAACATTTGTACTAACTGAAAGAAATTCTTCCCCGGTTCAAACTGGGGTCAGGAGCTGGCTTTTCTTCAGAGGTTTTAGAGACTCAAAGCACTTTGACTTTGTTCTTTAGAAGTCACAAAATGAGTGATGAACATTCATTAGGCTCCATTTGTTATACATTCAAATCAAGGTTGAGGACCCTTGCATTCACTATTGTATCATGAAACCTCGGCCTTGAATTTTTCCTCTGTGTTATCCTAATGTGTTGCCAATTTTATTATGCTCTAAAAGGTGTGATATACAGTAAACTAAAGACTGAATGACTCATTTTGTAGAATGAAGCATGGCAAACCTACTGCTGGCTACTCGAAGAACCAGTACAGATGCATTATTTTCTATATAGGTGATCATCCTCCTCTTTTACTACTATAGACATTCACAATTAGAGCTAACATGAATGCTTTCTCTAAATACCTTTACTAACATTTCTTCTCTACGGCACTAATTGTGGATTCAACTAACACACGTGGCTTATGTGAATGTATACACATGCAATAAAAAGAAAAAACAAAAAAAAAAATCCTTGAAGGAGCCGCCAATAGCTGCATCCTTTTTTCAGCTTCCATTGACAAAAGAGGGTCCCGGCTGATTGCCAGCTAAAGCATTTGCTCTCACGTTCTGCCAAAATGAAGAACTAGAGAATGACTTCCAAAGAAGGAGGAGAAACAGCCAAAAAACATGCTTTTTTGAAGTTTGTGAATTGGAATTGAGCTCAGCATGGGTGGGGTGTGGAGAGCTGGGAAGAGTGGGTGACTGACACACTGTAAAGTTTGAAATGTATTACTCTTTAAAACGTGATGATGACGCTACAAACAGAAATAAATGTAACTGGACTGCATCTTAAACATTTGGCTTCAATAAAAATCTCCACTGATAAGAAATAAGGGCCGGAGAGCAAGAGGAGTTTGGATAGAACAGAAAGGTGAGAAGAAAGATGCTTTTGCTTTATAACCTGGATGCATTTTACTTTATTGATTATTTGCCAGCCGTGAAGTTTCAGTGTGCTAATCTAAAATGTCATTTATCTAGAAGTGCGATCTGCTGTTGCTAGTCCATTAAAACAGGCCTGGTACCATCCAAGACCAAAAGCTTGTCTAATCAGCACAAAAGTATTTACAGGTTTTATTAAACACATTTTTGAACATGTCAGTTCATTTGAACATGCACTCTTGACAAAAACGACAGTCCCGGTGCTCTTGTAGTGCTTTTGCACCATGTCTGTCACTTGGGAACAAGTTGGAAACCTTGGTGGAAACCGACAAAAATTAAAAGATGGTATGGAAGCGTGAAATTTGAGCCATGCAGCAATAACATTCAGCTGATCAAAACTCGAAAAGCAGAGCTGAATGGATAAGGTAAAATGTGTTATTACAATATAAATAGTTCTAAAGTTGGGCCAAAACAAAAAAAAACAAGAATTTGTTGCAGATTATTGTGGGGTTACTTCAAATCATCAACCCCACCTAAAGTCAAAGCTAAACAGAAATCAATTAAAAACAACAATGCTAATGACCTGAAGTGGCCGAGTCAGAGTTCAGATGAGATCTGAATTCAGTTTAGGGTTTGTGGCTGGACTTGAAAAAGGCTGTTCATTCACAATCTCCATGCACCCTGACAGGGCTTGAGTTTCGCAAAAGAAGAATGGGCAATGTCTGGAAATGCAAAGCTGATCGAGACCTGTGCACACAGACTCAAGACTGTCATGTCTGCCAAAGGAGCATCTACTAAATGCTCACTGGAAGGGGGTGAACACTTATGCGATCTGTTATCTTGTGTTGTATATTTGTAATGAATTTAGATCCGTTTGCAGAGATCTGTCTTTACTTTGACATTCAAGAGTCTTTCTGCTAATCAGTGTTATTACACCCCAGCTGAATCCACTGCGATATAATGTATAATAAGAAAACATGGAAAGTTAAACATGAGCATACTTTTCATAGGCACTGTAACAATTTAAAATGCACTTAATTCAGTTATGGGCTGGTAGGGGCACAACAGCCTATTCATGCAGCACAGGGCCCAAGGCATGAGACAAACTTGAAGACAGGGCAATTGCAGGGTTTGATGTTGAACATGGAGGAGCAAATATACAGAGAAGCCTGCAGCAGCCAGCAGAAAATTTGTAACGTGGACTCAATAGGAAAGGAACACTTACCGGGCAGTGTCTTGTTAATACTAGATATCTTACTCTTTTAAATATTGTCACCAATTACCCAATTGATAGCATTTAGCAATCTACCTTTCTCCATATTGTGTTGTAAAGTGTTGCAGTTTTTTCTGGTTTATAATTGGGCTGAATATACTGCTTTAAAATATTTACGTGTAGAGGTAAACACACATACTGTATTTACAAATAACAAAAAAATACTCTCTAGAACAAGTCATGCGCACCTAGAAGATGACACTGAAATACTACAATGATGATAATCTGACAGCAAGAATGTCAGCTGTTACGCTTATTCATATTCTAGCCCACATACATCCCTTTCTTTCTCTTACGTTCACAGTCAGCTTAGCCCAAGATGTTAAATCGGGGCCTGAATATTCAGGAACTGCAGTTCTGAACCCTTACCAGGCAGGCTTCAGCAATAAAAATGAGGGCACCCAAGCTCTGTAGGTTAAGGTGTAATAATCCATTACCTTCTCATGATGCATAGTAGGGGGCATAGGTATTTCTCAACTCTAATTATTGTCACATTAACTACAGTAGAGGAGGGAGGGACTGCTGTGTGTAGTACTGTTTACGTGACATAATATTTTCAAATCTGCTTAATCCAATTCAAATGTAGTCCATGTTCAGTCTGTAGAAAATATAAATGTATTAGTTGTTTGTGAACTACTATCAAAAAAAATCTGACAGAGTGTCAGTATATCAATGCAATCAACTGTAAGTGTAATGACCGCGGAAAAGCCTATAATTTATTTTTACATCACTAAGAAAACAAAACAAACAAAAAAAAAAACAAAACAGAAAAAACACACACTGTCAGAAATATTATACAAGTACCCACTGATGACCATGAGAAAATATTGCTATCTATATATAAAGTCAAATTGTGCTCAGACACATATGCAGTCTGAAGTAACTAAGATGAGACAGCAAAAGGGAGGAAATGGTCAAACAGCCTGGAAGGAATGCAGGCAGTCAGCAAGGTGCTAGAGAGGACACAAATTCCACGAGGCTCTTTCTTGAGCAGTGCAGAGGAAGTCAAGAATACAGCACCAGATTAGAGAATACAGTAGATTTAATGCCACATATAGACAAAGTACGAACCTCTGACAAAGGTAGGACCTTTTTGGCTATGATAAGCATGCATGCAGAAGGTGTGATACACAGGGATTGTGTGACTGGCACCATTTGCTTGGAAGAATCAGGTAAGACAAGCATGCTGCACCACCCCAGGTCTCTCTGCTTTGTTCTGAAACATACTACAGTAGGTTCTAGAAGTTGATTCTGTTCATTTGGACAGTTTTTTAGTTTTTTTTTCCCGATACGTTTCATCACTCATCCAAGTGACTTTCTCAGTCTCAGTTGACTGCGGGTTTCTCCAACATTATAACCAGTACCTTGGCCTAATGATCAAACTAGCACCATTGACTAACAATGGGCCGTGTGATCAATGATATGCAAATTGTCCATTGATAAATGGCCATGAGTACCATTCACATTTTCACGTAAATGGCCTCTTTGACACCTTGCTCAAAGCAGTGTTTCTCCTTGACCACTTAACTGCGTAAACTATATTACTCTGTCTGTGCCAGTCAGGTCTTGGTGGCTTTCAAACCCTAAAACACGATACAACAAAAAATTGGTCCACCCCAAGGATCGGGTGTCCCAGCACAGACAGAGTAATAAAGTTTACGCAATTAAGTGCCAAGAGGATTGTCAAGCATCATACATTGGGGAAACCAAACAACCACTGGCGAAGCGGAAGGCACAACACAGAAGAGCTACCTCGTCAGGCCAAGACTCTGCAGTCTGTTTACATCTACAGGGCAGTGGTCACTCTTTGAGTAATGAAGATGTGCACATCCTGGACAGGGAGGAACGCTGGTTTGAGAGAGGAAGCAAAGAGGCCATTTACGTGAAAAAGGAACGACCATTTCTGAACCAAGAAGGGGACCTAAAGGTACATCTTTCATCATCTTACAATGCAGTGATTACAGCCATTCTCCAACTCTCTGTGAATGGTACTCATGACCATTGATCAATGGACAATTTGCATATCATTGATCACACGGCCATTGTTAGTCAAAGGTGCTAGTTTGGTCATTAGGCCAAGGTACCATTTATAAGGTTGGAGAAACTTGCAGTCAACTGAGACTGAGGAAGTCACTTGGATGAGTGATGAAACATATCGGAAAAAAAACTATGTCCAGATGAACAGAATCAACTTTCCAGAATTTTCTTACCTAGATTATTGAGCATGCATCGAGACATGCTACAGTAGACTTACAGTATGGTCACAACAGTGTACAGTACATACAGTATGACCAGTATACTTATGTAGTTACAAGTATACAAATACATATGCACATTTTAAATATTAAAATTAACAAACCTGATTCATCCAAAGACTATATTAGCAAGAACCAGCCCTTGACAGGCCACCATTCATGTAAACAACTAAAATAAGGATAATTCAGGTTCAAATCAATATTTATTAATTAGTATATAGAGCTAGCAATTAACCTAAAATGGGACAAAATAAAAAAACGAAGTACACACAGGACACTTACAAGCGAGTAGAGAAGAAAGAGCAGTCTCCACACAAATAACAACAAGGTGTGAGACTGACTCCATGACCAGGCAGCACTAACCAAGTCTGTGATTGTGTTACCTTCCTCCCCTTATACTCTGATTCATTTTTCTATCTATCTATTGCCATGGAAGCCTGGAATGAGCTGGTGTTTTGGCCACAATGATTCAAATTTCCGTGCCCGGGTGGGAGATCAATTTAACAGAATGACAAGGGGAGAACAATAGCATGGACTTTTTGCTTCCCTGTTAAAACAGGTGGCAGCCCTTTTGTGCTATGATGTCTATATTGATACCCGAAGGGCAGACTGGGAATTGAAGTGCCGTTAGACAGCCCTGCTGTGTTCCACAGGTCCAGCTGCAAGGACAGACCACTGCTTCTAACTTGTAGTGTGGTAACACTGCAAGTACTGCCGGTTCTGGCATAAAGTAAGTTGCTCAACCTCATGCAGGTGAGTTAGAGTTGGGAAAGGAGCTGGACAACACTCGCCTGGAGGAGTGAAAGGAGAGGAAGAAAGAGAGATAGAGGGAATAAAATGTGTTAAAATAAATTATTTGGACCTGGAATTTGTGTTGATGTTGGTGTGTGGAAGGGTTTGGGAACTCAGTGGTGCCCCCTACAGGTCTAGATAAATAGATATTTCTAACTGCCACCTCATTACTGAAGGTTCTCTAAGCACATTGAAGGAACTCCAAGTTAGGGCCTTTAAGAATCATTGGAAGTAATTCTGGGGTACCAGACTAACCTGATAAATCTCTGCTGGTGTACTGGTAGAGCTCCCTTTGATGGCCGCAGATGTTTTTGCACTTTTCCCTTATCATAACACCTTAAAAGAATTACTCCTGCTTGATATATTTACACATATACAAAGGGAGTCAGAACACCTGAGCACATTCTCATGTAAATCCACTGCAGGAAGAGCCAGGCCTGGTTACTGTAGCTGGAGGGTTAATTCCTGCTTTTATACAGACTTCTATTTCAAATATGTTGTTATGCCACTTTTATTGTTTCAATCCACATCTTCCCAATAGTGTTTATTCTCTTTAGTGGACGTTCACAGTATAGTATATTAGGAATGTTGTGAATAACCAAGACACTTTAAAGTAAAGTGCAAGATCTGATTAGTTAGATACAGTATTAATCTTAATTTCTATAAAGTGAATAAACCCTGTAGGACATTATTAGTGTAGACTGATACAATAAAGGTTAAAAACATTAAATAACTGCATGACACAACATGGCATTGGCTGAAATCAAAACCTGCAGCTGCTATGGCCTCCTTAGTATGCCTGCCCCATAATTTATAGAAAGGTCCTCAGCTCTCAACCGGTATGCATTTCTTCACACTGTCTTCTGTTTAATGGCAAGCAGCCCTGTCAGTTGCCAGTATCAATACCATAATAACAATAATAACAATAATAATGAAGGACATCAATAAACCATTAATTCTCTGGCTAGAAATCAGTATCTGGGAAAAGGAAAACAATTTTAAAATGACACACTATAATGTGTTTGGCCAGAGCACTGTGCATTTTAAGCTCACAGCAGCGGGACAATCACTGCTGTACAAATAACTGAAAGTCTAAACAATGCTAAAACTCCAAGGAAAAAATATCTATTTTGTTTATTATAATTAGCCTTTCATCAGAGGGACATCTTTTCTTTAAGCCAGTGGGTTGAAATCTGCAATAATAAGTATGAATAAAATGAATCATTTAATCAGGCATTTAATAATCAGCAAATCTCTTCTGTTAAAAAAAAATCTTAATCATAAAAGCGATTTAATTAAATTGAACTGTAATTCAATAAGTTTCATCATTCACAACACTAGAAACAAGACAAGCTATATTTCATCTTGGAATCCATGTCATGAGGCAACATAATTGTTCAGGAATATAATGTGATTAAAAAAACCAGGAAAAACTGTCATTTTTCAGCAACTATCAAACTGTTTCATAAAATTGTGGTTCTTCTTTTCTTTTTTAAGCAAAGAAGAAAAGTGCTTTTTTTGTTGTGGCTATGGCCTTTCAAAGTTCTGATAAAGCATTTCTCTAGTGACCATGAAAGAGAAAAATTGGCACCCAGTTAAGCTACTGTATGTCGATAGAGAACGGCTGGCGCCAAAGTCACAGGCCAAGAACATTAAACACGCAACTGTACCACACTTGAAAGTTTGGACTCATCACTCACTAAGACAAGCCAATTAGTTTTTCAAATTCGCCCACGTCGGAGTTTCTTTGTGCGCGTGGGGGGCGTCAATTGATTAGCCCACCACATCTTACCCATTGTGATCACCAATCAATGCAGCCAACATAATTCTTAGGTAGACTACAGAGTGCTGAGGACAAGTTAACAACTCGCTTTATCAGCAAAGAACTGTGGCAATCAGACTTCCATATTTGCAACACTTTTTTGGGGAAAACTGAGATGCCTCCATTTTTTTCATACCTTTAAGCTTTGCCATATTTTTTTTTAAACGTCACATGCTGCAGAAAATTAAAATTATATTAATACACAGTTTAAGCTAAATCAGTCCATTAAAAGGACACTACTATATTGATATATTAGCCATAGATGAACACTATAAATAGTTATCCACCGTTTGTTGACCCACCACTTAAGTAGATTCCACTTTCGCTCAAGTATGACTGACTGGCTTTGGCTTCTGACTGAAGTGCTTTAAAATAAAATACAGGATGCATTCCTCCTCCATCTGTCAAGTCTCTGAAAATGAGTGGTAAGATGAGGAGTAGCAGGAACAGCTTAACACTTAGGCTTTCAGCTTGGGATTCTGCTTCATTTTTGTAGATGAAACAACATTTTCTGCAATGATGAACACAAAGGACACCTCAAGTGGTACTGTATATAACTGCTTAAGCATCTTTAATATATCATTCAATAAGACTTCTGGTCAAGGAAAGCCAAAAAATGCAAAGCCCTATGGGGCTTCAGTGAAGTTAGCCAATTTAAAGATGAAACTCAGCAGCTGTATAAGTGAAAGGAGATGCCCTTCAGCTTCACTGGCTAAGTGAGTTGTTTGTTTCTCCCTGTGTGAGAGGCAGGACATGAGTGCGCACCCCAGAAGAGGAATGAGGGATTATATGAAAGGGGTCCTTTTAAAAAGTCACCATGTCAGAAGAGAGTCATAGAGGCTGAAGAGTCTAACAGGGTTCAAGGGAAGTGAGTTTGTTACCAAATAAGCCCACATTGTCAGAAGCTCAAGTAACCTCTTAAATAAAAAGGGGCTAAAAGGGTTATTACTTGTTACTCATATAAAGGGCTGGTCCAGCCTTTAATACTGATGGTAAAACATAAGAACTTTGACAAGTAAGAGGAGAGCATTCAGTCATTCAAGCCCATTTGTCTAGCTAATAGCTAATCTGATCTAATATCTCATCCAGATTCTTCTTAAAGGTTGTCAGGTTTTCTGTTTCAACTACATGCCTTGGTACAGTAGTTTGTTCCACAGTCCCAAAACTCTTGGCGTAAAGAAGTACTTCCTGGCTTCAGTTTTAAACTTATGCTGAAGATGTAGCTCCACAACCATCCAAAATGAAACCCATTATACAAGAGTTTTTTTGGAATGTGGTCAGAGGAAAACAATGCAGTAATTAGCTTTCTCATGTGTGTTGTCTGGTAAGCACAACGGAATGAAGAACACCTTATTTTATATACAGTAGTGCCTTTCATGAGAAGGACCATCCCATATTGGTTTATCTAGTATAAAAAAAAAACAAAAAACAAGTGATGTAATTTCTGATTATATACAGTATGTCATTTTGAGCTGTAGCTACGCACATTAAAAGTATGCTACCAGAACTTCAAAACACAAGAAAATAATTTTGAAGAGCAGCTTCTTAAGACTCACTTACGTAGCAAGCAAGCTAAACTTCATATAGTGCAATCAATTCAAATCAAATTATTTTTGAATAGGGGTCCTTACTGAGGTCAGGTGAAGAGTGCTATGACAAGCTTTCAGGCAAAATTTAATGTAGCTCCTTTTCTTGTTGATCAACATCCTAGAACATTTTCATATAAAGCATAGACTTTCACCGGAAGCACAAACAAGCAACCTTTATTGTATATACTAGCAACTTGGCACACGCTACGCTGCGCGTTGGATGACCACAGTTGAAGGACTCAATCGTAAGGACCTCTTGTCGGGTGTCTCATTGGCACGCTTTTGCCTCTTTCTTTCATGATCACGGCGTAATCTGTCTTCTCTCTCTGTAGGGGTTTAAGTTGCCTTTTGTTGTGCGGCAGAGATGCGCCGTTGAGCTAATCTGTGTGAATGCTGAGTGTCCGTTTCTTGCGAGCGACTGTCACGCCTTTGCCTCTTTGCTTTGTGATCCCGCTGTAATGTGTCCTCTCTTGCAGCAGCAGGTTTAGTTGCGTTTCGTTTCGGCATTGTTCCGTAAGGTCTCCTCCGTACAAGTGCACATGGGTAGCTGAAGACGGAAAGGCATAGTGGGCATAGTGAAACACACGAATTGGTGACCAGGGGAACCATTCGACTCAGACGCGGGGCTCGAAATACTCAAGTGCACATGTTATTTATAATTTAATTTTTTTATTTTATGAACTTCCCCAAAAGAGTTGATCCCTGTAAATAGTTAATAGTATATAAACAATATAATCTGTTGTAGTACGGGCGTTAATTAGCGTCACACCTCATAACCTGCATACACCACATGCTTGGCTATAACGGCAGAAGCGCGGTGGACGCTGTAAGGGTAGGTTGTGGTTTCTGTTTCTTTCGTGATTTTTTTATTTCATTTTATTTATTATTTAATAGGCAGAGGGGAGAAGACGTTAATGTGACGCTCTGTCTATTTCTTTACTATTGTTTTGAAAAGATTTTCGGGAACAGGAAAAATAAAAGCAGATGGGAAAGAATGAAGGGGGGTAAGCTGGAATTCTGAGAGGGGACGGACTGGGGCTTTTCTACAGGGCGGCTATACAGCCAAAAGGAACGTGGACCCGGACACCGCGCTGGGCTTTTATTATATAGATTGCTTTGAACACCAGTGCACACTATGATAGTGTTTTAACACATGTTCAGTTGTCTATACAGGCCGTGTGATGTGTGTAGTGTTACATAACATATCAGTAGCAGAATCTGAACTTCTAACTCTTTGTTTTCTGATTTCTTTATTGATGATAATGGGAAATGTGAATCATTTCAGTCTGCATTAGATATAAAGATAACATGCACAGTGCAGAAGACACTTACAGAAACAACACACAAACAGGCAGAGATCATGAGTGGACAGTAGTTGCCCTGATCAATAGCATATATGATGTGGATATTCTTTCGGCTGTAAATCCACGTATCTGTTTGCTGCGCCTCTTTTGTATGTCTAAGTGGGAACAAGTCACAATGAAGGTGTACATGTCCCTTTCAAAAATGATGCTGGGATGTAAAATTCCTCAGATGGGGACATGAGAAATCATCCCCATGTGGTGCTAAGTCAATTCTGCCAGTGGGAACCTCAGTTCAGAAATACAGGAAATAAAATACTACCTAATAGCAGAATAAATGCAATTTTATTAAATACTTAAATACAGATGACCAAAATGTATGGCAACTGAAAATTGAACAGCGGTTGAGATTATTAATTTTTTTCCACTGTTCATTAAATTGTTGGAAATCAGCTAAAACAGATGGTGGTATTTACATTTTTAAGCATGCGTTCTTTCATTTTAGCAGAAGAAATGCTTGGATAATCTATTAACTATTCTCAAAAAAGGCCCAGTTAATCACTTGTTGTGACTTTGCCATGCATGCAATATTTCAAATTAACTTCTAAAAATAAAAACTGTTTAAAATATATAGTAACAATGAATATTTATTACATAGAAAGCCATTTATTTATTTATTATTGAGGGGGAAAATCAATTAGTCTTGCTAAGTCATAAATTAAAGTAATTGATCAGTTCCAGGCTTCTGCGTTTAACTTTAGTGCACTGCTAGATTCCAAGAATAGCCTGGGATGTGAGCATGATGTAGGAAGGGGCGTGAGGTTAAGTGGTGGTCATGGTTCAATGATGAAAGACAAACATAAACTGGTTTTGCAGTTTTCATGTCACATCCCAAAACACGCACAGCTTGACTTAACTCTAAATTTACTCGGTGTGCATAGTAAGGGAATTTAAATGTACATGATGGACTGGTGCTCTGTTATGGGTTGTTTCTCACCTTGCACCCAGTACTGTGAGGATGTGCTCCAGCCTGCAGAGACCTTGAATTAAATGTGTTTAGATATGCAAATTAAAATGATGAGTTGACTTGATACAAAGGCTAAACTCGAGATAAATCATGGAATCATGTCAGACCCTTTTCTCCTTTAATAAGATGGAATTGTAAAGTGATTCGCTTTGTTTAGGTGGTGATCTCTTCACGTTTTGTACCCACTGTGTTCCCAGGATGCAAACTCAGTTGCACACCCTTCTTACAAACATGTCAAGAAAAAGAAGATGACCTTAAGTGACTAATTGGGCTTCTGATTACAAGGGTATTTCTTCTCAGCAATAAACTCATACTATTTCAGCCCCACTACAGCACACTCTTGTCAGGCACTCTTCACCTTTGGCACTGACACTCCATGGCAAATCCAGGTCACAGCACCAAGGTAACAGGATCCTTTTCATTCAGGAGGCGCTCCCTTCACAGATCACCCCCACTGGGCGCACAGTATGCAAATTTGGGTCTGCTCCTTCAATGAACTGCAGACAGCAACTGTCTCAGCCAGTCAGGTTAAAGGAAAACTCTGTTGGTTCAAATGACTAATCAGTCTTCTGATTGTAAGGCTGTCTGTGCTTTGTAGGGGCTCATTGCATTTGCTACAATGTAACCAGCTATATGTAAGTAAAATGCATTTCCTCATTTGCAGAATTTTTTTTCCACTGATCCATTCTTCTCCTACGTATTTTCACTGTGATATTAGAATGTTACAAAAATTGTGACAAAACCATAAAATTCACCAAAACAAGCTTGTTCACCCTGCTCAACTAGATAGTCCAAAATGACATCAAGTCAAAATCTGAATGTCCCTAAAGTTCTATTCTCTGACACGCTACTTGGCAATTTATCCTATGTGTCCATGGTTATTTGCATGAGAAAAACTTTCTAATTTTTGTATGAAATCTAAACTGTATTCCTTTGTTCTAGTTGAAGAATGTATGTTAAAGTAACTGCTGAGATCCTTTGTACAATTCCACTCATAATTTTAGACAATCATGTCACTTCTTAATCATTGTTTGCTTAAACTGAAAATAATCAATTGCTTTAATGTTCAATATTTCTTAGTCCCAGAATCAATCTAATTGTTCTCCTATGGACTTTCTCTACTGCTACCATGTCTATTTTATAATAATGAGCTGTACACAGAACTCCAGGTAAGACCTCTCCAGTGTGATAAATAGCTTAAGGATAACCTCCCTTGTACTCCACACATCGTGATACATGACCTAGTATCCTATTAGGCACCTTGATCACTTCTGTACAATCCAATCTCAAATTTGAAGTTACAGCACAGCCATCACTTCTTGCTAAAAATGCAATAATATAATTAAAAACATTTCTTGAACAATGACTACATTTTATAGGCACTATAGCTCCCATTTCCTTTAAGCTTCCTGTTTAATGATAATTAGCTCTACGTGAACACCTCCTATTCTAATTAAAAGGGTATGCTTTAAAAGAAAAGTATTGGATTGAAACAGGTTTGGGGTTCTCCTACTATTTATTTTGCTATGATCTGACTTTGGGAAACAGACAGGTTGAAGCTGGAGTACATCCAAAACTGTAACACTATACCTGTTCTGGGTTGTAAGAAATCTGCCCTTCTTCAACTACTAGGGTACAGGCAGGTTAAGTGTTTTATTTGGAGCTGCAAAGAGAGTGACTGGCAAAGTTGTGACTTAAAGTTGACAGGGAAAAAAGGGGTATAAGAAGAAGAGAAAATAAAAGTGGTCTACATCAGGAATCAGTTTTTAGGGCTGCTGCTAGTTTTATTTTATATATACTGTATATATATATATATATATAGCCGGGAGGGAAGATGGTTTCTTGCCCGGGCAGGAGGCCAGAGTTGAACAACAGATGGAGTGACTGGTGGGATGGGAAAATAACTTTGTGTCCGGCTGGCACGGTATAATGGACAGACTTAGAAAAGCCAAAGATCTAGAGTGGTTCCATTTCCCATAAGCCCAGGCAGCAGTGGTCCTCGTATTGGAAACCAGTTGGGACACCCGCAGGGGTGCTTGGAAGATGAAGTCTGGAAGTACTGCCCTGTCTGGGCCCTTATTGACCGAGAAAGGGTTCTTTCAGGGGGAGGACCTCCGTACTTTCTCCATGGCCCGGAAGTGCTTCCATGAAGCTACAGCATGACACCAGAAGTATTCCCAGGTCCAGCTTAAAAAGGAGCTTGCTGCTACACATGGACGAGTCAGAGTCGCAAGGCAGCAGGCAACACTCAGTGGAGGAGAGAAGAATACAGAATAGGCAATTTATCATTGACTTGTGGTATAATTGTAGCTAATTGCTGGAAGTGGTGTTCATTGGATGATGGCTTTGTGGAATAAAAACCCTTTATTTTATTCATATATTGTGGGATCAATTTCTGTGACTGTGGATTGGGGCTCTCTGGTGCCTCCTAGTGGTCACAAGTGGCATATAGAGAATGGAACCATTCCAAACCTTCGGCTTTTCTTAGTTCGTCCATTATATCATGCTGGCTGGATACAAATTTATTTTCCCATCATGCCTGCCACTCCATCTGTCATTCAACTCTGGCCTACCGTCTGGGTAAGAAACTATCCTCCCTCCTGCCCAGGACACCATTCTTCTCCTACAATATATCTATATGAATTGCTGTGATTTTTAGTAACTGCTACTTTTTTCCTTGATTTAATGCAGTTTTCTTTGGCTCTAAACAGTACAGATTTTAGTTTTACTTACATTTTGTGGCTTTGTTTTGCTTAAAGAGTTATAATTTTATTTTTGTATTTTTTTTCTCTCATGCCACACTTGGTTTTCAGTGAGCACTGTTAATTTTAATTGTGTCACAAAGAGGTCATTCATTTTTAAGGCTGCACTCCCAGGAAGCTGACACATGTGACATCACTTACATTATCTTTTTAAGCAGGCGCTGCCTATCAGCCTTTTTTTCAAGTTTCCAGGTTTATGGATTCAAAAAATTTTTGTTTTAAAGTATGTTTAGGATTTATAAATTCATACTAGGTTTTATGAGTGATTTACATTTTGGGTTTAGCTGTACAATTGTTAGCCTTTTTGGTTTTGACCTGTGCTTTGTATTTGGTTTTCACGTTCATTTGCCGGTCCTTTTCTTGCCATTTCATTTTATCTCTGGCATAAAATCTTGATAAGAATAAAAACAAGCAGTTAGTTAAGTTTGCAGATGATACCAAAATAAGTGAAAGGCAGCAATTGTAAAGTAATTTAAATCATATTAAGAAAACAGAGACTAAGATTTAAGAGTTTAAAATTATCAAGGGAATTAGTACAGAAGATCCAAATGACTTTTTCAAGAACAACACTGGGACACAGATGTAAGTGCATTAAAGGCAAATGTTGCACAAGTATTAGAAAGATTTTCTTCACACTGAAAACTATAGGCACATGAAATAAACTATCAAGTCACATGGTAGTGAGTAGGACTTTGGAGGTCTTTAAAAGTCAACTTAAAATTAATTTAGAGAAATTGGGTACATAGGATTGGTGACCTTATTTAGCTGAATGGTTCACTTCCAAACTGTTCTAATGTTAAACCGAAGGACACAGTGCTTGATTTAATCTAATTGCTGTCACCCAAATGGGGGCAAAAATGTAGAACTTTTCAGAGGTCTAAATGATGGACTGCAGCAAAGTGTTCAGAGAGACTGAAAAACTAGGAAAACTGAAAATCCAGGCATAGTATATTCTGTGCCAGGAAGCAGCAGCTTTGACCTCATTCTGCCACCATGACTTTGCCCTTTGTGTTCTTTGCTGGTGTCTTAATCTTTCTTCAATAGGCTCTATTGTATTTTTATGGTACTTGCAAATGTCCTATTCTCTGAAACCACCGCTTTGAAATCAACAGCCAGTGTGACCAGTCGGTCACTCTAAACATCCCTACAGCAAGACAATGACCACTATAAAGATTTCCATTCACACTATTCTAATTGTTCTCTTGTAGGTTACAAAGGTGAAAGTTTGGTCATCAGGGTCACCCTGATCAGATCATGCTAGCTTTATGAGCATCAACTGGAAAACCTCACTGCAAAATGTTTTAGCAACCACTTCTGCAACCTTTGTAAAGCAAGAAGTAAAGATGATGTGTTAGTAAAATGCTAAATTCTTTCCCACCTCAGACTAGGGACTTTGCCGAGCTGATAGCCGGGCAATGCCAGGGACCAAGTGAGCAGTAGCTAGCTATACCTATATACCTATAGCTATATTTCCTATACTTCAGTAAATCTATCATTTTTGAGAAATGCTTCAGACAAACTTAGGAAGTACTTGCCATTTACCATTGTTGGACTTGATTTAATTAAATAGGAAAGGCTATACAAAAAAAAAAAGTTTAGATATTATAAGGCAAACAGTTGCGGCCTCCTAGTGATTAAGGATCTAAACCATAACTACAACTCAAAGGTTCAATTCTCACCACCAAGACTAAACAAGTTGCTTAAACTATTGGGATTCCAAATTCAGAAATTTTGAAACAGTTATGCTAACATTAGTAAATGCAAAAATGACCAAATAAGCAAATACATCATGTAAAGATTTCTCTAAATAAGTGGGCACCATAGTGGTACAATGATCCTTCATAGATTATACATGCTGGATTTAAACCCCTAATCTAGTTGCCATTTGCGCATTCTCCCGTTGTTTACATGGGTCTCCTTCAGGGTATTCCATGTTGTCCAACCCCATGGTGTATGTGTTGGAATATTTCTCAGTTAGCCCTGTGGGGATGTGCATATGACTAGGCTCTACAGTCGTTGCCAACATTTTTGAGAATGACACAAATATTAATTTTCAAAAAGTTTGCTGCCTCAGTTTTTATGATGGTAATTTGCATATACTCCAGAAAGTTATGAAGAGTGATCAGATGAATTGCAATTAATTGCAAAGTCTCTCTTTGCCATGAAAATGAACTTTATCCCAAGAAACCCATTTCCAATGTTGTGAAGGTGGCTTCAGGGCACTCAAGAAATTCTAGCAAGCGCCAGGACCATTTGATTCAGCTGTGAGATTGGGGCACCACCAGTGCAGAGCTTGCTCAGGAATGACAGCAGGCAGGTGTGAGTGCATCTGTATGCACAGTGAGGTGAAGATCTTTGGAGGTTGGCCTGGTGTCAAGAGGGGCAGGAAAGAAGCAACTTCTCTCCTAGAAAAACATCAGGGACAGACTGATATTCTGCAAAAGGTACAAGGATTGGACTGCTGAGGACTGGAGTAAAGTCATTTTTTCTGATGAATCCCCTTTCCGATTGTTTGGGGCATCCGGTAAAAAGACTGTCCAGAGAAGAAATGGTGAAGGCTACCATCAGTCGTGTGTCATGCCAACAGTAAAACATCCTGAGGCCATTCATGTGTGTGGTTGCTTCTCAGCCAAGGGAGTGGGCTCACTCACAATTTTGCCTAAGAACACAGCCAAGAATAAAGAATCTCCTCTCAAACCATCCAAGAACAGTTTGGTGACCAACAATGCCCTTTCCAGGAAGATGGAGCACCTTGCCATAAGGCAAAAGTGATAGCTAAGAGGCCCAGGGAACAAAACATCCAAATTTTGGGTTCATGGCCAGGAAAGTCACGAGACCTTAATCCTCAATAGACGGGTGGACAAACAAAAACCCACAAATTCTGACAAACTCCAAGCATTGATTATGCAAGAATGGGCTGCAATCATTCAGGATTTGGCCCAGAAGTTAATTGACAGCATGCCAGGGTGAATTGCAGAGGTCTTGAAAAAGAAGGGTCAACACTACAAATATTGACTCTTTGCATAGACTTAATGTAATTGTCAATAAAAGCATTTAAAACTTGTGAAATGCTTGTAATTATACTTCAGTGTAACATAGAAACATCTGACAAAAATATCTAAAAACACTGAAGCAGCAAACTTTGTGAAAACCAATATTTGTGTTATTCTCAAAACTTTTGGCCACGACTGTCCTGATGGTTTCTGGGTGTTTAAGAGTATTATGTTACGTTAACAATAGCTTTCTAACACTTTATGTTCACAATAACCTGTTCAGATTTTCACCTGGAAAGCATTTTGGTCACTTATCAACCACAAAATGCCAGAAACAGTAATTCATCATAAACTGTGAGAAACTGGGGAAAGATGATTTAAGCTTAGGAATTGTTAAAATTGGTTTTGCCTACATGCCTGATCATTTTCAGATGAGTCACTGTTATCTATTATGTGCCTTATCATAAATGAATGACCAATGCCACCTTGTGCGAATACACAGTCTAATGAAAATAAACTTTTACTAAACTCATGATCAATGTCACACAACTAGGTATTGACTAAACAAAGGGTAACTAGGACAGCCTAATTTTCTTGAATTTGTGAAGGATATAAAAGTGGCAAATGGGTTGTCTCGATGCAGGCTCAATAATCCAGGTAAGGAAATTCTAGAAAGTTGATTCAGTTCATCTGGACATAGTTCTTTTCCAGGGAGATACGTTACATCACTCATCTTATCTTTCATATCTTTCATCATCTTACAATGCTGTGATTGCCACACGGCCCACTGTTAGTCAATGGTACTAGTTTCGGTCATTATGCAAAGGTATGGTTTATAAGGTTGGAGAAACCTGCACTCAACTGAGACTGAGAAAGTCACTTGGATGAGTGATGAAATGTATCTCCCTGGAAAAGAATTATGTCCAGATGAACTGAATCAACTTTCTAGAATGGCAAATGGGTTCAAATATTGGGGTAAGCAAATTAGAAGTCTACAGCCTGCATAAATCTGTAAATCCTCACAGTTGTGCAACACCCTGAATATACTCAAATTCACTTTGGTCTTACAAATTAACTGTCACATGCTGTAAAGAAACAAAGCAAAATTGCAGTGCCCTTACATGGATAAAGTCATGGTGTTTACAAGTGGCCTTGCGGCATGGAAGACAGCACAGCCCACGCTGGCTTAATGAAATTTTAAAATCCTGTGTCTAGACTCAGCTTTTGAATATTCTGTAGAGGGAAATAGAAAGATAAGAATCGGTCAATATTTTATTTATGGCATGCCTTTCATGTTTCAAAGCTGCAGACTATAAACTAGAGAAATACACTTTCTGACAGATGGAGTACCAGTGGTATAGGTGACATACAATGAATAATCTCAGAGAGTGATCTTGTGGCAGCAGGTTCAGCCTCCTGCAGTTTAACAATAGGCCATGCTGCTGGGCCAATGAGAATCATCTTTGTGAACAATATGCTTTTACAACCCTACCTACAGTTCATTTACACTACTAGTCACTAATCTGTTATTTGAAACACGTGATACATAAACCGGCAGCAATCACCTATGACAATCAAATTCGAATAAAATAATACAGAGTAAACAGGATTGTTTTTTAAATTAGCTCACCAGTTAAGCTGGCATATGTTCTTTTAAATTAAATCACCCACAGTATATAATAATTAAATACACTTTATATAGCGCTTTTCTTGCTACTTAAGGCACTTTACATAAACAGACAGGAACCACTTCAACCACCACCAATGTGTAGCACCCACCTGGGTGATGCAACAGCAGCCTTTACTTCACCACGATGCTCACCATGTATGAGCAATTAGGTGGTGAAGGGGTGAGAGAGATATCCAGTTAGGAATAAGGAATGATTAGGAGGCAGAACGGACAAAGCCGTGATTGTTAATTGAGTCAGGACATCGGGATAAACCAAACTCTTCTCAAAAGATGCTCAGTGATCTTTAGTGACCACAAAAAGTCTCATCCAAAGGACGAGCACAGTATCCCTGTCACTGCACTTCGGAATTGGAATCCACACACAGACCATAGGGTAAGCAAGCCCAGTTGGCCTCACTAACACTTCTTCCAGCAACAACCCTAGCTTTGCCTAGGTGGTCTCCTGTCCAAACATCAGCCAAGCCTGAACATGTTTAGCTTCAGGTGGATGACCTGTTCTGAAGCACAGGTGGAATGTCTACAGTTGTGACCTGTACTATGTTTTTACCTACCTCATCCTCACTGTCACTACTGAAACTAGGCCCTGGCCACGTGTGGTGCATTTCTTTTGTTCAAAGGGCCACTGTTATTTTTTGATAGTATTATTTTAATTCTTTCACCATCTTTAAATCATAACTCTATTAAAACAGAAGCGGCGTCTGAAATCCAATAGAAAAATCTAACATATAGTAGGTAGTCCATTTATGATTCTGTTCAGATATCATTCAAGCAAAATTTGCTCTAAGCCTACAGTAGTAACCGCAATTTCCCTTAGCCTGGAGAGGAGGGTGGACCTGTGAAACTGTAATGACTCCGGAGGGCGGATTGGTAAAACTGTAGTGGCTTTGGAGGGTGGACTGGTAAAACTGTAGTGGCTTTGGAGGGTGGACTGGTAAAACTGTAGTGGCTTTGGAGGGTGGACTGGTAAAACTGTAGTGGCTCTGGAAGCACACTTCTTTTCTTGGGAACTGGCCAAGTTTCAACATGTCTGAATGACTAGAGTCAGGTTTAGTTGGATTGTTTTGGCAGCAGGCATAAAAATACTGTGTAATTTCTACCAGTTCATTCAATTAGCTAATGCTTATTTTATTCAATGACAATAAAAGCTAATATGATTACAATACAATATTAAATTTAACAACAGAATAGTGCAATGTTACGAATAAATATATAAACGAAATACAAGAAACATACCACAGGAAGAATCTTGTAGGATCTTGGATATACCTGGCATATTTTTATGCTATATTTCAAATTGAGCTTTATAATCCTTGGATTAGTAAACCAAATTTTAAACCATATTACACAGCAATAGTGACAGATGATAAAGTACATTTGTTCATCATAGGTTCCCATGTTTCATTTTTGTTTTTTCTAGAGCTTATTGGACTATAGACAAAACCTGTAGGCAGCTGCAGACTGGTGCACAAAGTCACACATCTCACATTAGCAGAAACCCCTTAAGCTCAGCAACTTACTGAATATTTTGCTCACTAGCTGACTGAGTTTTCTATGACATACTCCATTGGATTATCATGAAATCTGAATGCATTTCGTAAAGTTTTGGGCTTGTGCACCTATGGGAAGATTTGGATAGATTTGCCAATCTCTGAACTTTTGTCCATTGACCAGAGAACTCAACGAGGTACGAAGTATGACATTTGTGGCTAACATATAATAATCTTTTACAATTTATTACAAGTATACATATTGTGGCAGATTGCCGGGGTCATTACCTGGCTGGGATACCTGGAGGGACCAGAAAGGGGCATTAATAGCTACCAGGTCACGAGGGGGCAACCGCCTTGGACAAAGAGGTTCTGGCCTGTTGGGAACCAAGGGCACCGCCACGGGGCACCTTAAGCCTCGTTGGACCTGGGGAACTGTCACTTCCACCACACCAGGCAAGACGGCGGATGCACCTGCCAGGGTCACCCGGAGTGCTTCCGGTGCAAAGGGCAGCACTTCCGCCACACCAGGATGTGCTGCCAAAAGATCGTCTCCAGCTACCTGGAGCACATCCAGGCGGGAATAAAAGGTGCCGCCTCCTTACAGTCGGGGAGCTTGAGTTGGGAGTGGGAGCAGGACGAAGCTCCCAGGAGATATAGGCAGCCAAGGACTGAGAAAAAGAGTTGGATTATTGTGGTGATTAATAGCTAAGTGCATTGTGTGGTGTTCTGGACTGAACCTTGTGTTTATTTAATGAATAATAAACATGTGACTTTTATAAAAATGTGGTCTCCGTGCTAGTCTCAGAATATATATGAAGCCATAATGGAATAAATTATTAAACATAAGGAAAAGGATTGAATGTAACTTGAGGGTTAACTACATGTAACTTAAACCTGAAAGCACAAGAGGTCTCTGCTTCATTTTAAGAGACATTACTAATGTAATTTTTGAAAGTTAGAATGAGGTAAATGAGTAACAAACACCCCTCCAGAAAGCAGGGATAGACTGATGGGAAAGCTCATATACCCCTTGCATATTAAGAGTCAGATGATATAACATATTAGATGAGGTAATGGTAATTAAAAAAAGTAAAAAGAGAAGATGATTTGTTTAATTGATTGCTCACTCCATGGACTGAGACATTTGTGTATAATTCTGCGAATAAAGAAATGTTCTGCATTCTCATTTTGGCTCGATGTCTGCCTTCTATGAAGTTTTTTTTCATGACAGAAGAAGAAGTCTCTGCTTCAAAGATTACAATCATCCAAAATGTGGAATAGAACATTCCGAATAGTCTGCTGAGCATTGCCAGTCAACATAGTGGCGAGGGAGGTGGCCCAATTTCTTCCATCCCACCGCATCATCATAGTGATTCTCTCAAACGTAAACGAAAAGCATTTGTAGGAGACATTTTATGCAGCATACACCTAGAACAAATAGAGACAGGGGTTCTCTCCTTAATATTTTGCTGTTGATCCACTTTGTGCAACACCACTAGTGGTACCACTTGTCAGGTTTTGGGTCCAGAGCTGCACAAAAAATACTCAGAAAAGTCCTTTAACACACTTTATTCTTAAACTTGAGAGAACAATATTGTAGACTTTTAAAGGCAGACAGCAGATACAAACAACTTCTTCACTCACCTGACTCCAGTCATCTCTTTCTGGAAATTAAAAAAAAAAAAATCAACAGACATCTTCATTAGTCCTAATGTGCTCCATGAATGATCTACAAGATAGAAAACTCAGCCGGATAGTGAACCGAACATACAATAAGTTGCTGAGTTTTAACGGTATCTGCTAGTGTGACATACAGAGTGAGACATGTGACATGCATGCCGGGCCTGCAGCTGTCTTCAGCTAATCCCACACTGTCAGATTGCTGCCTGTCTGAAAGTGTGTTTTCTTAGTAATTAAATCAGCTCCAGCTCAAAACTTGGAGACAGACTGGCTGCTTTAGAAGATGGGAATAGAAGGTATAATGTCAGAATTGAAGGCTTGCCGGAGAATCGAGAAAGTTTAAACCCGGTGAAATTCGCAACTGAACTTTTTTCTAAAATAATCGGGGGCGACTTTAAAGCAGAATCTGAGATAGCAGCGGCTTACCGCGTACGCGGATCAAACACCGTCAGACCCCGACCAAGATCTTTTATAGTCCGTTTTGAACGATTATCATTTAAGTTAGAGGTGATGGAACTCCTCAGGAAAAAAAAGGAAGATATTAAATATGAAGATTGCCAAATTCGCGTCTTCCCTGACTTCTCTCCAGCAACAGCTATCAAACGCGCCGCCTTCTATAATATTAAACAGCGGCTACGGCAAGCCAATGTCAAATACGGCCTCCTGTATCCGGCAAAACTGAAAGTGGAATGGCAGGGGCATTTCTATGTTTTCGCTAGCAAGGAGGAGGCAGAAAACGAGTTAAGAAAGCTGATCCCGGGACTATTCTGATACATAATTGTGAGTCATGGCGGTAAATGATAAAGCTAGGATTAATAATCTACTGTCTGATCTATTTGTTTTTAAAATACGGGTTTTTTATCAGCATATATTCTCATATTCTTATATTATTATTACTTACTTATTACTTATCATTACTTAGTATTACTAGGGCGCTAAATGTTTGTGTTTTATTGTGCTTAATTACGTTTTCCTCCTCTTTTTTTTTTTTTTTTTTTTTTTTTTTCTTTTCTAATTATTTCATGTGTACCCTAAATGAGACTGTTCAATATCATACCCTTGGTTTGCTGTTATTGCTATTACTGCATTAAGACTTGTTATGCTTGTTTTGGACACATCTTTAACACCATCACCTGGGTTTATTATCTGGGGATATCATCTTAATGCACTAAAATTGATGAAGATTATATGTATGTATGTATGTATATATATATATATATGTATATGTGTATATGTATATATATATGTATATTAAGTGCAAAATTCTTTTCTTTTTTTTTTCTTTTCCTCTTTTAAAGACTATATTGGTAACAGATATCTCTATCTTTTAACCTTAAAGCGCCACTGCATGGGGGCTTGATGTGCTTTGGACGTGCTCTGTCTCTGGGTATGTCAGAGGACTGGGACTGCATGAAGTGGGTTTTAGCCTCACCTGGGGAGGCAAAAAGGAAGGGTGGGGGGTTAGAACAATTAGAACAATTAGAACAATTAGAACAATCTAGACGAGAACAGGCCATTCAGCCCAACAAAGCTCGCCAGTCCTATCCACTTGCTTCCTCCAAGAAAACATCAAGTCGAGTTTTGAAAGTCCCTAACGCCTTACTGTCTACCACACTACTTGGTAACTTATTCCAAGTGTCTATCGTTCTTTGTGTAAAGAAAAACTTCCTAATGTTTGTGCGAAATTTACCCTTAACAAGTTTCCAACTGTGTCCCCGTGTTCTTGATGAGCTCATTTTAAAATACAAGTCTCGATCCACTGTACTAATTCCCTTCATAATTTTAAACACTTCAATCATGTCACCTCTTAATCTTCTTTTGCTTAAACTGTAAAGGCCCAGCTCTTTTAATCTTTCCTCATAATTCAACCCCTGTAGACCTGGAATCAGTCTAGTCGCTCTTCTCTGGACCTTTCTAGTGCTGCTATGTCCTTTTGTAGCCTGGAGACCAAAACTGCACACAGTACTCAAGATGAGGCCTCACCAGTGCATTATAAAGGTTGAGCATAACCTCCTTGGACTTGTACTCCACAGATCGTGCTATATAACCTAACATTCTGTTAGCCTTCTTAATGGCTTCTGAACACTGTTTGGAAGTTGATAGCTTGGAGTCCACTATGACTCCTAAATCCTTCTCATAAGGTGTACTCTCGATTTTTCGACTGCCCATTGTGTATTCAAACCTAATATTTTTACTTCCTATGTGTAATACTTTACATTTACTGACATTAAATTTCATCTGCCACAGATCTGCCCAAGCCTGTATGCTATCCAAGTCCTTCTGTAATGATATAACGGATTCCAAATTATCTGCTAATCCACCTATCTTGGTATCATCTGCAAACTTAACCAGCTTGTTACTTATATTCCTATCTAAATCATTTATATATATTAAAAATAGCAGCGGCCCTAGCACTGACCCCTGTGGAACACCACTCTTAACATCAGCCAGTTCTGATGAGGTTCCTCGCACCATCACCCTCTGCTTCCTGTGTCTGAGCCAATTCTGCACCCATCTAAAAACATCACCCTGAATTCCCACTTCTTTTAACTTGATGCCCAACCTCTCATGTGGCACCTTATCAAATGCTTTCTGAAAGTCCAGATAAATAATATCATAAGCTCCACTTTGATCGTATCCTTTTGTTGCCTCCTCATAGAATTCCAACATGTTAGTAAAACACGACCTCCCCTTCTGAACCCATGCTGACTGTTCAGAATAACTCCTGTCCTTGTCATGTGTTGCTCAATCTTATCCTTAATAATTCCTTCCATTAATTTTCCTGTGATGCTTGTTAAGCTTACTGGCCTATAGTTGCTTGGATCTGCCCTGTCACCCTTTTTATATAATGTCACCCTTTTTATATAAAGGGGGGAAGGGAAAGAGAGCAGGCTTGATCTATATCTAATCTATCATCTCAATCTTTATAATTATAACTATCAACGTAATAATAAGCTGCATGGCAACAACTCTTGGGGGAATAGGAAATTAAGACCTAAACTATTTCACTTCCAGTTAAGACTATAATATGACACCAAAAACTCAGAATCAGTGTCTCCATGATGGGACAGTTAACTTCGTAAGCTGGAATGTTAAAGGCCTGAATCACGAATTAAAGAGAAAGAAAGTACTTTCTCACCTAACAGGTCTAAATGCTAAAATAGTATTTTTACAGGAAACCCACTTACTAAGTAAGGATCAGTTCCGGCTGCAAAAAGACTGGACTGGCCAAATGTTCCATTCTAGTTTTACAAAGAAAACTAGAGGGGTGGGAATTCTCATACATAGAACAGTACCATTTGTAGCATCAGATGTAGTATTGGATCCTGAAGGGAGATATGTGATGGTCATGGGAGACTTATCTAACTGTAAAATGATTTTGATAAATGTTTATGCACCTAATGTTGATGATAAGGAATTTATACAAAATTTATTTGCATCCATTCCCAATCTGAACACTCATAAACTTATAATGGCTGGGGACTTTAATTGTGTTCTAAATCCACTTTTAGATAAGACTTCCTCCACAGGGGAACGCAACTAACACCGCAAAGATAATTACAAAGTTTATAACTGATCACAACTTATCAGATCCCTGGAGGTTTTTAAACCCAAATTCAAGAACATATTCTTTCTACTCACCAGTACATCATTGCTACTCAAGGATTGATTACTTCTTTATAGATAATAACTTCTTGCCTAAGATTAAATCTTGTAAATACGATGCTATTGTTATTTCAGACCATGCTCCGATGATCTTGGAGCTGAAATTACTAAGCCCCATACACTCACCCCGCAGATGGCGCCTCAATCCGCTTCTATTAGCTGACGAGAATTGTACTGAATTTATATCCAAACAAATCGAATTCTTTCTAGAGACAAATACATCCCCTGAGATCTCTGCAGGAATACTCTGGGAAACTCTTAAGGCCTTCTTAAGAGGACAGATTATCTCATATCTTTCCCACAGAAATAAATCCGAGCGAAGAAAGTAGCAGAGATAAAAAGCGAAATTACTAAAATAGATGAAGAACATGCCAGACTACCAAGCGAGACTCTACATAAGAGGAGGCAGGCTCTACATTCAGAATTAAACCTCTTGACAACTAAAGAAACCGAACAACTAATTTACAAATCCAGACATCATTATTATGAACATGGAGAGAAAGCTAATAAGCTTTTAGCGCAACAAATTCACAAGCAAGAAGTGCGCAACGCAATCTCGTAATTACTAACACTAATGGAGATAAAATCATCGAACACAAAAATATAATGTACACTTTTAGAGACTACTATAAATCCCTATATACTACTGAGTTTAAAGAAGACAATATACAATCTAATGCATTTCTGGATAAATTACAGATACCACAAATTGACGCTATTAGTGTGGAGGAGCTCGATAAACCTCTGTCATTATCAGAATTACTGGATGCTATAAAGTCACCCAAGGTGGAAAAGCAGCAGGCCCTGATGGCTACCCTGCAGAGTTTTACAAGAAATTCTCCGCTCAGCTAGCCCCCCTCCTATTAGCAACATTTACAGAAGCCAGAGATAACCAATCTCTTCCACAAACCTTTCGCCAAGCACTAATCACTGTCTTTCCAAAACAAAATAAGGACTTATTACAATGTGCATCATACAGACCAATTTCACTTCTGAATAACGACGTTAAAATACTCTCTAAAATCATAGCTAGAAGGATGGAGAAAGTGCTCCCTCAATAATATCACAAGACCAAACTGGATTTATTAGGGGCCGACACTTATCTTCAAATCTTCGACGCCTGTTTAATGTAATATACTCACCAACTAAATCAAACACCCCAGAAATATTATTATCATTGGATGCAGAAAAGCATTCGACATGATTGAATGGAAATACCTTTTACTATTTTGGAGAAGTTTGGGTTTGGCCCAACATTTGTGCATGGATTAAATTACTGTATACTAACCCAGAAGCTTCAGTTTGCATCAATAACATTTGCTCAGACTACTTTAAACTAGAACGTGGCACAAGACAAGGATGCCCTTTGTCACCACTGTTGTTTGCAATTGCCATTGAACCACTGGCAATACATTGTCGAAATACTGATCAGATAAAGGGGATTAGCAGAGAAGGACTGGAACAGAAAATCTCATTATATGCAGATGACATGGTACTGTATATATCGGACCCAGAAAATTCTGTGCCTGCAGTCTTAGCAGCACTCACAGAATTTCAAAAGCTCTCTGGTCTCAGAATTAATCTGAATAAAAGTGTACTCTTTCCGTGAATTCAAGCATATAATATTAGATTAGACACCCTTCCTTTTATCATTGCAGAACAGTTTAAATACCTCGGGGTAAACATCACAAGTAAACATAAAGCTCTTTATCAACAAAATTTCGTCGTCTGTATGGAAAAAATTAAACAAGACTTGCATAGATGGTCAACCCTTCATCTCACACTAGCTGGAAGAATTAACACTGTTAAGATGAATATTCTTCCTAAGCTCCTTTTTTTATTTCAAAACATACCAATATACATTAATAAATCGTTCTTTAAGCAATTAGATTCAACAATAACCTCATTTATTTGGAATTCTAAACATCCACGCATCAAAAGAGCGACCCTACAAAGACAAAAGGCAGAAGGCGGCATGGCTCTACCTAACTTCCAGTTTTATTACTGGGCGCAAATATACAGTCGATAAGAACCTGGACACAAATAGAAGAACATACACAGGCATGGACCGCAATAGAAGTAAAATCCTGCAGTACTTCTTTGTATTCCTTGCTTTGTGCTCCAATAAACACACGCTATCGGCAATACACTAAGAACCCAATTGTGCTCCACTCACTTAGAATCTGGAACCAATGTAGAAAGCATTTTAAGACGGAGAAGCTTCTTTCTGTGGCACCCTGCAAAAGAACCACCTCTTTCAACCCTCACAAACATATGCAGTTTTAATATCTGGAAAAATTTGGAATTAACTTGCTTAGAGATCTTTATATAGACAACGCCTTTGCATCCTATGAACAATTACATTCCAAATTTAACATTCCAGCTACAAATTTCTTTCACTATCTTCAAATCAGGAACTTTGTTAAACAGAACCTTCCAGATTTTCCTCATCTTGCACCCTCATCCACGCTGGAAAAATTATTGCTCAATTTCAAGGAGTTAGACTCCATCTCTACAATATATAAAATCCTTTTACAATCCCTTCCTTTCAAAGATCCAAGAGGACACTGGGAAAATGACCTCTCAATTAATATATCAGAAAAGGAGTGGAAAGTAGCAATGCAGAGAATTCACTCAAGCTCCATATGCGCAAAGCATACAATTATACAACTCAAAATTATATATCGAGCACATCTGTCTCGACTAAAACTCTCCAAAATGTTTCCAGGGCATGATCCAACCTGCGAACGTTGCAACCAAGCCCCAGCCTCACTAGGTCACATGTTCTGGGCCTGCTCCAAATTAACATTATTCTGGACAAAAATTTTTAATTACCTCTCAGACAGTCTTGGACTCACAATCCCTCCTAACCCATTAACAGCTGTGTTTGGGGTTCTTCCAGAGGGTCTTAAAGTGGAGAAAGACAAACAAATTGTGATTGCATTCACTACACTGTTGGCACGCAGACTTATTCTGATAAACTGGAAGAACCCAAACTCTCCTCTTTTAAGTCAGTGGGAAACTGATGTGTTATATTATTTAAAATTGGAAAAAATCAAATACTCAGTTAGAGGATCTGTGCAGACTTTTTTCAAAACATGGCAGGATCTAATCAGTAATATTTTGAAATGATTTTATAAAGCACAGAGAATTTGTTGATTTAGGTATTTTTAAAAGCCTTAAATTTTACACAGTTTGGCTTGCTCTCTCTCTCAAGGGTGGGGATCGATCTGTTCTTAGCATAATTCTTTTTTTTTGTAAAACTTGATTGCTATGTATTGATTGTAATAAAATTAATAAATAAAAAATAAAAAAAAATAAATAAATCAGCTCCAGAAAATGAAAGTGCAGCCTGATCGTTTACATCATGCAGAACAGGACTACAAACCCGAGTAACAGAACAGGGCAAGTTTTGAGTGCAGAGTTCACAGCGATCTGACACATTTGAAATTGCACAGTAAGGTAGTGGGCGTACAATCACTCTGAAATGAAGAGTAAGTAATTAAAAAGAAAGTGAAAAAGATAGGTTTTGAAAATATATGAGATTTCTGAAAAAGCAGAGCCTCACAATAGACCTTGGAGAAGATATGATTGTGATGATGTGCATCAGCAAAGATGGTTTGCTGCTTTCTGACCTTCAACAAATGACTCATGATGTGTAAGTCTGAGCTCCCTTCATGACAACAACATCCAAGTCTACGGTGAAAAGACTAACATGAATGTCTTTGCACATATTCTTATCGTAAACTGGTTGCGTCATACCTGTCAAACTCCAAACAAACTGTGGCGTGCAGGGGTTGATGGGGCTGTGAGGCAGCAGCATACCCACTTCACCCATCCTTAGTAAATAAACACATTTCTGTACATAGAGGCTTGTAATACTCAAGGCTGAGTTTGTATTTATTTTATACTCAATGCTTAAAATTAGAATCTGGACATGATCAGCAGTCAATTGCTTGATATGCCAGACAGCCAGCATGATTTGTCTGGAAGAATATCTCATTTCCTTAAGTTGTTTTTAGAATTAGGATATTATATCAGAGATAACCCTTATGGGAAACTAAGTATTCACTGGACTAAATGACTGCAGCAAATAGCCAATGGTTCTCATTTGGGGAAGTTTTCTGAAGTAGACGATCAGCATGTGACTTCACAAATAGGTCCTTGAAGTGATCAACAGAAATGATATAAAGACCCTGCGGTAATAAAAAAAAAAGAACAATCTAAAGAGCATGTCAGACGAAAAGATGTTAGGAACACAGCCTTAATGCCATGTTTTTTTTCTGTCAGACTGCTGTATTACCTGTCATGTCAATCTCCTTATGCCTGGAGGGGACCACTAGACCTAGGACTGGCAGCTATTTACTTTTATTTTTTTTTTCTGCTCTGGGCCTTTGCTTCATTACACTTGAAAATCCATTTTATTTGCATTATGTTTTACTGCAGCATATTGCATTATGTATTATAAATTTAAATTGTGTTTTATTTTATACTGCTGTGAAAGTGCTTTGTGACAACAATTTGTGGAACAGTGCTATAAGAAACAAATTTAAACGGAATTCAAATTAAATCAAAAGGAACTGCATAAAGAGCTTATGGCAGAGAAGTAGTACCACTGGAATTTAAGGGACAAGGTGACTAGGAAGCTCAGGTTGCTGCAAGCTGTATTATTATTTTACAGCTGTTGAATAAATTAAAGTCTGTGCTGCCTTGTGTCAATAAACAGAAAGATACAGAAAAAATGTAATTCTCTTCTTTGCAGCACGGGCATGACAGTTTATAATCTAACAAATACAGGAACAGAATCACAAAAACGTGCTTTTGAATAATAGTAGCAAGGAGAAGCCCTGTTATATAGAAAGAGTTTTTCATTAAGATTTAAATTAAGATGCCACAAATGAATGTGAGGTCACTGGTCATAAAGGCTGTCCAGTTCCTTCTTTTGGCTCCGATTTTGAACTCTTTTAAAAAGATAATAAAAGGACGATGTCAAGAAGAAGAAAGTGTGACTTTCGTGCTCCTGTATCTCTTTACATTTATTAAGTGCTTTTCTCACAACTCAAAGCGCTCTCCACACAGGGAGGACCCGGGACGCAAACCCACGATCTCCTTCCTGCGAGGCTACCACTGCACCACCTGTGCACCGATGCTTCTTCATTTGTAACTCTCTTTGTAGCTTCATCTCCTTGTGTTTTTTTGACTGAGTCTTCCAGAAATGCTAAATGACCACTTTCTTTGTTTTATGACAAAGCTCTGGCCTGGTTTCTGTGTTTCAAATTGTTCTCACTGGTGTGTGAAACTCCATTTGTTTCAACAAAGCATTTGCTTGTCTTCCATTATCAAATTCACTTAAGCCAGTGTGACATGATGGAGGGTATGTCAGATTTGATGACCACAGTTGCTGATCACATTACAGGAACATGTCAATTTAAATCACTGAAAATCAAAGCCCATCTCACATTTACTGACTGACTGCCTACTTTCAAGAACAGTCTTGCACACCCCTTTTTATGAAATGCATTCTGCCTGACGAGGTCAGTGCTGTACAAAGGCTTAACACCAACAGTGAGTTCAGGCGCAATCCTTACCCTTTTTTCTCTTTTTTTCATTCTGTTGTGATACATAAAACACAAGACATCAGATGAACAAGCCTCTCTTTTGTTTGTGAGGTCCAAAACACCTGCATTCCTTATTCCTTGTCACTGCCTTCTATGCAATGTACTTCTAGATGAGCATGTTATACTAAGGTTGTTATAATATTAAGAACTGTGTCACTGTATCTGTTTTAGATCTCTTTAAATGTATTTTTTTCATTCTTTTTCTGTGCAACATGCCATGCAGAGCTGAGCCAGCTTTAGCACAGGGTGTCAACTTTCAGAAGTGCTGAGCTAGGCAAAGCATAAAGACAGACAAGAACAGCTGTGGTCAGCCCTAAAAGGCCTAGGTGTTATATGATCTGACTGTCTGCTGCTTAGCCTAAGTTTGTCTACCTTGTTTGGCATTGTACTGGGGGATGTGGTCGTGTGGACACAATATAAAAGAACGCTGACACCTTGCCAAGCTTTGAAGACCTGCGTGAGTGGCAGAAATAGACTCAAATACCACCTCCGTTGTCACAGAAAAAAGCCATTTCTATACGACCTAATCCCCGGGTTTATAATGAAATGTGACTGGTCTTCCCTGTCATTGTAAAGCAACGTAAGCCGCATTAAATAAGCTAAGTATATTCTGTCTTTTCTGTGACTTTGTCGCCGCCTATCGCCGAAAAGAGGGATATCGCCGTTATAATTTATACTTATTTAAATAAAGGTTTATTAAAACGCCGCAATATAAAAGAACATATTTCCACGGAGCTAACACTCCCATCGGAAACAGAGCATTATTGGCTGTCAGCACTCATGCACACGAGCATAACCCTGCAACAAAGACTAAACCTGTTTGATTTAATCAGGACGAATCACAGAGTAGTTAGTGGGAATAATGACATGTCACATTAGGTGACCGATTTCAGGGAAGCATACAGCTAACTGCCTCAGTCTTTCTTCATTTACATAAGCTTTGTAAGTCCATGACTAAAAATTGTTGGACAGAGTCACAAAATGTGATATGAGGTTAAAGGAACAAAATAAGAAGGCTCTTTTTTGTGATCACAAAGCAAGTAAGGTAATGCTGAATATAAGGGCAAGCGTGGAGCTTACAGGTGAAAGTGTGGAAGTCAAGGGCTGGGGTGGCAATAACCCTAAATATGACATATTGGCAGGAGTAAACCTAACAAAACCCCACGGGGTAGCTGCACTGTCAGGTTGCTCTCAAGAACAATGGCAGGGAAGAGAGAAAAGAAAAGAAAATGAAAAAAAGAAATCTTTACTTCTAGTAGATATCTCACTGAAGTCTAGCAAATAAAATGCTTGCATAGTTTAGAATGTTCAACACATGCTCTGCTACTATGTGCGACCTGTCCATAGCTATAACTACTCAATCTTTAAAACAGTAGGCATTTGTGGGGCAACACGCCCACAGGCATGGCTGGACCTCCATATCATCAAATGAATCCCTAAGCAGTGGCCAGCTTTCTTGATTCTCAGACACAAGAACATGCAAGAATTAAAACAAACTAATGATTTCTACCTTCCAGCCTTTGTTATTCCACCTTTATCCTGATAACAGCAGTATGCTGCTGGAATGGATGGCTTGCTCAAAGTTTGCAGACAGCAGTGCATATTTCAAGTTTACTAATCTGCATTCTTGGAAAAATCATTGATTAGAAGGCCTTCTGTGTATTCTTAGCTGAAATGGCAGCATATACTAACTCCTAGTGACAATGTGGCGCTAACATGACAGAAGTACAGAGAACAGATTGTAAAATTTTGATGGACCTGCACGGCAAGGCGACACAAAGCCAGGCAGATTATCTGCTAGGCCAGAAACAATAAAAATCAATCCCCATGTACAGACTGAACAAGACGAGACTGGATACCCATGTGGTTCTTCTTTGTTACAAGTCCATTGGCTACTGCTATAAAATTGCTCCATTTGTTCAGTCAGATATTTTTTTGCTCGACAGTCTCTGTGCTGCCTCCACAACGCCTTCAGCTCCCTCAGGACTCTATCAGCGGATCTAAAGGGAGTGCAATGTACCTCAAGCTGGTAAGCTAATGAGAAATCTGAAAGTATCACTTATCAATGTTTTTAAGTCGGCACATCCAAAAGCATTCATCTACTTCTTCTCTTTCCGCTTACATAATACTCCATCACAGATATGTCAGGCAAATGCCAGGCACTTCATTACTATTAGAGACCGCCTTTCAGTGGCTGCCAGTGCAATGACAGCTTTGCGCAAACAGGTTACTTGGTTAGTTTCACTGCCTGCATTGCTCGATGGTGAAAATTCAGCCCTTCTTTGCATGAGGATGACAGCCCGGCATTGACGTCATTAATTTTCCAGCACCACCATGAACTCTGCGATCATCTGATGACTATGGGTTGCACAGAATATTCTTTGCTTAGGGTAGAGGAGTGGGTAGAGTCTTTAGTTGTTCCTTTAGAAGCATCCGGACTGGCTCATATCAGAAAAGAGGAGTTGAAAGGAAATTACTGGGAGTCTTACAATGTCTATACTGGAGTTCATCTGTGCCCTCCGGCAAAGTACTGACACTTATACTCAGTAGCTTTCATTTTAGCACACTCCCTGTTGCTTTATTGCTTATTTTAAAGCACAGAGTAAAATGTTTCAATATTAGATAAGGCCTGGCATTGGAATTTTAATGAAAAATTCAATCATATTGGTACGAAGGTAAGATGAAACACAGAGATGTATTATCCACTGGATGCAGGTCCCCAGTGAATGGGGCGCATGTTCATACTACATTCAGCTGATTGCATTATCTGAAGTGTTTATGACAAATTACCCATAACATTATGAGAAAAACGAGGGAGCCATCGGTGGCCAATGTTTTGTGAATGAGCAATCGCACAATGAGATGTGAAAGGCGCTCAAGTACGCTAAGGTAAATGGATTGCCCAACAGCTGTCTGTCAAAGCAAACATCAAAAGAAAGAAGGAAAGAAAGAGAAGAGGCTTTTGTCTGGATGTTTGCCTGATGCACATTTGCAGACTCTGACGCCAAAAGAGAAATTGACACCTCTGTGCAAATGCCAGAGCCAGGCTTCCTGGTTGAAGGATGTGCAACTATCTGTGTGACACTGCAATTGACAAAAAAGGATACCTGATTGGCACCCATTCCAAAAACACTACAGGGGGACGTCAACAAAAAAAATCACAGGTCAGCTGCCTACCACTGTTGCTGTAATGTAACTAATCTGTGTGCTTTCATTAAGCTTTACACAATGTATACTCACTTTCCTCTATTCTATTGACGCTCATAAATGATCTTAAAAAATGTGAACACCAGCCCCAGCTCTGTTCCAGGCAGTCTCTGTGGAGTTGCACCCTGGTCAACAGATCTGGTACCCCCACTGTGGGTCTGCATTGATATATCTAGATGCACCATATGATAAAGTGGTGCTTAACTACGTCCCAGGGAATTCACTCTATGTAAAGAAGTAACATGTACAATCCACCTCAAGATCATATAGAGCTCTAACTATCACAACCTACCTGTACTTGTATCTCTCGGTTCTTAAGCAGGTGATATTTACACACTGTTATAGAGGTTGGCTTAAAGCCAGTCATATTGTGCTAAACACTGTGACACAATGTCATCAGACAACAGAAAATCGTAAAACCACCATTAAAGATTTGTTTTCCTCAAATCTTGTTCTCATTACTTGTGTAACCCTCTCACTTTTATAAAATGAGTTGTTCATTTCTAAGTCATCAGCAGAACTGTGGAGACAGTAATACAGTTTTTCAAATTAGAGTGTTGACAGCAGTAAATAGAAGAAACATTCACCCTTTCAGTTATAGTTTCTCAACGCTCCCAGGGCTCTGACAGGTGATTTTAATTAATGTTACGACAAGGCTTACAATTGTGCTTCTTCTCTTGCCTGCAAGTTTTTTGTGCGACAGTAATTATTGGACAAACCATCAATTTGTTGCTGTCGCTGATGAAGTAGAAGAAAGTAAGTGTGACGAGAAGACTGATCCAGCCTGGGCAGGATCACCCAGGTAGAAGCAATGGCAGTCAGAGGTGTGGTAGTGTGCACTGCTGTCTCACTGCAATCTGTCCACTGTTTGGGTAGACCAAATGGAAGTAGGTAATGATTTCTAACTCTGGCAGGGGAAACTAAGCTGTGTGGATCTGATGATTTTAATATCTGTTTTTAAAGCCTGCTGAGCTTGTCAGGTGTTAGGTGGTGCACATATCATTTGCTTATGTAGTGTCTTGATATTTCTTCACAGAACAGCCATAACAAAAAAAAATAAAAATGTATTATGATATTTCAAACCTTCTGTTATGTAACATTGTGGTATTAACTATCTACCCATCCATAATTAAAGCTGCTTAATCGACTTTGGGGTCATTCTTCAACAATTTTGGGTAATAGTTAGGAATCATTGAGAGGGAGGTCACCATGTAATGGTGTGGATGCAAGGAGTAGAACTGGCGAAGGTGGATGAGTTTAAATACTTGGGATCAACAGTACAGAGTAACAGGGATTGTGGAAGAGAGGTGAAAAAGAGAGTGCAGGCAGGGTGGAATGGGTGGAGAAGAGTGTCAGGAGTAATTTGTGACAGACGGGTATCAGCAAGAGTGAAAGGGAAGGTCTACAGGATGGTAGTGAGACCAGCTATGTTATATTGGTTGGAGACGGTGGCACTGACCAGAAAGCAGGAGACAGAGCTGGAGGTAACAGAGTTAAAGATGCTAAGATTTGCACTGGACATGACAAGGATGGATAGGATTAGAAATGAGTACATTAGAGGGTCAGCTCAAGTTGGACAGTTGGGAGACTAAGTCAGAGAGGCAAGATTGTGTTGGTTTGGACATGTGCAGAGGAGAGATGCTGAGTATATTGGGAGAAGGATGTTAAGGATAGAGCTGCCAGGGAAGAGGAAAGAGGAGACCTAAGTGAAGGGGGGGACATGCAGGTGATGGGTGTAACAGAACAAGATGCAGAGGATAGAAAGATACGGAAAAAGATGATCTGCTGTGGCAACCCCTAACAGGAGCAGCCGAAAGAAGAAGAAGGTAGAAATCAATCTGGGGTTGAGTGAAAACCCCATGGTATTTGGAGACAATTTAGAGTTAGCAGTTCATCTAAAACACCCAGGAAAAACCTGTGCAGGCACAGTGAAGAATATGGACACACTTAGGATTAAAACATATGACTCTGGAGCTTTAATCACTATGCCACCATGCTGTCTATGGCTTCCTATTTATTTTAAATCCATTTAAGGTCAATGTAAATTGAGTAAAGGAAAGGAAAGCTAAGAAATAGGCAGAGAGCATTTTTTTTTTTTGCAGCATACGTATCAATTAAAAGAAAGCTGTCATTCTTTGAATCCAAATTCTGAACTATTTCCACATCCTTTTTATCTGAAGGTGGCATATGGCTTATGCAAGTTTTCACTTACTACTGTAGAGAAAACAAGCATCTGCACTTTTATCGCCACCTCAAGGTTTGCTTTCAGCTTTTCACTGAGCAAAAGGAGATGTTTGCACACAAGCTTCGGCATATTTTCAAATGACTAAGTCAACGAAACCTGCAGAAGTTGCAAATATATTTGATGTGCAAAAAAGTGGGAGCTGTAATAGGAGCGGCTATTGCTGCGGCATTTGAATTCTCGGCGAGCGAGGATGCAAATATTGACATTGTTGTGCTAAGCCCCATTATAGATTAAATGCGTGATCTCATTTAGGGGAATGGCTAAGCCCTGGAAATGCAATTACTATCTGTAAATCATTTTGCTATAACCTTCTACTTCAATATCTTTAAATAGCAAAAGCAAGTGAAGCTATTTTAGTTTAACTGCACTGCGAGGATGAATGGAAGTGGCAAAGCCGGTCATTCACAAGCGTCTAATGTGCTTTACAGCAACACAGGAAAACTTCATTACCAGCTCAGGTTTTGGAGGCAAATTTCTACCAGTGGGTATTAAAAAAAAATAAAAGCTCTGCTATACTCCCATCGAAATATTTTTTGTATTCCTTTCTTCATTTCAAATATCAAGAACCTTAATCTACATTAAAATATTTGCCTCATCCTCACCTACGATACACGAAGCTGCATTTTAAAATTTGATTTGGTTTTGGTCTTAGTTGCATTAACTCCCTCATTTTCTTTTCCCATTAAGCAACTTAGGATGGTGCTCAATCATAAAATATATCATTAGGATGTTTTGTATAATGGTAGGGAAAAGATCAGGGATCAATAACTGAAAAGGTGAAGGTCTTTTCAACCCTAATACCTAAAGAAATTATTTATATTATTAACACATCCTTAAAGTACAGTGCGTATCTAGACTTGTGAAGTATCTGTTATTCTTACAGAAATAAGCTTCCTGTTTAACCTGCACAATAACTAAGACTGAAATTCTTTGCTGCATACACTTGATCAACTCTATTTATAATAAAAAAAATGTTAACACTTTAGATTAATCAGACCTTAAAAACTATTTTGGGTTTAAGAGGAATTAGTGACTATAATACTGTATATAGACATATAGACTATATATATATATATATATATATATATATTGTGATCTTTGGCTGGCCAATACCCCCAGGCCACCAGATGGAGCCCTCCCTGCAGTATGGAGGTGCCCCGAACACCAGCAGGGCGTCATGGACTATGTAGTTTTTATACAAGACCCTGCTGGATACCACAGGGGCCGCAAGAGGGAGCTGCAGGGAGGACTGAAGATTCCTTTGAGCCCTATAACCCAGAAGTGCGTCACAGGAAGAGCAACATGCTTCCGGGGTGAAGAAAAGGACTTTTAACCTGACCCGGAAGTGATACAAGATCACATGGACTGGGGATTGGGAACACTTCCGGGTCAGGGAATATAAAAGGATTGTGGGAGCTCCCAGATGGTGAGCTGAGCTGGGTGGTAGGAGGGTGGGAGTGTGGAGGATTATATTATTGTAATTATTGTTTATTATATGAGTATAGTGGAGGAGAGGGTGCTTTGTGCACTGTGGCAATTTAATAAATTCGATTAGTGGACTTTTACCTGGTGTTGTGGACAGGGGTTCAAGGGAGCGATAGCTCCCCCTATCTAACACTATATATATATTTATATATATATATATATAAATATATATATACCAGCCATGTGCACCCAACGACATTGCGCATGTTAAAGTAGTGAAGGGCTCCCTGTTTAAACGCGGCTGCCAGTCATGAACTGGGCCCTTCGTTGCAGAGCTTTATGATTTTTTATAAGGGGAACAAAATTACAAAAGAAAACCCTTGGACATTGATTCGATAGGAACGGCCTACTAAGAATCACTGTCCAAATAGTAATGATGTGGTGGTGTAGGAGCATTTCTGCTTCAGTCCTTTCACAGTCCGTCTCGTTTTCACGACGCTATCGTTTCCTCTCACGATGTCTTCTCAACCTTTCTCCAATCTCGCAGGTTGCTTTGTGGCAATCCAAAGAGTAAGGCAATATATGCAGAGCAATGGTTATAAAAGGGGGACACATAGGTATCCAGGCTGTTTAAAGCATAAATAGGGATCACTTCACTGACATGTGAGCAAGCCACGGTACAACTGTGAGACGCGCAGCACTTACCAGCTACAACATAACAATAATAATTTCCGGAATGTGCTGTTACGTTGTCATTCATTTTACCCACTTTCTTTCTTTCATTCATATGTTACGTAGGCATTACCTTTTATCTTCGGCAATCTCATTCTCTAACCAGGCCTCAGGAGCTAACCAGCGTAACACTGTCCACCACCCCTTTCATTATTCCGGCACATTGTTGACATCCGTGAGTAACAACAACGTACTAAACTGGAAGGTGGTCTACGCATGCGTGGAATTCACGGACAAACAAAGATCAATATCTAAATGAAGATCTCTTTAGTTAATTTAAAGCACAAAAAATTGTTTAGTTTGAATGTCTGTGTTTTGAGGTGTGACTGGAGTACTACAGTCTTCAGTAGTATAAGCCTGGAGGAGATTCTTAATGCAATGCCTATGTTTTAGCTGTCTCTCTACTACCATCTAGTGCTTCTTCTTCTCATTTATTCACAGACAAACAAAGATCAAGATCCAAATGAAGATTATATATATCATACTTTCCAAATAGTGTTCAGGGTGGCATATAACATCCACTGGCATTCGAACACTCTCTCTCAGTTCAACTTGTCTGCCCAGGTGCTTTTGATGATATGCTGTATCAAAGATTACGCTATTTGTTTATGGTTTTCTTCTAGAGTTTTCCTTTTAATTCAGAACTCTGTGTTCCCTGGATTTATATTTTGTTTGTTGTTTAATGCTTGAGATTAGTTTGTATCCAGTGTTTAATTGAAACTTTAATGAGCTTTTACTCCCATATTTTTATATATTGTATGCTGACAAAGTACATCTATGTCTCTCTAACGTGAAAAAAAAATTATCAAAAACAATTCTTTATAAAAAAAAATAACAGATTTTACAATGAAAACACAACTGAGTGATTAGGGGGTTTATCGAAATTAATGTAGTACATTTTTTTGAAACAGGAAATAAAACTCTACTATGGTTCCAGTCCAAATTATCAAGATACTCATCGAGTGCCTACACAGTAATCTGAAGAGCTGTTTGCACATTATTCAAAACAATGCAACAACTAACACCTCCCAAACTCATTCTCCATCTCTTTCATCAAAACCTCAGCTGCATAGCCTCCCTGCCAGTTGAGTTTTTGCTCCAACTCACCTCCAAATGTTAAGCTCCAAGGGACCCTGGAAAATTAGAAGTCTATCTATCTATCTATCTATCTATCTATCTATCTATCTATCTATCTATCTATCTATCTATCTATCTATCTATCTATCTAGTTTCTGTAAAAAGCCAAATTTCCCTCTGGGGACAGATAAAGCTTGCTTGCTTTCCTTCTTGTTGTCACCGATGCATGTCTGATGATGACCTTCCAAGCTCTTCCCAGATATGTAGTACCACACAGGGCTGAAAGGGGATGCTGCCGCTAACAGCCTTGTCATGTTCTTTCCAGAAGCCCAGAAAAAAATGCCCAATGAGGGCAATTGATCCTCCCCCTTATGGTAGCAGGTCTTTAAAAGGACAACTGCCCAAATGGAGGCATCTTTGACCAAGGACACAATTCAGAGCAAGAACCTCTTTACAAAATTGTGTGTGACAAACCTGCTGACTTACGTGGAAGTTGCTTTGTTATTATTTTCACACCATTGTGTGTTTTTCTTTAAAAGAACAGTTACAAATCAGGGAGGGCCATGTTGGCACCCCAAACTGCTTTTGGTTTAATCAACCCTTCTTCCTTCAACCACCATAAGATCAATTTCTGATGCCACTTCTGTGGTAATCAATGCTTTCAGAAAGTCCTGTTGCATTTCAATTAAAGCTACTTCTGGCGGTCCACCTGAGTGTACATGCTGCACATGGTTGTAACCATCCAGAGGTTCATATAGAAGAGAGGGGAATGGAAAGACCTTAGCATGGTGTTGCCATCTTTTTTGTAAGGGGCTGAGAATTCTGTTACTCTTTGTGATGTAAAAGTTTCTTTGCGTCTTTGTAACCTGATGGTCACTGGCCTTTGCAGCTGAGGAGAATCCCTTAGCCAGTGGTCCCACAGAACAGATTCCTTGATTGTAAAAGTGTTGAAAAGGCCAGGCTCTCTTGGTGTCTGCAATATTACTTGTTCCCGATAACAAGACTAAAGACTCCACCGGTAATCTCTGGAAGGTCTAGGTTAACACCTATTGGTTTGCGGAAGTCTAACTATACACTTTGAAATACGGGCTATCAACCCTTAACCAGGTCTTTACCCATACCACCCTCCTGTTATTATTAGCCAAAGAGACAAGCACTCTTAACAGTTGCCAAACTACATTACCATAATCATCACAGTCCACTTTAGATGTATGAGCTATGCAGCAGCCTAATGCTCATGAAAGAGGTGTGTGCTTAGTTATTCCTTCCCTTTCAACCCACCAACTTAATTCACTTTTATGTACAGTAGATAGGTTTCCCACACATGTTACTTTATACAGTTCTATTAGTTTTTCCTTAATTTCTTGTCTATTATTTGTTTATTTTCATGGCCATCAAGGCACCTTACTTTAATTTATTTTTTTAATTCAAAATGCATGAAGGCTACTAAACCCAGTTGAACAGATTTAGGATTAAAACTTGTTTGTGCTTTCACTGGCATGCTCAATACCACAGACAGAAAGTTTGGTCAAAGTTATCAGTCTTTTTCAATCTTTTTGATCTTTGTCCGAGTTAGTATGTAAATTTAACCATGTATTAAATAAAATTCTTTTGATTGATGTCAATCCTGTAAACCTGTTTTATAAAAATGTGAGTTTGTAGATGGATGCATGAATAAAATTATGCATGGATCGATGATCACTGGGATCCGTCTTTGTCTTCTATACCCTGTATGGGAATAGTTGGTTCAGAAAATAAATGAATGAAAGAATGACTCTTTTTGAACACTAAAAGAATTATCACTGCATTAAGAAAAGACTAACTGAAGGCAAGGAACATGCACTAAGATAGCCAGGTTTGGAAATAAATGAATTTTAGTAGCTGCTACTAATGAATCCACCTGAAAACAGAAGGTTGAAGAAACTGGTGGAGGCAAAGGTGCCAGTGAGGTGACATAGGATTGTAGATGTAACCACCAAGAGTCTATAATCAACCTGTATGTGCTGTAGGTGTGTGTGTTCTGGATGTGAAAACTGCATGGCCTTGTAGAAATACCAAGAGACTTTGTAAAATTTTACAGTCTGACATGAGCGAGTAGAGGCATGACCCCTTAAGAAATCTGGGACTCTTCAGCAAGAAATAGGGCATGGGCAGCACAGAAAATGCCCTGGAGACCTGGAAATTTAAAGTCAACTCAAGGCCCGGAGCACCGGGAAATGAGAGTGCACCAGAGAAAGGTTTGCCCTTTAAAACAATTCCAGTTACATTATAAGCCTTTAAAGTAAAACACTAATGCAGTGACTTTTGAACTTTTGCATTGAACACTGTTTCGCCTGCTGGACTTAATGAAGTTAATGAATTAACCTGTTTCCTATAAAATGAGCTCTCTAAGAAGGGTAAAACAATGCAGTGTTATTATGGGCTGGTGTAACTGAATTATCCATATATACTCTTTGGTATATGAATATTCCTGTTATTGGCAGTTCATTTTTACTAAGCTTTTATAGTTTTTATATTGCACTAAGCTGATCACCGGACTGATTTCTTCAAGCAAATTTCTTATCAAAGCTTTTTGAATTAATTCACCTTGTTAGGCTGTGACTGCTTTGAATAACTTGTTCAGGACCTCCGACCTATTAATGAAAAAAATCTGTATTTACTTTTAAGATATTTGCTAAGAAACATCATGTTGTTATAAATGTATTATATTTGATTTCTGACTACAGGCAGATGATGATGATAATGATGATGATGAGCTGGACTCATAACTTCAGATTATCTGAGCCAACAACAAATCTTGTTTATAGCTCAATTTGGACTGTTTTGTCTGCTCTGTCATATTCTTTCTGTGTTTAGTGGTGCACCCAGTGATGGACTGTCACCCTGTGCAGTGATGGTTTCTGTTTGCACCTGACAAGCTTCAAATTGGGATTATACAATTTAGATAATGGATGGACAGATGGACCTCTCCGCAGTCAACATCGTCCCATAGCTTTTTATGGATACAGAGTACAATGGTTTACAACAGAAGGTCATTTTTAGGGTCATGGAATCAATCAGAATTAAGGTTTGAAACAACAGCTTTGTGAAGAGTCCATCCTTTACCTGCTAGGCCAAACAGACAACTGCAACCATACTTAAAAGCCACCTGCTATTTACATAGAGGATGTCAGCCTGAGATTAATAAAAAATTGACTGATTAATACTTCTTTATTTAAAAGGTTAGCTTTTTCAAAACCAGAATGTTGGCAAAATAAATATAAACTGTTTCTGTCCAATCAAAGCATTTCACACACAAGACTTATTTATTGTCTACTTTCATCACAAGTCTCCCTGGAGCAGTAAAAAAATAAAACACAGAAACAAACGCAGCAACCTGATCATCAAGGTAATGCAAATGAGGCAACTCTGGCCATCAATTACTGGAGTTCATGTAGACGCTTAAAAACCGACACAAGGATTTTAACTGCCAAGGATGGGAGCTTCACAATGCAATCTTGAAGATTTCTAAAGTGATCCACTTTTCTGTGATATGAGAGTACTAACATTGACACTGCAAGTATTAGTTTGACAAGCTTCGGTGCTCTTGCCAATTGCAGTCTTCCAATTACCCAAAAGTGTACATTTTCTGTGACTATTTAAATGGCCACAAGCCAGTGTGTATCTTAAAATATGGCCTTCAAACATCATTAGGAGCTGAAATAAATTCCGTGTGACCAGTACGACAGCAATACCACAAAAGGCTGTGGTTTTGGTGCAGGCTTAGGGGTGCCTTTAGTGATCCAACTTGATCCTCGTTCTTTCTCTGATAAAACCTTTTGTTTCTAGTCATTCCTTTATTTATTTATTTTAAATACTAAGGCACAATATTGTTTGAAAATGCAACCAAGAAATTCAGCTACATAAATGTATGTGAATGTTGATATTCTAATTAAAATTCCGATCAAGGCTTTGTCTGTCGCTTATCCTGAAAAATGCTTATAATTGACAGGAGTGCTTCAAAGCTGGCTGTTTTCAATGAATACTGCTCAAGGGCTACACAATGTTTCATATTCTTACAAAACATGCTTTAAGCAAAGAGTTGAGCTGTGGTTTGAATCTCAGCTGAAGATGAACAAGTCCATTCTCTGCTTCATTTCCTTGACACTGTCAACTTGTGTTCGAGAAAGGAGTTGCTTTATTTTTTTAAACTTAGCACTATAAAAATATAACATCAAACCACTGTTCTGCTTTGCTATCATACAAGATTTCTATAATAGCTGATTTGCTCTTTGCAATCCAATGATTGCCACCACACAAAACATAAAGAAAAAATGACTCTAAGCAAAGCTAATGGTCAACTACTATAGCAAAGCCCCATTTATCTAGAAAAGTCTGTAGGAGTATACTGATATTTTCTTATACATACATATTTGTCATTTTCACAGGAAAGCTAAACTCAAAATAATTAACATTTGTTTTGTTTGTTTTCAAGCAATTTATTTTGTGTTTTTGTCAATGCTTGTTGTATCAATAAATATAGTCGATCTCTGCTTAGTTAGGCAGCCCTACAAGAAGAGGACACGGCTCTCCACAACATTAAGAAAAGGATAGATTTGGTTAATTAAAGGATTGGGGAAACACATTAAGCATGGGAAAGGTGCTATATCAATAAAATGCATTATTATTATTATTATTATTATTAAATTTGGCACATTAAGTAAGATGAAGACTTAATATACAATACGCCAACAGCTGTACTGCCTGCTCTTCAGAACAAGGTAATCCACCAGAAGATAAGCATGTTTGGGCTCGGCCAGCACTTGGATGGGAGACCAACCAGGAGAGCCTGGGCTTCTGCTGAAAAAGGTGTTGATGAGACCAGCAAGGGCCACTTATCCTGTGGTTGTTTTTGGATCTCAAAACCCCAGTGAAATGATGAATATAGTAATAGAGTAAATAGTCTCTGCTCATCACTTTTGAGGTTTATCACGTTTTCCATGTTGAAACACTTTACAATACCAGCTCAGTGATATGAATTACTATACACATAAGCTGCTGGACTGAATGGTGTCCTCTCGTTTGCCATTTTTCTCATGTTCTGTGTTCTACAGTAGTTGTCATTTAGCTAATTTGGCTGCATTTCCCTACTTGAGGAAGAGTGTACCTGTGATAAGAGGTCCTTGGTGCAGTACAGTTTTTAAATAAATAATCAGGACCCAGAGCATGCAGGCTTGGACTGGGTGTGGGTGTGTGTGATTACGCATCATTCCAAGGTTGGTTGGGGTGCTTGGCTTATTGTGCACTCACATGCAAAAGTAAGTGGATCAGTCAGGTACCTCATTCACACTTCGGAGTAGGCAGCACATCACAACTGGGCCCAATCATGCCTGCACGGCAGAGAGGGAAGGCTCAGAGAAAGAGAAACAAAAAAGAAACAGAGAGAAACAGAGAGCAATATCAGGTGGTGAAGAAGGACAAGCTAGCCAGTGAGTGAGCGAGAGGAAGTGCACTTGTTAGCCCTGCAGAGGAATAAAGGTTTAGTGCTCTAGGGGTGTATCGTCGCTGCTGATTATTCTTTATGGAGCAGGTATGATAGTGGTGGAGTCCTCCCCAGGGATTCAAGGTACACCAGGGGATGGAAAGCAAAGACAGAAAGATAACTGACTCAGAGTAGTCTGGCTAATGCCACTTGAGGTAGCTAAGATAGGGTTCAGGGGGGAGGATGGTGGCTTCTGTAGTTCCCGCTAGCTCGAGACCAAACTCTTTGAATCACTGCACTTTTTGCAATTTCATTTGTTCAATTTTTAATAAAAGCACTGTCACTTATGCATCAAACCTTTGATGAATATATGTTTCTTCTTCTGCCCGGCTGATTTCGGTCTATGACTATTGATGGGTTGAAGAGGCTCCTGGAAGCACTAGGGAGGGAAGAGCAAACCTGGACCGTCAAAGTAGTAAAGATCTCTCTCTACGTATATGTAAATATTCCACAATCCAAAAACATCTGAAATGAAAAATACTTCTGGTGGACATTTCAGATTAGGGATACTTAATCTATCTATCTATCTATCTATCTATCTATATATATATAGAAAGAACTACGTAACAGTTTTTTCTATGATTTGCCTGAAAATTCCGGTTGATTTTGTGTCTTCTCTCATTGTGCTATGTATCATAGTTCACTTGCAGGAGTGATATATTCGCACTAATCTGAGGCAGAGGCTGAGGAGAGGAGAAAGTGATTATGTCAGGAGTAGGGAGCCAAGTCATACAAGTTATATATGAGGTTCATAAAAACCTTAATGAGAATAATAATTTTACAACTTATTAAGATAGAATCATTAAATTACCATAATATAACAATTTCAGCACTTCTTTATCCTGCCACAGTTTATGTCAATCAAATCTAAACACTTTACATCTCTACAAAATCCTTATTCTTTTGGCACCATTCTAAAAATCTGAAGATCCCCATGCAGTAAATCTCTGTTTTAGCCATTCTTAAATATTGATGTGCTGCTGTGTGGAAAGTCTCATGGGTTGTCACTGTCCTGTTACCCAAATCAATTTTTATTTGTTTAATTTTTTTTAATTAAGGACATGAGACATAGTCAAAAGGCAAGGCCAAGTTCAATTCCAAAAAACTCAATAAACCGTGACATGTAATTCCAAACACTAAGCCAATATTCATAGTAAGAGAAACAAACGCAGAGAATATTATGCCAGAAAAAATGTACTGACCAGTCTTTGTAAGTGGTGTCTGTCAAGAAGTGTATTAACCCGGAAGTGTATGATGCAGACCTTTTACACCTTTGACCTGGTAATGTCATGTGCCACACATTTCCTGTTGACCTTGCCTAACAACAGCATAGTAACCATCAACAGCAAATTCCCAAATGGCAGTGTCCAATGGATGCAATACATTTTTAGTGTTGTCATACATTTCATATGACCTTGAACAAACATAGTAAAACGCACAGTTGGTGGTGGAGTTTTCTGATAAAAAAAAAAACAAAAACATGGAGCCTGAACCTTCCCATCCTTAACTAATATTAAATAAAACGGAAAAGCCCACTGAATCCAAGAGGCCTTCTCTCCTGTATTTTTAATATTTTTCAAAAAGGCATCATCTTAATCTCCTGAAGGGAGCAAGCATTTTGAGGTCACAACTCAAGCTACAGAGCTGGTTGTCATACAGTCTAAGAAAGTTCATTCAGAAAATGAAAGAAGTCTGTTGGGAATGCTCGCTGGAAACAAAATCAAGAGAGCAGAGAAAGCAACGATGCAAAAGGACCACTGGAAAAAGAAACAAGCTGAGCAGTAATCCTTTAGTATTATGACTATACTAAATTTACATACAATAACTTGAACTTGAAAACCAATGTAATAGGAAAGCAGAGGGGAAAAAAAAAACGGCTGAATGTTAATAAGCATTAAGTCCAGTCTAGAGGTGGCCATGGGTCAAAAATGCTTGACAACTATTTCTTCATTCCCTTGGGTATTTGTTACGTTTACCATTTAGGTCTATGTGCTTATGGCTTCAGGGCAGCAAAGCAATTATTCAGGAACCGTGGAGAGCTTTATTCTCTCCTGTTAGTGGAATATAATTCTCCAATGCATCAGAACTTTTCTACTCAATGCAAAACCACAAAGAAAAATATTTACCGAGTTTGAATGCATATAATAAAGCCAACTGGAGCACCTGCCAACATAAGCTGTATTCATACTTAACATACAAATTTATTCTTGCTTTAATAATTATGGTCCTTGTACTATACAATTTGTAAATTAAATAATTTCCCATACATTTTTATTAGAAATAAACCTTTATAATTGGACATAGATAGATAGATAGATAGATAGATAGATAGATAGATAGATAGATAGATAGATAGATAGATAGATAGATACTTTATTAATCACAAGGGGAAATTGACATAATCCAGCAGCAGTATACTGATACAAAAAACAATACATAATTAAATAGTAATAAAAATGCATGTAAAAGCAGACAATAACTTTGAGTAAGTCATATTACTGAGAGTTATGCTTTGGTGGGCAAAAATATGTGAAGAAGGTCAACTAAAGGCCTAACTTTATTTTAACAGGTTATTCATTCTGGAGGTAGACAGTCCTTTTGGGCGGGCACCCACCGTCATCCTTATCCATGTCCTTAGACCACTGCTTGTTACCAACGAACGTAAGCACACTACATTTAAAAACCTTTCCTGTTTTCTGACAATAACACGGTGGAATGCTTTGCTCAATGCTTTACAAATAATTACATGTAAACTGAACAAGTATGAGTAAAGAGCACAGAAATTCATTAAGAAATGTATTTTACAGTAATTGCTTAAGCTGATTTCTTTCTTTACAAAGGAAAATCAGAAGCAATCAAATTTACTAAGAACATTTAAAATTCTATAAGTAAGAAATAAAAAGACAAAACCGTTCACTTAGTAGTTTTAAAATAATTTACTGATGTAAGATGTCTAAATAAAAAGAACTGTGGGAATCCTGGTTTGAACAGGTCTTGCAGGATAGAAGGGGGTGACACAGGGTATTTAGTGAAAGATGAAAGCAAGAATAATGCACATCATGGTGCCTTCTTAATAAAGAGAATACCATTATTGACAGCCAAGTACCATATTCAGAGGAAAAGCCCGATAGATACAGTATTTGCTCCAGAAATGGAGAAACAGGTCATTTAGTAGATGTCCCCAAGACTGCTAGACAGTAGAAAACAGGTCCTGAATATTGAATGTGGACCCCTCACTCCACATTTTACAAGACAGGCTGGCTGAGGTTTGGCCAGCCTATGGGGCTGCAGAAATACCTGGGATGATCTAAATTAGCTCCAGGACCTCCAGAAGGTATCTGTAGATCCAAGAAATGATTAAAAGGAGTTACCTCAGTTGTTTTATTATTTCTGAGTTTAAAGACTTAAAGCCAGTTATCCAAAGAGTTTTAAAATAGTAGGCGAAAGGACTTGAGTTTTCAGAGGCTTGAAGGAAGAAAGGCTGGAGGATCACTCAGACAGAGAGTTGAATGCTCCTTTTGCTGCTGAGGTGGGAAGTGGACTCTAAAAACCAAATGGGGAAGCTAACCTATATAGGAAAGCCCAGATATGTATCAGGAATTATTAATCTCTTGCATTTGTTACTCCCTTCCAAGTGTGCTTTAATTTACAACAAAGTCATATTTTTTCTGTACACCTTTGGCCTTCTCTGTGTTAATTCATCCATAGGCATCAACATTGTTATTATAGCTTTCCACAGTTGGCTACTCTTATTTTAGTCTACATTTATTGAAACAATTATGCTTAATTATTATGTTAGAACTACTGTATCTGGTGAATACAAACAACTACCACAACACTGCTATAATTTTCTAATCTTATGTTTCAGTATTAAAAAACATTTCCTCTATTTTGGCCCAGATTATTGAAGCTTGAAATTCAGATAACATTTCTTTGTCATTCAATTATAAAATAAATATGCATTTTTCTTAATTCACAGAATAAGTAAAAAACAAAGAGTTATAATATATAAAATAACTATCTATATGCAAATAGCTGAGGTGAGAAATGTTTTGGAGGCTTCATTCCCACTGGGACACACTGGATACTGTATGTCCACTGCCTACAATTTCATGTTAAAGAGTTCATTTACATCTACATCTTTGTAAAAAGAATCATGTGACAATCTCTAGAAAACCCTTAAGCCGTGGGCCCTTTCCAATTAAATCATTCAGACTTGAAACTGGCCCTTTATCAACTAGAATATAGAAAATTGATATTAAAGGATACATTTGAAATTATTTGTTCACAGTCATTGCATTTATTAAGTTGCCACATGAAGTTGTTTTCTAAACTGAATGTCTATCATGAAGAAGTAGTAAAAATAACTAATTACATTTACCCCCTTAAAAATGTTGTCCTCAATTGTTCTTTCATTACCATATTCTCATCAATAGTGACTCAGTATGTGCTCTTTAATTTGAAAATTTGATCAATACAGTATGTTTTACGCCATAGATAAGCTCTATCTTATTAATCTATCCTTTTAATTTCCCCAGCATTATTTTAATGTGGGCATGCAAAACAATACAGTAAGTGTATAAGGCTGAGTGTTAATTGGCATTCGGAACTTACTATTGTCATGCAGGAGGCCTGGGATCTTCCAAAAATCTAAGCGCTTGTTGAATGTGATCACTTCAGTTCAGATTTATTGTCATGGACATAAAGCACATGTGGACATTTTACTAATATGCATCTTACTGCCATTCGATATGAATCTCAACTCATGAAGCTAGATTAGATAATACAATTTGTAAAGTGTTTCGGTATCTGGGCAGGGGTGGATAAAGGACCCTTACTCAGTCGAGAGGACAACATAATGGAGTGATCAAGGAGGACTTCGGACTTTAGATGACTGTATTCTTGGGCCTCGGTGCCCAAATGGACACATGCAGGGCATACTGGGAACTGAGTTGCTGTTGAAAAGCCCTGTTGAGTTCCATGGGTTCTGCAGGGATTTATAATCCCTGCTTTCAGTACTTCTCCAAAAAGAAGACTTTGCAAATGTATTATAACAAACCTCTGATTTCAACCTAGGATTTAAGTCCTTGAAGATGTGTCTGAGGTTTGGGATGCTACAACACCCTCTATTGGTCACAGTACCATGATTGCGAAGAAATAACTTTTGACATGGAAAAATACTTATGTTTTTATTTTCCATTTTCAATCCACATAAAATGTTTCCCAGTTAACTTGAACTATCTTTCCACTTAAATTACTGAAAGGTATAACCCATTTGATAAGTGAATAAAAGCAACATGGCTACAACTATAATAAGAGGGTAAAAATAGGCTTTCATTGTACACTGGTCCCCTAGCCCTTCAAACTGTGGTGTTAGGTTCTGAGCTATTATAGGGGTTGTAGTGTACAATTCCCTAGGTGTGCATTCTGGTCAGGAAGTTTTTTTCCATAAAGAAAGAAAAAAGATAGATAGATAGATAGATAGATAGATAGATAGATAGATAGATAGATAGATAGATAGATAGATAGATAGATAGATAGATAGGCCATTCTACATAATCACATTGGGCAGAGGCATCTTCCGACCAATTAATTTATGCAGACTGAAAATGACTTGATTCAATATGTATGTAAAATTTCTTCCCGATTTTTCTTTTTTATGCAGTCACTAAACACCAAAGATTAAAGGATTTTTTTTGGTTTCTGGAATAACACTTGATCCAATTAGAAATTATCCTGTCATCAAAAATTAATTGAAGTAACCCCTTTTTATTACAGTACACGGAGAAAGAAGTGGTAGGTGCAAAACAGCTTCAAATGTACATCAGCTCCTCCTGACAGTAGGCAAACGGTTCTCTAATGAGGTCATTAAGTTGGATGAGGCTAATTTCCTTGGGAGACACTAACCTGCCCCTTCAGAATAGCGTGCTCAAGTCGATAAACTTTTATGCTTCTCGGCAAACCAGCACACTTCAAGTACTTAAATGGCTTGGGCTCATTATAGTCATAGTCGGAATTAAAGAAACAGAAATAGTGTTTCAAATTAGTGTTTGTGGAAAGGTTAAGAAAAAACATCCTTCAATTAACATGTTTCATATCTGTTTTCTTTATTTAGGAAATAGAAGAGCTGTTCATAAAAGTCTAAGCAATGGGTGCCCTAAAGTGTATTCTATTTTATAATTATGGGAACATACACTGTACTATACTGTACTGTCAGAAGCAAATCATGAAAATAAGCGCTCTACCCTTAGTTAGATTTTCTTAGCTACCACCAGATTAGATGATTTTGAATTTTATTTTCATTTAAATAGCACTATTCCAAAGAGACTGGCTCAGAGAGCTGCACAGATGGTCATGTGAAAAACAATGCTGAGCTTATCACTTTATTTCCCTTGCACTTTGCATAGCTTTGTGAGGGTCATAGTAGCAACATGTCTCCTCATGGAAAGCCATTTGAGAGAATCTATTGACTGTGTCCTAGGTCTGCCCTTGGGTATTCTTTCAGTAGGCCATGCCATCTACCTAACCTAATTATATGGCTAAACCAGGGGTAGGCAATGTCGGTCCTGGAGAGCCAGTGGCCGCATGTTTTTGTTCCAACTCAGTTTCTTAATGAGAAGTCAATTACTGCTGATGAAGCACTTATTCCTTAAGTGACATTTTGATGCTTCATTTTAGTGGTGTTGTTTGTTAAGGTTCCACACCCTTAATTGCTTATTTCAATCTTAAACAGCTGCATTTACTGTTTTAATGGCTCCTTATTAGCAATAAGATGTAAGTGACAAAGCAGTCAGCAGTTCTCCATCTAGCTTGTTTCGATTTACATATCTGTGTATTCATCATGCACTGTTGGATTTAATAATACAATTAATAGAAAATGTGACAGACTGAAAATTATCCGTTTTGGGATTCAAATCATTTAGATGATATTCGTGGAAAGGAAAAAATCTACGATATAAGAGCCTTACATTGTAGTCTAACAAGCCATAAAATTAAATAAGGTCTGAGATTGGAAAGGATTGGTTTATAATTAAGCAGTTGGGTTGGAATGAAAACCTGTAGCCACTGCGGCTCTCCAGGACTGACATTGTCCATCCCTGGGCTAAACCATTGCAACTTAATCTCTAGATTCAAGGTAGCTCCCTACTTTGAAATTCTCCAATGAGTGTATAGCTCATTTTGACTGTTTGTACTTGTAATCTTAGTCTTTCAGTCATTGCCCAAAGGTTGTGACCATAGGATGGGGATGTAGATTGACAGGTAAACTGAAAGGTTGTTTGAGGGAAGTCTTTGGAAAAAGTGATGTCCTGGGTGAGTCAGATCAGCAATGATCTTTGCAGCCCTCTTCCTTACCCTGGACTCGTGTGGTAAATTACAACCTATGATCCTTTCGCATTCTTTGATGATGTGTTACAGATTGGCCTTAGACTGAACAGAGGCAGCACCAAACCAGGCAGTTATAGATGAGGTCAGAATGGACTCGATGATGGCTGGGTAGAATTGGACCAATATTGGAGGTGGCAGTTTTGAAGGCACTCCAGTCTGTACAGGTCCTGAAGCTCCTCTATTGCATTGCTGGTCCACGTTCTAACTGTTCATTTTACTGACTTTATAATTTTCAGCTTTTGTTTGTATGCTTGCATAAGGTGAATCAAAAAAAGGTCAGAATTACCAAGAGGGGAATATAAGAAGGCATGATAAGCATCCTTAAAGCTCATAGCAGTGTTTTAGAATATTTCCATTTCTGGTAGGGCATTTTATTTGTTTTTGATATTTATGAAGGACCTAGATAAAACTAACACGGTTAAAATCACCCAAAAAAAAATGATTTGCGAGTTTGGGTTTTCTTTTTCAGTCTCAGTGATTACATTAGCGAGTCACTACTTTTTTTTAAAAAAAAAAGCATAGATTTTTATGAGTTATTTTACAGAAAGGCACAGTACTTTCCTTCATATCCATTCAAAAAAAAAAAAGATGCCAGGACAGAAAACTCTGCTACCTGCCTCTGGAAGGCATCTCCAAGAGTGTCGTCAGTAGTTCAGGATTGCAGAAGCAAGCTGCCCTGACTGCCAAAGGGAATGCGGTATCCACAACAGAAGTTAAATATGAGCAGCCAAATCGCCACTGAGGGAAAAAGCAAAATAAACTCAAAGACCGTTTGAAAATACCTGGCAGGTTGTGTGAAAGCTTTAGAGCCCTTTTGCACACGCATTAACTCAGCTGCTCCTTCTTTTTTAAAAACCCAGTTTAACTGAATATATTATAAAGCTAGCCTCTCACAAAACACAGTCAAGCAGAATGGAGGTCTCTTCTAGCCATGTGCTAATGAATATTCTCCTGATTCTTTCGAAAGCAGCAGGCACTCTGATTTAAATGTATAGACTTTACGGTAAATCATTGCATTTCAGTTCAGACATCCAGCAATTGGAGACGTGCTGTAGATATGCTCCTTGTTTTTCCTTTGCCCAGATTTATAAAGTCTCCTCTTCCATGAGAGCTTTGTCTTGATCCCCCCCAATCTCTCTCAGGTATACAGCCAGAAAATATTTTATTAACAGACTCTTTTCATTTTTATGCAAATGTTTCCTTCGCAGTGTGATCTCACAGTTTAACCCTCTGGCGCATGTCACATAATTTGGATGCCTAAAATTATACAAACAGCTCTCTTTTGTCTCTTTAATAATTTTATTTTACAAAAGGCCATGCAAGTACCTGCACATTAGAATCCAAAGCAAAACTACTGCGGAGGTCTTCAATTGGTCTTTTGAAATGTTATTTTATTTTGCTTGGAGTAATATACGACGTGGAAGAATGACAGAAATAATTTGTGACAGCACTGGCAAAACTATTTGGGCGGCATGATACAATTTCATTAGCATTTCAAGGATGATTAATTACATTTGCCGGATAGCCTAGAATGCATGATAGGAAAATATAAAAGATTGTTTCAAGTGAACCACGTGACACACTTCATTGGTGCCACAGGAAAACAAATGAGTATGTTTCTGTGTTCTAGATTGGGCACAAGAAAACAAGGGGACAAAAAGCATGCCATCTGCGAGTGTTTTTTAATTTTTAGTTTTGAAGATGACAAAACCATTTATTTTTTGACAATCGGTGTGTCCTAAGGGCTAAGGAGCTAGATATGGCATATTGCAGTCAGAAGTTCAAATCCCACTCCTGCCACCATGCACAACCTACCCAAACATTAATTACTGTAAATAGTATTATTTACAGTAAACAGAGTGCTTTGGAAGATACTATATACAGTAATGATTTGTTTGCTGGGACCACATTCATTTCTTTTTGGATCTATATTAAAAAGGGAAAAAGTCATCAGATCTTCATGAGCAACACAGTAACCAGGCGACACATATTTTAAATCATTGACATAAGTTTAGTGTCTTTACATATATCTGTAAGCAATATTGTTTAATGGCACAAAAAGGTGCCACAGTAGTTAGCACTGCTTCCTCTATAAGACTCAACTCTCAATATGGAGTTGGTATGTTTGCCTCTACATCCAAGATTATGCTGACTGGTAAATCTGAATGGGCCATCAGTGCTGCTAGATTAGGCTCTGGGACCCTGACAGGCTGAAATACATTAGAAGAGTTTGACAATTGAGAAATGGATTACTGTCTAGTGTTTAATCCTGGCAAAACAAAACTTAATATCAAATCACTAAATTGAATTGATAGAGAGACACAGGGTTATTCTATGTGAAAATGAAACACAGACAAATTCAATCCATCCTTTCATTTATAAATCCATTTATCCAGTTTGGGATGATGGGGACAAAAATAGTCTACCTGAAAATAAAAAACATAAATTGTAGACTTAGCTGGATGAATAACTTAAAAGTGTTAAATCAGCACTAGAGTTGCAATTTTTTTCCATTGTGTTCAGATTTGCTAACTGGTAGCGAATTGAATAATGATATTGGTACTTTCCTTACATTCTGTTAAGTACCAATATCCCCCCCAACAAAGATAAATTAATACAGTATATGCATGTATGTTGCTCACTTATAGTGATCCATTCAGTTTTTAGACCTGTTGTTTTCATTACAGGGTTACTGGCCTTTAAATGGGACAAAAAATGAGCATGACTTCCATGCAGCATCTACCCAACTGTAATAAAGACAGCCTTCTCATTAATAAAAATAAGTTCATGTATTTTTTTTTCTGAAAAATGTTTTATTGTATAGTATAAGATTTAGAAGTATATATTACATAACATAACATTCTCCAACCTGCTTAATTCATTTCAAGGCTGTAAGGGGCCACAGTCTATCGCAGCAGCACTGGCCACATGCTACAACACAGCTATGGACAGCTCATGGGAGGGTGAAGCTCTGCACACAGCAATGCGCACATTAGACTAATTTAAATTTACCAGTTTATCTTAGGTTAAATAGCATGGTGTGTAAACTGCAAGTCCAAGGAGGTTCTGCTCAAGCTTTATAACTCACTGGTGAGTCATCATCTGGAGTACTGTGTGCAGTTTTTGTCTCCTGGCTAAAAAAAGGACATAGCAGCGCTAGAAAAGGTCCAGAGAAGAGTAACTAGGCTGATTCCAGGGATACAGGGGTTTGAATTATGAGGAAAGATTAAAAAAGCTGAGCCTTTACAGTTTAAGCAAAAGAAGATTAAGAGGAGACATGATTGAAGTGTTTAAACGTAGTTTCAGTTTAAAATAAATTCATCAAGAACATGGGGACACAGTTGGAAACAAGGGTAAATTTCGTACAAACATTAGGAAGTTTTTCTTTACACAGAGAACCAGAGACATATGGAATAAGCTACCAAGTATTGTAGACACATTTGACTTTAAGGACTTTTAAATCTAGATTTGATTTTATTTTGGAGGAATTAAGTGGATAGGACTGACGAGCCTTGTTGGAATGAATGAATGGCCTGCTCTTGTTTAGATTGTATGTGTGTTCTAATGTGGGAGAAAGCTCAAGGACAGCGCACTCAAACACAGAGAGAATGTGAAAACTTCACACAGACCATAACCAGCATGGAAGTCAAACTTAAAAGAAATTAAATCTGTGAAGCAGAAGTATAATGTCATACATATAGTTCATTTTCTTATAATATAAAACACACAGAATAGTACACTAAACCTCCCTTATAAATACTGTAAAATGTATATTCTGTGTACATCTGTAAGAGGAAATTTATGAGAGTCTGATATCCATACATATCCTTTCATAAGTATTTACTGTAAAATATTTCAATAACAGTATTTTACAAATCTGGGAGTATCTGATGTTGCTAAATTCATTAAAATGAGTGAAGGGAATCAAATGTTTTAGCTTGTGACTTCATTCCTTAAAGATGTTATCTAAACTGGGCATTCTACTAGCCTCCATTATGATCATTATGTTTATTGTAATAAAATTAAGAAAAACAGAATTATTAAAAACTTTTTTGATTGTGTATATTTGTTTCCCCTTAAAACCAGACGACATTATCACATGTATTCCTTATGAAGCTTTTTATAATAATGACAAAGACATGAAGTTGGGGTAATGGTGAAATGTGACTAATTGATTTCAGACTTTTGAAAACTGCTTATAATTCATATTCATACGATCATTTTCTCCTAGTTTAAAAGACTGTCTTGTTTAAAAGAACTTTGCAATTAAATCTGGGTTGGCACTGAGGCACGCTGCCGCATAGCTTCTAAAGACAAAGTCTTAGCTCGGTTTCTCATCTGTTCGGAGTTTGCATGTTTCCCAATTCCTGTGCTGGTTTTCTTCAGGTACTTTAATTACTTTTGACATACCAATGATGTGTGTTATACCATCTGGTGACTTTGACTTGGCCTGTGCATATGAGTGTGGGAGTGACCTTCAGTGAGCCCCGAGGTGCATCACATATTACTGAGGATGGGATGGTAACAGGAAGAAATTATGTGACATAGGACTATTGTTGAAATTATCATCAATGCAAAAAGAGAGGAAGTGGTTTTCAAGCAGTCAATACAGAACCTATTCTCTGATTATATCTTCATAACATGGATTTGTAGTGGCAGAACATAGTAGACCCCAGAGTACCTGCCTGTGCTACTTGACCTTGGCAAACCTTCAAGATGCTCAAAGTCTAATGATTCTTCTATAAGTAAACCTCCCTGCATATGTTCTCGGCAACCCTTGCTCAGTGGAACTGCTCCTTTTCTGTAACCATTGGGTCCTACAATGAAGCTGGACACTACACATATTGCAGTTGCATTTTATTCCTGGTGGTCACAAAGGCATAGGGTTTAAAGCTGCTGCCTAACAGATCCAGCATCCTGGTACAAATCACTATTTATGCAGACTTCATACAGTCCCATCAAGTTTCCACAAGGTTTCTTATTACATCTTCAAGATATGTGAGATAGATTGCTTGGCTGCCTGTGTAAGGATGTGTATGCACGTTAATTAATTGATTTACTAGGTAGCACATGAGTCTCATTTTATGATGGCACAGACAGACAAGCAGACATACTTCTATTTGTCTTCAGGGGGAAATGTGATGAACTTTAAAATCCTTGAAAATAATTCTTATTCACACTTGCCTTCCCTTTACAAATAGAATGTGCATAATCTCTGGTAGATTATTTTCATATTGTAGAATAAGTCTGTTAATTAATTTTGATTATACTGTATGATGATGTTAATTATGAAAGGCAGATATAATCTCAAACACATATTGTTTAGTTCTTTGCATTGTGAAATGTTTGAACTGCTATTTGATGAGTTTTTTAGCAAAAAGAAATAAATAAAGGATTATTTGATTGACTGATATTTCTCCTTTTCAATTTCAGTGATTTCAATTGGTCACGATCAATTGCCCTGTGCTACAGCCTAAGCTCTAAACAAATATTGCTTTCACTGTTCCTTCATCATCTTCTTTTTTCGTTAATTGCACAAGGAATGGACTTGTTTGAGAATATCCAAACAAGTCTTGTTACAAGAGCGTCATCTGTACTTGCTACAGGGCTACTTGTAAGCTTCTTTCTTGCCAAATGAACAGCAGGCTGCGAATGATCAATGGCATCACCACCACACCATCTTTCTTCCACTGTTGCTTGATGCAGCTCTCAGCAGACTTCTTTTTTTTCGGCTGAAGTCTGGGTGCAATTACACAGTGAGAGAATCCTTGATTAAGCACTACCCTTGCACTCTGATAGAGAGAAGAGATGATTGTATTTGACTGAAACAAAACTGATGCTGAGCCCGCCAAGGTAACTAATATGACTGCAACTGCTGCCGCCATGGGAAAACTTTTGCAATAAGCTCCACAAGTACTTCTTAAAACACATTTTTACTGAACGTGGGTTCCCTCAAAGAGATAAAATGTAACCTCTTTTTTTGCATGCATATGAAACCTTTCCTTTAATTAAATGGAATTCCCTTAGGCAGCTACCTACATGGTGCTCACTGCTTCTAGTTGAGGTTAATCAAGCTCAGAAATTGACATCTTGTCAGTCATCTTCCCTGGGGAAAAAATGCAGATAAGTTCATTGGAGGTCATAAAAAAACTTTAAAACCCACCAGAAGGTGGGGTGGTCAGCTTTAATTGTACATAAGAAAGCTGATGATGTTTCAGGAATAGAGATATACCAGACCATTGGGATAGGTAAAGAAAGCATTATGGCTGAGGGTGGATGTTTCTTTAAAAAGAACATGGAAGAATGGGTGGAAGCTGACTGTAATGTAGTAGTAGAAGCAATAGTAGTATTGTCACATATACAGAGTACAATGAAATTCTTAATTTGCATATCTAACAAATATGCTACACATTACCACTATCTTGTGACACGATAATACAAAACTGCAAAGTATTTAATAAAGCATAGGAGAGGTGCTACAGTATATTAATACAATGTATTATTATTATAAAGTTCAAATCAGTCCACTTGATGATCTCCTTAAACTTGTTAATCCAGCAAACAAAGTGAACAAATTTCTTAAAATGCAAGCTGGAGGGGGGATTTAAAATGTAAACAGATGGCAGAAAAATTTCAGCCAGCAAGACTTTTATGGTTTAAAAACATTCAGCCATTAGTACTTCATACTGCATCCTAATTTGTCACTCAAAAGGACATTTATTTAAATGGGTGATATACTGGATTTCCATGGCTCAGAGTTGGGGTGATCAGCCATTCAGGTATGAAAGTATTGTGTCCTCAGTATCAGAAAAATAAATACCGATGAGTTAACAAAATATTGGGAAAGAAATAACAGAGTTTAGTGGACAAGTATTTTTGGAGAGATAGATAGATAGATAGATAGATAGATAGATAGATAGATAGATAGATAGATAGATAGATAGATAGATAGATAGATAGATAGATAGATAGATAGGAAAATCATATGTGGTGTACACAAAAGGAAAATTAATCTGTCTGTCTATCTCTGACTGTCTCTCCCAATTTTAAATCTATCTATCTACACTTTGCTCATGTGGCCACCCATTTGTTTGTTTGTTTGTTTGTTTATATGGACGGATGGATGGATAGATAGATAGATAGATAGATAGATAGATAGATAGATAGATAGATAGATAGATAGATAGATAGATAGATAGATAGATCCATCAGTGAGTTGTAGAAGTTGTGAAGAATGTCACCACCCACATTAAAGGAACGCAGTCATTTAAGGAAGTACAGCCTGCTCTGTCCTTTCTTTTATTGTTGCTGTGTTCTGAAGCTAGTCCAACCTGTCATTAGCCTGAATCCCCACCTACTTGTAGGAGTGGACCACCTCTACCTCCACTCCATGAATAGTGATTGAGCACACAGTTTCAGTGAAAGTGCAGTGAAAAGTCAATAACCAGTTCCTTCATTTTGCTAATGTTAAGGTGCAGACAATTCTCTTTGCACCAATGCCGACTATACTTTCTGAGAAGGTTGGCATCCTTCAACATCTGCAGTAAGATGCTGCAGATGTTCTACCAGACGGTTGTGGCGAGTGCCCTCTTCTACGCGGTGGTGTGCTGGGGTGGCAGCATAAAGATGAAAGATGCCTCACGCCTGGACAAACTTGTTAAGAAGGCAGGCTCTATTGTAGGAGTAAAATTGGACAGTTTAACATCTGTGGCAGAGAGACGGGCACTAAGCAAACTCCTGTCAATCATGAGGAATCCACTGCATCCAGTTAACAGTGTCATCTCCAGGCAGAGGAGTAGCTTCAGTGACAGACTTTTGTCACTGTCCTGTTCCACTGACAGACTGAGGAGATCATTCCTCCCCCACACTATGCGACTCTTCAATTCCACCCGGGGGAGTAAATGTTAACATTAATTTTATTTTTATTTTTTTTTAATTTTTATTACTATTTAATTTAATATTGTTTCTTTGTATCAGTATACTGCTGCTGGATTATGTGAATTTCCCCTTGGGATTAATAAAGTATCTATCTATCTATCTATCTATCTATCTATCTATCTATCTATCTATCTATCTATCTAAACAAACTTTTCCACCTGACTCCTATAATTCGTCTCATCATGTTTAGCAATACACCAAAGAATTTGTATTGGTGACATGACCTGGTGTTATAACTGAGTGAAGAGAAAGGATGGGCCTCTTAGGAAATCTGGGACTAATTTCCCCTGAATTATTTTAAATCATATGACGATCTGTAATTTTCAGAAATGGCTACCTGCTTTGGCTTTCCCGTTTCAACAATTGCCAAGTATCTGAGTATGCAACTGTGAGAAGTGTGTCTGTGTTTCACTTCTGGACTCTTCCTAACACTATCATCAATATTCAGTAGTCCTTCAATAATGAAAGACTACGGAATAACAATGCATATTTTAGTCAATACTGCACTAGGTGCTGTTCAGAAATGTATGCAGTAGGCAGTGCTTTATGCATCTTCTATCCATACAGAACCTTTGCTTCTCCATTAATTTTTATTTGGTCAGCACAGTGATTACTGCTACTGCCACACAGCTCCTCAAGACTCAGTGTGGTGCTCGTCCAGTGTATCTAAATCTGTTTGGGGTGCTTTTTGTAGCTACCAGAGTTTACCATAAGACATTTTATAGATACCTGCATTCTTTACTAAGGAGACAAGACAGTGTGGTAGTTAACATATTGGACTTTACAACAAAAAGGCTGCTGGGTGCGTTTTTCTGCCTCTGACCCTGAACTGTTTATTTTACCTGTACAAGTTCTTTTTGAATGTTCCCTCATCCAGTAAATCACTTTGAATAAAAGTGTCAGCCCAATGAAAAACATACACTCATTAAAGCAGGCGACTTTAAATTGTAAGTGGAAATACAAGTTCTATTATTCTTGTGTGATACTGTAAATAAATTAACCAAAATTTTGACCTTGTTATAATTTCTTTAACTCCCACATCTATACTCCCTGTCTATGCGAGACTGCAAAACTGTAAAAATAACACATTTCCTAAGCAGTCTGGACAAAAAAATAACACATCAAAAAATAAAAAAAAATCATTCTGAACAAATAAATTACATATTTCACAAGCCATGTTTCAGTGATGCTCCATGGCTGCAGCTGCAGAACCCACAACACTTTAGATCAACCAGAAGAAATGCAACTGTGAAAGTGAAGAAGAACAGGATGGCCAAAGAACTGTAGTTAATGAAATATATCAACAAGGCCAGTTTCATTTAATTTAATGCTGCCAGTAAGGGTGTGTCAATAGGTACAAGATCAATAAAAAGTAAATCATTTGCTCATACTCATTCTGTTCAAATGCTAGCCAATTAAATGGGCAGTGTAATCAAGTGGCTAAGTAGGTAGATATATTTTCTGAAGAGTTTAAAATGCCTGACTGACATACAGTAAATAAAAGACTGTTTAATGTGAACCACAGAGTTCATTATACTGTATGTTCACCGATCAGCCACAACATTAAAACCTTCTTGTGATACCAAGATAGCTCTTGAATGTCAAGGCATGGACTTCCTAAGACCTCTGAAGGGGTCCTGTGTTATTAAGCACCAAGACATTAGCAGCAGATCCTTTAAGTCCCCTAAATTGTGAGGTGGCGACTCCATGGATTGGAATTGTTTTTTCAGGACATGCCACAGCTGCTCGAATGGATTGTAATTTGGGGAATTTGGAGGCCAAGTCAACACCATGAACACTTTGTCAAATTCCCCAAACTATCCCTGAACGTTTTTGCAGTGTGGATGGGTGCATTACCCTTGTGAAAGAGGTAAATGACATCAGGGAATACCTTTGTCTGGAATTTGTGTATGTGGCCAGCAACAATCTTTAGGTAGGTGGAATGTGTCAAAATAACATCCACATGAATGCCAGGACCCAACGCTTCCCAGCAAAACATTTCCCAGAGCACTACCCTGCCTACACCAGTTTGCCTTCTTCCCATAGTGCATCCTGCTGCCATCTCTTCCCCATGTAAATGATGTACATGCACCTGGCCATCTACATGATCTTAAACACAGGATGATTCATCAGCCTAGCAAACCCTCTTTCATTGCTACATGGTCTGGTTCTGAAGCTCACATGCCCATTGTATGTACTTTTGGTGGTGGACAGGGTTCAGCATGGGCAATGTGTCAGACCCATATGCATCAACCCCTGATATACTGTGGACTGTGACACATTTCTCTCAATGCCAGCATTAAGTTTTTCAGCAATATGTGCTAAAGTAGCTCTTCTGTGGGACTGGACCAGATAGGCTAGCCTTTGCTCTCCACATACATCAATGAGCGTTGAAGCCAAAGACCCTCTTACCTGTTCACTGGTTGTCCTTCCTTGGACCATTTTTAGTAGGTGCTAACCACTGCTTACCTGGAACACCCCACAAGACCTGAGAGTTTGGAAATGATCTGACCCAGTCATCTAGCCATCACATTTTGGCCCTTGTCAAAGTCACTCAAATTCTTAGACTTACCCATCTGTCCTGCTTCCAACACATCACCTTCATGAACTGACTGTTCTCTTGCTGCCTAATACTGTATATTCCACATCTTAACAGATGCTATCATAATGAGATAATTATTATTATTCACTTCATCTATCAGAGGTTTTAATGTGGCTGATCAATGCATATTCCCGAAAAACAGATGTACAGTATATGTGGTTCTCATCAGTCCTCACTAAAAGAAAACACTGTACATCAATAGTTTAAAATACATTTTAACACAATTTCAAATGGGTAAAATATTATTTCTTGACAATGTGTTAAAATGAAAAAGAATACGAAGTGAAAGTCACCAAGTCTGATGCTCACATCTTACCAATGGTACCGTCTACAGTCCTAAACAAATCATTTAATTGCTATAGGATCAACCAGCAAGAGATTAGTATTCATTTATATAAGTATTAATCATTTATTAATTTCTAATAAAGCAACATATTGAGGAGTCCTAGAAGAGAAAGTATTTTTTCTTTACAGTTTTAAAAAGTAAATAGAAATAGCATCACAAGCACAAACTCACTAGGAATCAATATGTCTGACCCAAGAGCTACTCAGCAAAATTAAGCTTTGCATCTGACAACACTCAGCTTTATTGTACCTGCTGTATCACTAATGCACAAGATAAAGGTTACGGGACAATGTAAATCTTGAGTGCTGCTGTAGTTAGTAAAACTGAATAGCATTTCAACCTATTATTTATCATTAAATTTTCATTAAAATAAAATAAAGATAACAAAATGGTATAAGTGGAAGCAGAGCGATACAGTGGTTTGCTCTGTTGCCTTGCAGGTCCAGCTTCTTGAGTCTGAATTCCGTACATAGACTTGTGGAGTATATGGAGTCTGAACACTCCCTCAGTGTATGTGTGGACTTAGAGCTTATAAACAACCCTGAAGATAAGTCTGCTTCCCAGTTTGTTATCTGATGTACATTTTGGCCCATTACTTCATCTGGTCAAAATATGCTGAATAGTGCCCCCATACTGGCTGCATCTTTACTGTTATTTAGTCTCAAACAGGAAATTCTGAGAGAAAATCATACCATACCATACTATATTTATTTGTTGAGCGCTTAAAATCACAGCATTACAACTGACCGAAGCGTTGTATAGTTACAACAAGCAGGACTAAAAGCAAAATATTAAAAACAAACATTAAGAGAGAATTAAAACAGAGATACTAAAAACAGGTCAGGGGACCAAATAAAATAGAGAAAATAGCAAAAGGCAAGTGGAAAATGAAACAGGTTAAGAATTAAAAGCCAATGTGAAGAAGTACGTTTTTAGGCGAGATTTGAATGTGGCGACTGAAGCGGCTTGCCTAACCACTAAGGGCAGGGAGTTCCAGAGCCTGGGTGCACAGACAGAGAAAGCCCTTTCACCACGAGCTTTAAAACGTGCCTTGGGAACGGTTAGGAGCAGCTGATCTGCGGATTTAAGAACACGAGGGGGATTGTGACCATGGAGCAAGACACTCAAATAGGCGGGGGCTAGACCATTTAATGCCTTATAGGTTAGGAGGAGAATCTTAAAATCGATTCTGAATCTAACCGGCAGCCAGTGTAGGGTTTTTAAAATCATGGTCCCATTTCCATAAAAGGTCAGTGGTCATGCATGAGGGACAACAGAATAACTGCAGAAAAGCTCAACTGTTCCTAGATGGAGACAATACTCACAAACAACACCTGTTAAGGTATAATATCTGATTTTGTGAAAAAATGGTAATTATATTTTTTATATGAAGAGATACTACATTTTAAAATTTAGGAAATGTATAAAGAAAAACACTGCGGTGGGCTGGCGCCCTGCCTGGGGTTTGTTTCATGCCTTGTGCCCTGTGTTGGCTGGGATTGGCTCCAGCAGACCCCCGTGACCCTGTAGTTAGGATATAGCGGGTTGGATAATGGATGGATGGATAAAGAAAAACAACATACATTACTTTATAAAAGGATACTCAGTGATGTGTGTGTATATACATACATACATATATATATATATACACATACACTGTGGTAGATAGGGGGCGCTCTCGCTCTCTTGAACCCCTGTCCACGACTCCAGACACCAGGTAAAAGTCCAAATTCTGACTTTATTAATTTGCCACAGTGCACAAAGCACACTCTCCTCCACAATACTCATATAAATCACTAATACTAACAATAATACAATCCTCCAGCTCCCAGACGCGTTGCCACCCTTCCACCCAGCTCAGCTTACCATCTGGGAGCTCTCACAGTCCTTTTATATTCCCTGACCCGGAAGTGTTCTCAATCCCCAGTCCATGTGATCCTCAATCACTTCCGGGTCAGGTAAAAGTTCTTTTCTTCACCCCGGAAGCCCGTCGCTCTTCCTATGACGAACTTCCGGGTCATAGGGCACAAATGAGTCCTCGGTCCTCCCTGCAGCACCCTCTTGCGGCCCCTGAGGTATCCAGCAGGGCTGAGGATAAAAACTACAGCATCCATGATTCCCTGCTGGTCTTCGGGGCATCTTCATACTGCAGGGAGGGCTCCATCTGGCGGCCTGGGGGTATTGGCCGGGATGACAAGCCGGCCACATCTCACAACACATATACATATATATACATATATATATTGTAGGTGCATCTCAATAAATTAGAATATTATTGAAAAGTTAATTTATTTTCAGTAATTCAAAAACTGAAACTGATATATTATATTAGATTCATTACACACAGAGTGATATATTTCAAGCGCTTATTTCTTTTCATTTTGCTGATTATGGCTTATAGCTAATGAAAACCCAAAATTCAGTATCTTAGAAAATTAGAATATTGTCAAAAAGTTCAATATTGTAGACTCTTGGTGTCACACTCCACTCCGCTAATTAACCCAAAACACTTGCAAAGTTGTCCTGAGCCTTTATATGGTCTCTCAGTCTGGTTCAGTAGGCCACACAATCATGGGAAGACTGCTGACTTGACAGTTGTCCATAAGAGTGCTGTATCCAAGCATATTAATGGAAAGTTGAGTGGAAGGAAAAAATGTTGCAGAAAAAGGTGCATAAGCAACAGGGATAACCACAGCCTTGAGAGGATGGTGAAGCACAGCCTATTCAAGAATTTGGGGGAGATTCACAAGGAGTGGACTGAAGCTGGAGTCGGTGCTTCCACAGCCACCACACACAGATGTATCTGGGACATGGGATACAACTGTCACATTTCTTGGTTCAAGCCACTTCTGAACCAGAGACAATGTCAGAAGCGTCTTACCTGGACCAAGGAGAAAACGGACTGGACTGTGATGAAAGTAAATGTTGCATTTCATTTGGAAATCATGGTCCCAGAGTCTGGA